>NC_061121.1:5333493-5440658 GCF_002878395.1 Capsicum annuum
TATATATATATATATATATATATATATATATATATATTGTAGTATATGTTTTATTTAAAGTAATATATATATGTATATATATATATATATATATATATATATTGAATGGTATATATATATGTGTGTGTGTGTGTGTGTGCATATATCTACTAAAGTAGTGTATATTTAACGTATAGATGTGTATATTTTTTATAAATTAGTATATAACTATATATATATATATATATATTGTAGTGTATGTTTTATTTAAAGTAGTGAATATATTGAATGGTATATATATATATATATATGTGTGTGTGTGTTCGTGTATATCTTCTATAGATGAGTATATTTAATGTATACGTTATGTATATGGTTTATAAATTAGTATATAACTATATATATATATATATATATATATATATATTGTAGTAAATATATATGTATTGTAGTATATATTTTATTTAAAGTAGTACATATATATTGAATGGTTTATATATCTTCTATAGACGTATATATTTAACGTATCCATGTGTATATGTTTTACAAATTAATATATAACTACATATACATATACATATTGTAGTATATATATATATATATATTATTTAAAGTAGTACATATATATTGAATGGTGTGTATATATGTGTTTATAGCTTCTATAGACTTATATCTTTAACGTATACATGTGTATATGTTTAATAAATTAGTATATAAGTACATATATATAGTAGTATATATATATATATATATATATATATATATATATTGTAGTATATACTTTATTTAAAGTAGTACATATCATTGAATGGTGCGTATATATGTGTATATATCTTCTATAGGCGTATATCTTTAACGTATACGTGTGTATATGTTCTATAAATTAGTATGTAACTATATATATATATATATATATATATATATATTGTGTTGTATATACATATGTATATTGCAGTATATATTTTATTTAAAGCAGTACATATAAGTTGAATGGTGCGTATATATATGTATATATGTTCTAAAGCAGTATACATTTAACGTATACAAGTGTATATATTTTATAAATTAGTATGTAAGTAAATATATATATATATATATATATATATATATATATATATATATATATGCACACTTTATTTAAAGTAGTACATATATATTGAATGGTGCGTATATATGTGTATATATCTTCTATAGACGTATATCTTTAACGTATACAAGTGTATATGTTTTGTAAATTAGTATGTAACTATATATATATATACATATTGTTGTATATATATATATATATATATGTATACTGTAGTATATATTTTATTTAAAGTAGTACATATATATTGAATGGTGCATATATATGTCTATATATCTTCTAAAGTAGTATATATTTAACGTATACATGTGTATATATTTTATAAATTAGTATATAAATATATATATATATATATATATATATATATATATATATTATACTATTATAGTATGTGTTTTATTTAAAGTATTACGTATAGTCATATATAATTATATATTGAATGGTACGTATATATGTGTAATTGTTTATATATTTTTTTAAAAATATATATTGTATATTGGAGTGTATATAGTGTATATTGGATTATTTATTTATTTTTTAAACGGGTTTGACCAGTTTTTAACCAGGTTTGATTGGATTTTGGTGGGTTTGACCGGGTTAGGTTAAGTGGGCCGGGTTAGGGTGGATTTTAATTTTTTTACTGTTTGGCCCGATCCGGCCCAGCCCGGTCCGTCTAGCGTCAAAACCGGCCCTTAACCGGCCCTCAACCCGATTAAAATGGAAGGGCCGATTTTGAGTTGGCCCGGCCCGGCCCGTTTGACACGCATAATTTTAGGGTAGATAATTTACATAAATATACGAACTCAAAAGGCATAAATATATAAAATTTTGTATCTTTTAAAATATTTCACAAAATCACATATTTGTTCTTTTCCTCTTGATACATATTAAATAGTGAAGTAACAAATTTGAATTTATTTAGTGGAATAAATCACGAGAGAGAATCTCTTAAATATTTAAAACAGAAAAAAATAAAATAAAAAAATTTTCATCGGATCTTATCATTTGTAATTTATAATTTGATTTAATTTTTTTCATCTCTATTAATCTATTTTTTTCCTTAAAATTTTGAAAATTTTATTGTGTGCTTCATTTTAACAAGCATTCATGAAGGATCGTCATACTGTAGAAGTTAAAAAATCTTATAGTTTCTAATTGAACCATGGCAATGACGATGTTGACTGCTTGTCAACTTTTTAAGACAATATCCATTAAGCAGAAAAGACCAAATTGAACAATGTTGCAAGTTTTTTTTATGAGAATGAGGCAACGGTGGTTGTGGAGGAGTTATTGGTGTATTTGACTGCTTTTCAATGAAGGTTGAGAGAGTTAACGGGTAGTGGAGAAGATGGAAAAGAAGATTACTTGATTAAAATAAATTTCATGATACATACAAAGGTATCATTACACATATGTATCTTAATAGAAAGGAATATATTTTTTCTGTAATATATATGAATGTACTTGCATGACAATGTATCATAGTCTACTAATTCTTATATAATATGAAGCTTATTAGTATTTGTTCATGAGACGTGCAAATATATCTCCGTGCATATGTATCATAGTAAAAAAGAATGTAATTTTTGTTCATGATACATATGAATGTACTTGCATGCATGCATATTCATCATAATACAAAAGAATGCTTATTTATTCATCTTACATATGAATGCATCTACATGCTCATGTAACAAATTTATCAAATTTTTATGTATATAATAGATTATTACGTATTTATGATACATATAAAAATCTATACACACAGCTATATAGTTTTTAATAGCAAAGTATATTACTTTTTATCAAAATGAATTAATATATCAGTCACAAGTACCAAGTATACATGCATCAGGCATATGTATCAGATAAACGTATTTGAGACATATCACAAACTCGTATTTTCTTTTCATAATTTAAGGATGATACATATGTTTGGATCTAATATATGAGATATATGTAGCATACATATGTATCAGAAAAAAATCAGTGCTATACATATATATGATAAGATATAATGGAAAGTTTTAAATTTTAATTTTTCTTCTATTTTAGATATTTTAAAGATTCCCTCCCATTATTTACTCTCCTAAATAAAAGCAATTATATTACTTCCTTATTTAACTAATTTATTGGTTTAAAATGTATCAAAGACTATATGTATCAAGGCTTAAAATATGTATAACGAAATGAGATTTATGAAATTTTATGTAATTAGGCAAAATTATGGTAAAAAATATTAGTAGCTCTTTAACTTATGGGATTTATGTAAGTTAACTTTTTTATTGGCCTCTGGGTAAATTTGGCGCAGGAAAAAGAAAATGATCATCTACTACAAGGAAATGCCCAGAGTTTAGAGCATTATTTCAGCAAATTTACCTCAATACCATGATTACTGGCATTCACAAAAAAAATTATAAAATGATTTAGGGAGTGAATGTTAGGATCGATTAACGTGCACACACTACATCTATGAAGAGGATGAAGAAAACTAGAGAGAAAGTTATTAAGGAGAGAGAGAAATAAGTGCGAATGAATTACGTGATAACACCCCGTGAGTAACCTCCACGGCGGACGGACTATTTATATTAATGACTCAGAGTATGTACAGTTACATAGAGAAAAGAGAATAAAAGGTATAGCCTAAAAGAGAATAATAGGTTGAACTGTGTGAACATTAATATATAATAGTACGTCACATATTAATCAGGCTCCACAATCTAACAGTGAATAGTTAATGTCAAGGGTAAAACATGGAGAAATGTTACTTTTACTTTATAGCATAACTTACACCTTAAATATTCCACAAAAATTTATAAAATACGTCAAAAATAGCATATACTATAGAAATTTTGTTCCTCCAAATATGGAGTTTGGTAAGTAATTGACAAAAATTGAAAATGTTAATTTTTACAAATTTAAAGGATCAAAACTGTTCATGTCACGCCCGAACCTAGACCTGGGCGTGGACGGCACCTGATGCCACTACTGGCCCAAGCGAACTCTTGGTCCGGCATGCTACTAAAACTAATACTGAAAGTTAAGCAGAAGCTCTAGACTCATGTACAAGAATTATGCTTTAAAATAAATCAAGTAACGGATCTACTTTTATAAAGTGAGACTAACGTCAACTGAAAATTTGATACAAAGAATTACACTTTAAAATAAATCAAGTAACGAATCTACTTTTATAAAGTGATACTAACGTCAATGGAAAATTTGATACAACTGAACTAACTGATCAACTGACTATCTATGAAGCCTCTAAAAGAGATATATATGAATAATTTTTAATTAACTCATAGTTATCTACTTGTGTAGTTGTAATTAGTGGTTGTATCACTTTGGGATTGTAATTAGTTGTTGTATTACTTTAGGACTCGGTGTTGTATCAATGCCTATATATTCTTTATTAGCTAATGAATAAACAATAGCTCTTCTCATTCTCTGTCCATCATTAGTTATTTTATGGTATCAGGATCTAAAAGCTCAAACCAGTGAGATCCCAATTTCTTTCTCTCCAACCCTAACTACTTCCTCTCACAAAAATGGCCACCAACGCCACTATTGTTAATGCAGATAACACTGCCAGTGGCACCACCATCATCCAATTTAATCCTGCATCTCAACTACCCATTAAACTTACAGGCATCAACAACTTCACTACCTAGAAGTCCCAGGTATCAATGCTGATGCATGGACATAACCTTTACGGCCACAGGGGAGACCAAGAGAGTAGATTGGCTGGTTTAAAAAATCAAATATAGTTGATAATCCCAATAGATTCTCTTTATTATTATAAATATAACTTTTTTATCTTCCACCTTATCCCACAACTTTGGGAAACCCTGATACGGGAATGATCATGACCTTAGATATTTTTTGAGAAACTTGAAGACCAACTAAAGAATGCACAAGCCCAAGTGTGGATGAGGCCCAAATCAGTTTTTGAATGTACTCCATGGGGGGGCCTTGAGGCCTTTTTGATGGAAGGACCCTTTTGTCATTTTTCTATTATTTTGCATTGTAATATAAATATAACATGGTAGGATTTATTGTCTTAGTTTTATGCTTGATATTGAAGAACACTACTCTTGTGATAGAGAGCACTCAAAACTTAAATTAGGGCATAGCATAAGGGTGGATTCTGTTGTGTGTTGCAAAGCTTGAGACTTTGGTGCTTTGAGCGGTGGATTCCCCTCTTGTGTCATTGTAAAAGTTAGGTGTTTGTTGTATGAAGTGTTAAAGGTCCAAGAGTGGAATATGCTCTTGGGTTGTTAAGACTACATCAACACTTGTCTAACTATCTATCTTTATTTCTTGTCCTAATCATGTGGTTTGTGTTGTTGTTGTTCAAGCCGTTTGGTTATTGTTGTTGTAACATTTTTGCTATTCATTTTTATTGTCATAATATAGTTTGGTTTGCTGATGGAAAATTAGTGTTAAACACCTCATTACATGGTCTTCTTATTGTGTTCTTGAATCCAAGAGAGGTCACCAAAAGAGGTCCATAGTTCCTTGAATTAGTGGACTGTTTTGGTGTTTGTTTTCTTGTGTTCTTGGGCTGTTTTGTATTATTTGGTATCAAATCCATCTTTGATTTTGTTCTAACAAGATAAATCTTGAGCAAGAAAAAAGAAAAAATTGAAAACTGAAAAATTTCAGAAACAGTCAAATCTGTCCATCTTTGTGTTCTTGGTTGTAAATTGTATTGTGTTATTGTATGGACCGAGATTTTCTTATTTTCTTGAATAGATCTTGTATTATTTTTCTTGTCTAGAGTGTTTCAAGTGTTGTTTCTTTCTCACCAACACTACAAGTGTCTACATCTAAAGGTTGAGCTTATAATATTGACATTATTGTTGTGAACTTGAGTTGGCTGTGTGTTGGGTCTTGTTGTTGAAGATTGGAGGCCGATTGGTGTTGTGTTGTGTTCTTGAAGGTTGTTGTGGTGTTCATCTAGTTCTTCATCTTTTATTACAACTTAAGAACAAAAAAAAAAGGGGTGCAATATAGATTCAAAAAGTGAAGGTGAAAGTTGTAAAGCTTGTTTTGAGAAGACTTGAACCCAACACTCCCTAGACTTGACTTCTACTTTTAAGCTATTTTCCTTGTTTCAAGAACCTTGTTTTGTGGGACAAGCTACTTTTCCTTGTTTCAAGAACCTTGTTTTGTGGGACTAGTACAAGACAAAAGTCATCCTTTTGAGAGTGGACTTGTAGAGATTCAAGACTTTTATGTTTTACCTCCAAAACAAATTGTCATCCTTTCCAAATTGTGTGAAGATTTAAATTTCAGAATTTGTGATTAAATTGTGTGGGACCAAGACCAATTGTATGTTGCCACGTCACCCATTTGCTACTGTTCACATCATTAATAAGCTCAAATTTTAGATTTTTCTTAGTTTCCTATTATTGTTTCATAGTTTCATTTGTTGACTCGACACTAATCGACAACCTAGTAATATCCTACAAGTTTGTAAGTTAGTTTTGTAACCATTCTTTGTGTTTACTATCCTTCGTGTGTTCTTTTGTTATTGTTTCCTTGAGTCGTTGTAGAGTTTTGGTTCACCTCTCAAGTACGGGACTCCATCAACATTGCATACTTGTAAGGTACATTTGCAAATGGAACCACCACACAAGGAACTTGAAACTTCCAATGCACAAACCATGGATCATAATGTTATGAATGACCTTGTAGCTAGTCTTGAGTCCTTGTCTCGGAACGTGGCTAGAGTGAATGCTACGGTTGAGAAGTTGGGAGTGGAAGTGGCCTCTATTAGTGGCCGAATGGATAGGGTAGAAAGTCAATGGAGTTCTCGTCCCTCAACTCCCCAAAACACATACCCAACCATTACTCCCGAAGCCACACACCAAAGAATGTACCTACCAGATGCTATACCTCAAGCACACTATTATTCACAAGGCCGAGGCTTTGAAGTACCTAGCCATTCTACACATCACTAAGCCCCACATAACGGATTTGGAACCCAAATTCCACCCTTAAATCCGACTCCTCCAAACCAAAATCAGCCAATCCAAAGACCTCCACCACTAAATGCCAATCCCCCATACCAAATTCCAAATATCCAAAATTTGCCAATGCAAGAAGAGGGATTTGTGAGGGAGAACCGAAGGGGAGGGTATGGAATGTATGATGATCCTTATTTGATGGAAGATGGGATGAGAGGTATAAGGGTAGAACCTAGGGATAATCGAGGGCTTGAAGGCAGGGGGTCCAAGGTGTTCGGGAAAGGGATGTTGGCCTCAACACCATAAAAATGGGGCTTCCAATCTTTAAGGGAGAAAGTGATCCCAAAGAGTTTCTTACATGGGAATCCGCATGCAAGAGAGTCTTTCAAGTGAATGATCCCACGGAGGAGAAGAAGAGCTGCTACTCCATTGCTCATTTTGAGGGATATGCTACCACGTGGTGGGAGTGTGTCAAACATTTTGGCAATGTATTAATTGAGGGGCAACCCCCTACTTGGTTTTGGTTAAGGTATATTATGAGGCAAAGGTACCTTCTCGAGAGCTATCAACATGATCCTTGCAAAATTATACAACATGAAGCAAGAAAACAAAAATGTAGCAGCCTACTATGATGAATTTCAACAACTCATCTTGAAACTTGATCATAGAGGAGAGCAAGTGAGCAACGGCATCATCCGGTTCAAGGTTGGGTTAAACAAGGAAATCTCCACTCGCATGATGCTTCACAAATTCAACACCATAGAGGGCATCTTCCAAGCGGCTTTAGAGGTGGAGAGGGAGCTGAAAGAGAACTCTTTCGTGGCTGCTCAACCCGAAATCCCTAAGGCTGTCCAAAAACATCCTCCAAGGTATGAAGGTAAATTTAATTCTACTTACAATCCTAAGGGGTTTCAATGCTTCAAGTGTCAAGGGTGGGGGAACAAGGCTAGTGAGTGTCCAAATCGGAGGAATGTGATCCTAAGGTAGAGGAAGTTATACTACCTAGGAGAGGAAGTGGTGATTAAATCGGCTAAGGTTGATGGCAAGACTCAAGATGTAGAGCATGAAAAGGTTGGTATTTAAGTTGAGGAGGAAGTAGAAGATGCGTGGCTGTGTGAAATACCTCTCTAAAGAGGTGAGGTTGTGAATTTGTTGACAAATTCCTCTCAAGATGAAGAAGATGATACGGGAATGATCATGACCTTAGATATTTTTTGAGCAAATTGAAGACCATCTAAAGAATGCACTAGCCCAAGTATGGATGAGGCCCAAATCAGTTTTTAAATGCACTCCATGGGGGCCTCGAGGCCTTTTTGATGAAAGGGCCCTTTTGTCATTTATCTATTATTTTGCATTTTAATATAAATATAACATGGTAGGGTTTATTGTCTTAGTTTTATGCTTGATATTGAAGAGAACTACTCTTGTGATAGAAAGCACTCAAAACTTAAATTAGGGCATAGCATAAGGGTGGATTCTGTTGTGTGTTGCAAAGCTTGAGACTTTGGTGCTTTGAGAGGTGGATGCCCCTCTTGTATCATTGTAAGAGTTAGGTGTTTGTTGTATGAAGTGTTAAAGGTCCAAGAGTGGAATATGCTCTTGGATTGTTAAGACTACAACAACACTTGCCTAACTATCTATCTTTATTTATTGTCCTAATCTTGTAGTTTGTGTTGTTGTTGTTCAAGCCGTTTGGTTATTGTTGTTGTAACATTGTTGTTCTTCATTTTTATTATCATAATATAGTTTGGTTTGATTCTGGAAAATAAGTGTTAAACACCTCATTACATGGTCTTCTTATTGTCTTCTTGAATCCGAGAGGTCACCAAAAGAGGTCCATAGTTCCTTGAACTAGTGGACTAATTTGGTGTTTGTTTTCTTGTGTTCTTGGCTGTTTTGTATCAAACCCCTTCCCCTTCCTCTTTTTTTTTTTTTTTCATTTCAAGCGTGGACCTTAACTTACCTTGATGGGACAATTGTTGTTGCTCCGACCACACTTACGACAAGAAATTAAAGCATTCCTAATCTAGCTTATATGAACTGGTTTCGCCATGATCAACTTGTTCAAAATGCCATTTTGGCATCGGTAGAACCTACACTTGCATCTATTGTTGCAATAGCCAAATTGGCAAACAAAACATGGGCATCCTTGCACATTGCCTCCGCCAACAAATTACATACTAGAATTATCAATCTCTATCATGACCCGAACCGTGGCCCTAGCTGCGATGGGCATCCCAAACCAATGAAAGCCTGAGATGACGTCTTAGCATTACATTATAAGCATAGTCAAAACTAAAGTTGTGGAAACAAGCCCATAAGAAAAGAAGTTCAACATTTAAATATGGTAATTTTCATATCTTAAGCAAATTCTAAATCAATTGCCCAGCACCGTCTACAAAGCCTCTAACTTTAAGAATACTCCTACATCAGTATATGGCTCCAACTATGCTATAAAAATCATAAAATGATGAATGGAAACATAAGAGAAATGAACAATCGCCTTCCGAATGATGGAGGGCTCACCACTTATCACTAGCTATCCAAGAGAGAATATGAGTGCTCTAATGCTGCACAAGACAATGGAAAAATTCCTCTTAACCTACATCATAAAATGATGTAGCGTCCACAGATGATCAGTATGGTGAGTACTGGAATGCAATCCAGGAAAAGGGATAAAAATTCATTAATAAAATCAATCATAAAGATTAGTAGTAGCAGTAGTAGTAGTAGTAATAGTAGTAGTAATAACAATAATAATAATAACAATAATAATAATAATAATAATAATAATAATAATAATAATAATAATAATAAAGTATAGGACAGGGTACAAGAAACATAAGACATGAACATTTAAAATTTAGTCCTGAACTATGCAGCTTTTCACCGATATCTATAACCCATGGGCTATATGGGTTCGGTACTCCCTAACCGGCAGAAACCCAAACCATGTTAGCCGCATGGATTGAAATTAAGCTAAAGTCACCAATAGTCAATAGCTACCATAAACATAATTGTATACTACAGCATGAATCACAACCCAAACCAGGGCCTGACCTTGACGGACATCTCTAGACAACCAAAGCTAGAGATAACTCCCTTAGCCTCACCTCAAGAGCACAATAATAATAAACAGCGAAAGTCAACCAATATAAAAGAGAAATATAAATATCAAAATAAAATTAGAGAGTCAAATCTCAACTCTAGAACAATATCTCAACACTGTCCACAAAGCCTCTAATCCAAAGAATTCCAACTGAGCCGGGACATACCCCCGAATATAACAAAAGATATCCAAAATTACTAAATTAATAAATGAAACCCAGAGAGAGACCAGTCCTTTTGAAAGATGAAGGGCTCACTACTTCATAGCTAACCACCCATAATATCGAAACACGTAACGCTGCACAGGGTCACAAGGAAAGCCCTCAAAACCTACATCATGTAATGATGTAGCGTCTTGGGATGGTCAGTACAACGAGTACTTGCATGCAACCCAAGGAAAGGGATAAAACATATATGCATTTATCAAAAACCAGTAAAAAATCTCATGTATAGCAATTATATATATATATATATATTATGTATTTATGTATTTCTAGTAGGGGTGACAAAGAACTATTTGTATCTATATATACCTATTTTAATAGATAAATAAAGACAACCGTACATAACCTAAATTCTACATGGTATCAAATCAACCTAGTAGACTGTCGTAGATTGCCATTTTTTTCTATTTTTACCAAGATGGGAGATTCTACACCTTCTTCTGGCAGCACTACCAAACCCACGAACTCAACCGTAACAAACCATACCTCAATTATAGTTCAACAAGACAACTCACATTTTCCAACAGGAGTTATTCCTGATGAAATAAATTTCTCACTATGGTCTCAATTGATGGAGATGCGTTTGGAGCTCGAAACCAGGTTGGCTACCTTATTGGAAGAAGAGAGAAACCCAATAAAACTGACTCGAATTATGCAATATGGATTACGGAGAATCATAAGGTGAAGATCTGATTGATTGACTCGATGAGTCCCACCCTAATGCAGCGGTTTATCAGGCTTTCAACGGAGAAGAAAATCTGGGAAGCTGTTGCCAAAACATTCTATGATGGTTTGGATGAGACTCGATTGTTTGAACTTAATCAAAAATCCTTCACCCCTATGCAGGAAGGCACCTGTCTACGTACTATAATGAATTGGTTAAAATTTTTCAAAACATTGATCACCAAAAAAATATGCAAGATGAATCGGTTCAGGGTATTCTTTAGATGCACTCTATGATGGCAAGGCTGCGAGTTCACATATTTCTCAATGGACTTGATGTATAATTTGATCACGTTCGTGGAGAGATTCTACGAAAGAACCCAAAGCTTGATCTTGAAAGTACATATGCTTATGTCAGAAGAGAAGCTCAACTGATGTAGACTATAGGAAGTGCTCGGCTGGTTCATGAGAGTTCTGCCATGGATGTCTATTTTAGAAGTCCTGTTAAAGGTTGAACTAATCAGTCATTTGGTAAGCCTAATAATCTTACTTGTATCCATTTTGGTGAATCAAGAAACTCAAAACAACGATTCTACGAGATCATTGGCTATCCAAATTGGTGGGATTTCTCAAAGAAACCACGCAAAGTCATTCCAAACAAAGTTGCAGCCACAACTACATTAGGAATTAGTCAACCAAACAATGATGGTACTCATGTTAATATGACATAGTCAGGTATTACCAGTAATAATAAGGTTAATATTACTGCACCTTCTATGAGTAGTACTTGGATTATTGATAGTGGAGCATTTGATCACATGACCAAGGACCGAGATGAGTTACAATCATTAAAACCATCCTCTCAACCCTTTATTTCTATTGCTAATGGAGGCACTTCTTCGAGTATAGGAGAAGGACCAGTTGTAATAACAGATACTTTAAAACTTGACACAGTTTTAGTTGTATCTTCTCTTGGTCATAATCTTCTATTTGTTAGCCAAATTACCTCCTCTCTCAATTGTACTATAACTTTTTGGCCTATTTTTTGTATCTTTCAGGCTATTCTGACTTGGGGGACTCTTGGTTATGGTGTTAAGCGAGGAAATCTCTACTTTTTGGAATTGACTAAAGGCGGAGAAAATAAATCCAATCATGCACTCCGCACACATAGGGTTGAGAAGGCATGCGACCATATATGGTTATGGCATAAGAGGCTTGGACATATCTTGTTTGGTTATATTCAGAAACTCAAACCAGATTTGTTTTTAGGTTTAGATAACTTAGTTTTTCATTGTGACATTTATGAATTTGTGAAAAATCATCGTGTTCCATATTTATCAAGTTTGAATAAATTTTCTGAGCCTTTTGCTGTTATATATTCTGATATTTCGGGCCCTGCAAAAGTTGAATCTTTGTCTCAAGCTCGTTATTTTATTACTTTTATAGATGAATGTACTAGAATGACATGGATATCATTACTTCAGAAGAAGAGTGATGCGTATATTGCATGCAAAGATTTTATAATATGGTACATACTCAATATCAATGACAGATTCGTGTTTGGCAATCTGACAATGCAATGGAATTTATGCAATCTATCGTTAATGAATACCTTCGGCAACAAGGTGTACGTCGTCAAACATCTTGCACATACGCACCACAACAAAACGGTCTAGCAGAAATAAAGAATAGACAGATTATGGAGATTGTTCGTGCATCTCTCTTTGGCATGAATATGCCAAACATTTATTGGGGAGGAAGCGGTTAAGTTTACGGCTTATCTTATTAATCGAGTTCCATCTCGAGTCATTAATTTTGAGACTTCGCAGAAAAATCTCCATTCTCTTTGTTCTCTTCCACATCTGCCGAACTTAGAGCCAAGGGTGTTTGGTTGCACGGTTTACACTCACATTCCCAAAGTTCTGGGAGGAAAGTTAGATCCATGTGCAAGACGGTGTGTGTTTGTTGGCTATTCCGAATTTCAGAAAGGATACAAGTGTTATGACCCACAAAATAAGAAATTATATATTACTCTTGATGCATCTTTCCGTGAGTCAAAACCTTATTATAAAGGCACAATAACACCCTCATCTCTTTCGGGGGAGAGTGACAGAGAAAATACTAGAATGAATGTAACTTTAGGGGGTGAAACAAAGTTCTTAGAAGTAGAAGCTTACGAGGAAAGATTAAATGCATGTACTGGTATCTTGGAACAAGATGTAGTCTCACACAAAGACAACGAAGGAACCAGGAAAGAAGGAAAGGAAATAAAATTTGCGAAGCCACAATTGAAGAAAATGAAGAGATTATTCCATAAAGAACAACAACCATGCCATTAACCAATAAGTCCTCTCAGAATGTTCTACATGATCATATATCTGAAGTACCTCTGTCTAATGACCCTTATCTTCCTCTTTCCCATTTTCCAGCAAGAAAAAATAAGGGTGTACCAAGAATAAAATATGAACCTGATCTTAATGCCAATTTGAAGTATCCCATTAGTAATTATACCTCCACCAAAAGATTATCAACATCATATGCTCTAACTATTAATCAATTATCCAAAGTGTCTATTCCCAGTGGTGTGCATGAAGCATTAACAGAATCATAATGGAGGAAGGCAATGAATGAAAAAATGGAGGCCTTGCAGAAAAATCAAACTTGGGAACTAGTCTCACTACCTGAAGGAAAGAGGACAGTCGGGTGTAAATGGATGTATTATGTAAAGCTTAAAGAAGATGGAAGTATTGATAGGTATAAGGTGAGATTGGTAGCAAAAGGATACACACAGAAGTATGGAGTGGACTATCAGGAAACATTTGCACTAGTGGCTAAACTCAATACTATTCATATCCTCATATCAGTTGCAGCAAATAGAGATCGGCTGTTGTGATAATTTGACGTAAAAAATGCATTCTTAAATGGTGACTTAGAGGAAGAAGTTTATATGGAGATACCACCTGGAACTATGCAGGAGCACACTTACAGAAAAAAGGTATGTAGATTAAGAAAGGCATTATACAGCTTAAAACAATCGCCACGAGCATGGTTTGGACGTCTCACGTCTGCAATGACATCAATGGGTTATAAATAGAGTAACTCTGATCACACAACAAAGGGAAGGTAACTACATTAATTGTGTATGTTGATGATATGGTCCTGACAGGAAATGATTCTGATGAAATGGATCAACTTCAGAAGTTCTTGGCATCAAAATTTAAAATGAAAGACCTAGGACAATTGCAATATTTCCTAGGCATTGAAGTATCAAGGTCGAGACAGGTAATTTCCCTTTCTCAAAGAAAATATGTACTAGACTTGTTGATGGAGACAGGGATGTTAGTGTGCAAGCCAATTGAAACACCTATGGAGACAAACCACAAACTCGAGAACTCTTCGGCAGAGAAAATAAAAGATGTAGGCAGATATTAATGTCTAGTAGGGAAGTTAATCTATATGACTCATACAAGACCAGACATTGAATATGCTTTAAGTGTTGTGAGTCAGTTCATGCAGAATCCAACAAAAGATCATATGGAAGCTATCTATAGAATTTTGCGATACTTGGAAAGAGCTCCAGGAAAAGGATTTTGTTCTCAAAGAATGAGAAAACTATCATCAAAGGCTATACAAATGCAGATTGGGCAGGAGATCAATTGACTATACAATCAACAGCGAGGTATCTCACTTTTCCCGAAGGCAATCTTATCACGTGGAGAAGTAAGAAGCGAAAGGTTGTCTCAAGGTCTAGTGCAGAAGCAGAATTTCGAGGGATGGCCAATGGCCTGTGTAAGCTATTATGGATTAAATATGTTTTGAAGGATTTTGGAATTAAATACACAGGGCGTATGAACTTGTTCTGTGATAACAAGGACGCAATTCAAATAGCACAGAACCCCGTTCAACATGATCGCACTAAGCATGTTGAAATAGATCTACACTTCATTAAGGAGAAGTTAGATCAAAAGATTATACATTTTCCATTTGTCAAGTCTGGAAGTCAGCTAGCAGATGCACTCACCAAGGTTGTATCAGGAAAGGTCTTCCACACGATCATTGGAAAGTTGGCCATGATAAACATCTATGCACCTCCTTTAGGACTATTATGTAATTATGTATTTATAGTAGGGGTGACAAAGAACTATTTGTATCTATATATACCCATTTTAATAGATGAATAAAGACATCCGTACATAACCTAAATTTCTACAATATATATATATATAGGATTCTGGGATAGGGGCCGACGAAATGAAAGATGATGTTTAAATATTTAGTCCTGAACTGTGTAGCTCATACCGACTTAAAGGCACCCACAAGCTATATGGGTCCGGCTCTACCTGCCGGAACGACCCAGTTCATGTTAGCCACATGTACCTAGGAAATGGCTTAAAACACCAAGGTGATAGCCAGCCAAAAATATACTGTGTAAATCAGACATAGTGGTCATATAGACCCCCAGCGTAGACGAACGTGGTTTCCAATGTTGGTCCCTCCGGGTCTACATCTTCTCGGTGAGCTACACAACTCCTTTTAAGCCCAAATTAAAATAATTTTTCACATAACACCATCCATTAACCATGGAGTCTTTTATTTCGGCATGCCAAATTTGGTATCGTCATATCAATAGATTTGCAAGCTATTTCAATTATCCCAAACCGTAATCATATAAACAATTCGTCTCCAAGTTTTGATTAAAAATCCAAACCATATCCTCCCAGGGCGTTTCAAAACCTTTTTATCCATTTATACTTTGATGCAATGTAATATCTCAAAAAATTAGTTAAAAATTATGTAGAATCCTTATTCAAAGCCAAGTTTATAATGAGGGTTGAGATTCATATCATTACTATGCCAAAATTCACCAATATTATGAAATCTAATTTACCAAATTCCAACATTTTCACAATGCACAAATTCAGTTCACAATCTATCATTTAAAAAATGAATAAACCATTAAAATAAGGGAGAACCCATGCAAGAATATCAAAACCCAAGAGCCCTCATTCCTAGTTCAAAATCAACATTCAAGAATACTTAAATAATAATTGCATTATACAATAATATAATATTTGAATAAGGGAGTGTCCAAAATAAATATTTTAAACTTTAATTCCTCTATTTTCATTAAATACATGGCAGGCTCCAAAATAAATTTGTTAAATATATGGAGTAGTACAGTGAAGCAAGCATAAAACAATCATCCTCCATCCAGGACAAAACCTCCCAACATCAGTAAACACGGTTTCAAGCATTAGTCACAAGGAATACACCTTCTTGGTGAAGCTACACAATTTTCTTTAATGCCCAATTAAAATATTTTCGTAAAAATTAATCCATAGAGTCTTTCATTAAGGATCATCATATGATATAAGAACAAATTACGGAATCGAAAACTAAACTACGATAAGAATACGAAAGATAAAGATATATAGAAATCAAGTAATAGATAGACACAATGGATGAATGAATAGAAAACTAAGGGTGTATCAAACCCCTAACCCTCTACTCAATGTAAAAAAAAGAACCTAACTCCTACATAGACCCCAAGGGAATTGGATTCCTAAGCAACCTACGTTTCTTAATGATAAATTAACACAAGCAATTCCACGCTTGACATAAGCTAATACAAGATTTTCTCACATTCTCAATAGAGTATACATTCATAATTATTCAAAAACTATCTACTAAATGAAAAGAAGTCCTATTTATAGTCTAGGCTAAGTTATTACATCATATGGGCCCAAAAGTGATCCATTTAGGAAAGACAAAATATAGAAGCCCATTAAGCACATGCTTGAGAATTTGTAGAGCACATGGGGCACATACCAAGGCTATAGTGGGATATTTTTACCCTCTTTATCAGATCTAGAGTGCGTTGGGTGCACCTCCAAAGCGGATGGGGCGCATTTCCTCTTTCGGGGGCTTTCTAGACCCGTTTTGTCTTTCTTTGACCTATCTAATGTCCCTTGAACCTCCTTGATCATCATAATAATCTGATGGATTCCTTTTGATAGTTTTCAAGAATTCATCAAGTGTCACTTGACCCGTAAACATCCTCTCTAGCAACCCGAAGGCCATTTAGATTGTATTATCATACCAAGACTTGCAAGCCATTCATAACATGCCAAACCATTTTCATCTAATGTTTTGACTTCAAAATTCATGTTTAAAGTTCATAACATAAACTCCAAGTATTTTAAAAATATCATTTAGCCTTTCATTCTTTCATCTCATACTTTATTTAAAAGACAGTGTAAAAATCATAATCTCCTTGAAGAAAAATCCAAGTTTTGAAGTGGGTTGAGGGACATTTTCATCTTACAAAATCCTTGAAGGTTGTTAATCCATGTTAACAATTTCACCATTTTCATAGAACATATTACATCTCAAAACCCATTAATAATACTTAGAAAACCCATAAAACAAGAAGATAAATCAATATGAAGTTTTTTGTGACAATTTCTTCAGCCCTAGTTTCAAAAAGTCATTAAAGAACATATAATTACCTAATAAATTGAAAAAACATAGTAATACATAATGTAAGGAGTGTTCAATATATTTTTTAGATGAATAGATCTTGAATCTTAAATCTGAGGTGTTCTTGCTTCTTAGAGTGTTTTGGGGGAGAATAAGGAATTTCTAATATATTATTTTTAGAAAGAGCATAACTCAGTGTTCAGAAGGGGTTTTAAGCATATAAGTGTAGTACCTCACAAGAAAAATGACCAAAATGCTCCTAAGCTTACCCAAAAAAATTTCCCAGAAATAAGTTCTCATGGCTTGACTTATGGATAGTAGGTAGAGTCCTGGGAATCAGACTTTTTTTCTAGCTTTCAGGACCCAACCTGCGGACCATAGGGTCAACCTACGAATCGTAGGTTCAACCTATGAATCATAACATAGGGTCATAGGTAGTCAGATAGCTTGATAGGTCTTTAGTAAAATGGTCATAACCTTTTTAATCCAACATCGGATTAAGGTGAAATGGTATTCATTCGAAAGATAATTCAATTATCTATCATTTGGTGGGTCTTGATCTAAAAAATATTACATAATTTAGGAGTTATGCTTGTTTCAAGTTGACAACAGCAAGACACTTCATGAGAAATCAATTGGTAAGGGAGGTTTTGACTTGGCTATGAGTTTGGAGTTACTTGATGCCTTAATACATGTATTAATAACTTCCAATAATACAAAGATATGAAGTTTGTTTTCACATGTACTTGCATTTTATACGACGTTGGATGCACGGAGGTTCTAAAATTTTTGGGGTGTTACAATCTCCAAGATCAATTACACTGTATTACTAATGATTCTCGGCCTTTCACTGACTATCTATGAGACATACATTCCATTGCTGATGAACTTGCAATCGGTGGAGATCCAATCACAAATGTGCATCTTACTGTGAGAATCCTCCTAAAGACGTCTCAATAAAGTTAGTTGCCTAAGGCCAAATTTAATCTGAGGCCTTACAAATATACATATACATAATAAATAAAAAACTATGTTTATTTTTCTTAGATTAGGATTTTTCCGTGGAATATTGGATTCAACCCTAAGGAGGAGACTTCACGTGCGGCAGTATGAATTACGTTTCCAAACTTGTCGACAGATTTGTTTGCTAAGAGGTCTTTGTTTTTCATTTCTTCAGTAGATGGAAATCCTATTGTTGGGGATAAGGAGACATAAGTGAGATCAATACCGAGCATGGCTAGGGTTAGAGTCATCCTTGACTAAATAAACAAGCATCTAGATCGTATTCGACTTCAAAGTGTAGACAAAGTTACGAGCAAAATTATTGAGGAGTTTCAAGAGGTGGTGTATGATAATTTACCTCAATATTTCATCCATTGTAAGCACCAGGGTCACGATTAAAAGAAGTGTCATTGTTAAATGAAAAGAAAGTAGTACTCCAAAAAGAAGATGATGCGACAATGGAGATCGAGGGAGCTTTGGTTGATAATTTGCAAGGAGATGCACGTGATTATCTAAATATTAAGAACAAACAAAAAAGTAGAGTCAACATGGGGGATATTCCAGTAGGTCAAGCATTGGCTAGGATGTTCAAAAACTTATCAAAAAAAGCACAGACTGAAAAGAAAGCTCTTCAAAATCTGATTAGTGTTGTGGATACAAGTGCTGGGATTAAGAGTTTGATGGTGTAACGCCCTGAGTCTGTACCCTGGATGCTACACGATGCTCATAATCTCAAAGGACCACAAAATAACCCATGACTGGTACCTGCTGCAATTACTGAATAATAATAATACTGCATAATGCGGAAATTAGGAGAAACTTGCCAGGTTCAAAACTGAAAAAAAAAAATACTGAAAAATGAACATTTGTCTGTAAATAATCTAGTCTGAAAGCCTCTAACTATCTGAATATAGAGTTGATGGTATAAGTCCCCAACTAACTTCGTCTACTGATGAGCTGAACTACTGAAATACTGAAAGATAACATCATCCTCGAACTATGAGCACTCACCACTAAATTTGTTGCTGATAATCCAAGTTGCTAAGTGCGGCCAGGAGTCCATGCGTCTGAACCTTTGATATAAGACATCATAGTGTAAAACAAAAGTATGTGTTAGTACTTTAAATGTAATGGTATGCTAAGTGAGGTAGGCTGATATGCATGGGTTCATAAGCATGGATATCAACTAGCTGAGTAACATGGACATAACTGAATAAGAGTACATGCATGAATATATAAACAATAACTGAGATCATGTTAACACTAGATACTGAGTTCCGAATATTGATTAACTGATATCTGAGATTACTGATACTGTAGTTCTGATAACTGAGTGACTGATATATGAATTTATTGATAACTGTATTACTGACAGTGGGTGACTGTTTCTGATAGTCTTGATTCTGTAGAACTGAAATGAGTTCTATACTGAGCTGGGTGAGTGTATCTGGCAGTCCTAATTCTGTAGAACTGAAATGAGTTCTATACTGAGACTGAAACTGTGGGAGATAATAATCTAACTGACATGCCCCAAATCTAAGTTGATAGGGTACAACCTGTGACCTCAATTGGAAGAGTGCTAATACCGTACCACGGGTACTAACACTAAAAAACCAAGATGCCAAGCTTAATTGACCGGTGACACTTGGGCAAAGTCAAGCCTAATATGATGGGTAACCCCTGGGATGTAGTCAATCCTAGTCTAATGGGTGAATCCTCATCCTATATTGGATATGCATTTCTGGAGTACAGGGACTGCTACTAATGACTTTGCCTATCTGACAAAGAAGTCGTCATCCCTGCACACGCTCGGTGCTGAATCCTACTCCCAACTGAATAGACACTGAATTGATTTCTAGACTGCACTAGGCTTGAATAAATTATAACTGATTGTGCTTTCTAGATGAACTGTGTTCACTGGGTTCCGTTGAATGATGGAATACTACTGAGTTCTGTTAACTGACATGGTTTACTTGTGATCTGAACTGAACACTAAACTAAAAATGAGACTGATTACTGAGTACTACTATTCATGACACTACTAAGACTGTTTTGTAACTACTATAGCTCTAAGTAAATAACTAGATTTTCGGGTATTGAATAACCCCAAAACTCGATAGCATAAAAGCAAAACATAGCATGAACTTTAAAAGCACAACAATGCACATTTTGTGATGAAATCAAAGGACCTAGGGTTTATTCTTGAGAGAAATTTGTGATGAATGAATGAATTTTTCCCTAGGAATGGCTTAATCTCGTGTTTTGGGGGCTGATAAAAGGTGGGAAAAAACCCATTTATCCCTCTAGATGTGGTCTTGTAATGACTGAAAATATGTCCAGTGACGCGTCTCCTGATGCACTGCATTGATGGGATCAATGCTATGGTCGGCGCACCGCATCAAGTCTGTATTGGCTCACTGAAATTTGACACTTAAAGCTGGGAAAAACATTTATCAATGCAATAGGAAATGCGGTGCATCGAGATTGCGTTGATCCACTGGTTTGGACTTCTAAATGTGATTTAAACAATGTTTGAAAAATCAAAAACTTGTCTGAGAACACGTACTGACATACTTGATCATTAATCAATCTAAAAATTGATATTTTAAGGTCATAAGGGTCTTGAAAGAGGATCGCCAACTTACGAAGACTAAAATAATTCTGAGTATAAGCACTTAACTGAAATCTTCAAAGTCTGGTACCTCTTTTCAAGCTTTAACGGACTGAGTTAAGCTTAGAATTTTGCAGGGTCTTAAAATATCTCCCCCTTGGGAACATTTGTCCTCGAATGAGACTGACTAATGGACTGAGTTTATACACTGAATATGTAACACCCCACAAAAAAATCATCTATGCGTTAGCTCTTGGTAATATGCTTTTAGAGTTAAAGACTAGAAAGTTTTTTTTAAGTGTCAAAGAAACATAGTCTCATTTTTTTGACTACCAAAGTGAGTAAAGTTTAAACCATATATAATTTCTCTAATTTTAAATTTTTATCATGTGGGAAATTGAATGAAATTTTTGTCGATATAAGATTTGTCAAAATCCGATACCCGAAAAAGAAGTTATGGATAATTTAAGTCCTAGTCATAAAACACCATCATTTTAGTGCTTGATGCATCGCGGAGGAGGTCTATTTGACAATAGTCAAATTCCAATAGCCTAACGCGATTGTGGCACATCGTGCTGAAGTTCCAGATCCCGACCAATGGGACAATGCGATGGCTCCGCGTCACGGTGACCCCAAGAATCCCATTCATTAATTTCCAGTGAGCCACCACAAGAGTTGCGCGTTGAGGTAACCCAGAAAATTGGGCTCTTAGTTATTTTTTTTCCAGTTACGTTAAGGGTTAAAACAATGGTATTTTGGGCAATTACCCTAACCCCAATCCATCCATAAACATACAATCAATGGCATAACAAAGCACTTTATGCCCAAATCTTCATTCTCTACAAAGTAAAAACCCTAAGCAACCCAAACCTTTTCCAAGAATCTCAAGAATCTACTGTAACTTTCACAAATTGAGTTGAGATTCGAGGTTCCCAAGTCAAAGGCTTCAAGAACCCTCATCAAAAAGTACGAGAAAAAGTCTCAATCAAGCTTATTCATCAAAGATCATAATTCGAGGTACGTGGGATTTATCCTAAAAACTACATGAACTTGTAAGCACTAGAACATTATCTAAAGTTTATCAAAGCATGAATTTTAAAGGGGTTTTGAAACTTATGATTTGAATTTTGCGTTATGGATGTTTGGATAATATTATTGTTTTGGTCTTCAGGCCTTTCCCCCTTGAATTTATTTAAACTTATATGAATATGTATGATGTTGAAGATTTGATTGAGAGCATTATTATTGAAATCCCTCTCTTTGATGATTTAGAGTTGATGAATTTGTTGGGAATGATTTAAGATGCTTGTTTAATGTGTTGACGGGGATCTTTTCAATATGTAAGTATTTAACATGATTTTGATGATGATGAGAGGGAGTTTCTTGATATGATTTTGTTTTTATGTTAAAAAGAAAGAATTGAATGTGATTGATATCTTTGACATGACCACCTTGTGTATTTGAAATATTGAAAAAAAGAGTTTCTTGCATATGTTTACATGAGCTTTAAAAAAGAGTTTCTTTGAAATGATTTATTGATATGGTGGTCCAGATCTACGTTTTGAACCAGAGATTATTATATGCTAATAATGGCTCAGAGAATGTGACTTACAAGTAAATGGTATGATGATACCATAAGTATGTATGCCATAACAGAGTCGTTTTCAGAATATGCCTTCAGAGAATGCATGTTTTAAAGGATTAAAAATGGGCTTAAAGAGGCTTAGGTGGTTACCCGAAGAAGGCTTGAGTTCAAGTAACTTTTAGCCTAAAATCGTGATTTACTGATCTGGGTCTATTATTTTACATTGGCAATGGTCGTGTGGCATAGCAGAGTCAGAGACTCCGACCCATGTGACATACTTGGGTTGGGGGCTTGGCAGCTGAGTTAATGGCGTATTCCATATAGCCCAAGGAATTTCAGAGTTGTAGGGTATACCACCTAGTGCAGAAGTAAAACAAAGAGTGTTATAGAGTTCAGATAATTTTATAGAGTCTTTTGAAAATGCCCATGAGATTTCTTAATGTATGATATGTTTATGAAATGTTTTAAATTTCTCTCATATATGTTGAATATAAATTATTATTTTGGATTTTCTCTGCATACCAGTACAATTGTATTGACCCCTACCTGCCAGGTTCGGAGGCTCAGTCTAGGGGTCGGCCAATTAGTAGAGTACCCAGAGAGAAGTGATCTGCGTAGTGGTGAGCCTTCTTTGTTCTAGAAGGCCTGTTATTTCAGATTATGTTGCTCCGTTGTTTTGGTCTACTGGGGGACTTGTCCCAGTTTTCAGAAATTTGTCTTATTGATCATGTTGTATAGATTTTGCAGACTATTTTAGATGTTGTTTAGTTGATTTTGGATCTTATTCTTCATTATTAAAATAAATTCAGAGTTTGACCATGTTCCCGTATTAAATTATATTTCCGCATCTTCTCTTATGATATGAATGTTGTGTATGATTACCAGATCAGATAAAGTAGGACGGTCCGGGCCTCCATGGTTCAAGATGTTCGTCATGGACAAGCCCTTATTCAAATTGTGATAAACTTAGTATCAGAGCACGGTTCACGGTCCCAGGGTGTCTGCGAAATCGCATCGGGTAGAATCTTGTTTATGGGTGTGTAGAGCGCTATACTTATAAGTAGGAGGCTACTAGGCGTTTAGGAATATTTCTCTTCTTTATGGTTTAGTTCATGCTTCAAAGTCTGAATTGTCCCCTAATCAATGATCTCTTGTGTTTTAGAAAAACAATCATGCCTCCCCGTCGTACTATCAATCAAAATGCACAGACAGATGAGGTCTGTCCCACTCATGGGATGATGACACAAAACAGAGCTCAAACTCCCGAGATTAATGCTACTTTGGGAGTCCCACCTACTCAGGCCAGCCTACCTAGGGCACCTAGAGCTCCCCGGATGGGAACTAACCGCACTCAGCCTTGCGAGAGAAAAGTATCTAATGCAGAATTCAGACAGTCCATTCATATGCTTGCATAGTTGGTAGACATACAGACTCAATGGTCGAAAGATATTGGGTCTTCGTCTGTTATATTTGAGGTTACAAGAGTGGGCCATTTCATGAGGCTGAACCCACCCAAGTTTACTGGTACTAAGGTAGAAGAGGATCCATAGGAGTTTATGGACGATATGGAGAAGATCTTTAAGCTAATGCATATATATGAAGTAGAGGGGGTTGAGTGAGCAGCTTACCAACTTATGGATGTAACGAACCAATGGTATAAAGAGTGGGAAGATTCAAAAAGTGAGAATGCTGAGCCTTCAGTGTGGGGTGAGTCCGTGGAAGCCTTCCTAGATTGATTCTTCCCTCTAGAATTGAGGAAGGCAAAAGCTGAAGAGTTTATAAATCTAAAATAGGGAAAGATGAGTGTCCAGGAGTACACTCTGAGGTTCAACCAACTAGCCCATTATGCTCCAGAAATGACTAGTAATATGAGAGTTCGAATGAGAAAATTTTCATCCGACCTTTTAGATGACTTAGTGCTTGAATATCAGGGAGCAATATTGAACCGGGACATAGATTTTCCCAGACTATCAGTCCACATGCAGTATGTTGAGGAAAAGAAAAAGAAAATCATTGAATTTAGAAAGAAAGATAGGTAGGGAAAGAGAGCCAAAATAGCAGACTAGAGCTACAATCAGCAGTAGAGTGGTAATTGGAGTAACAAATGGCAGAAGAAAAAGAATTGGGCTAATGCATCATCTGCAGCTAGTGCTCCGATTACCAGACCCCCAGTTGGACAGCGTACCCAGGATTTTTAGTCTAGGCAGGGGCCGAGGATGCAGGGTTCACAGTCTCAAGGAAGTGTAGCTCAGACCTCTCAGACATACCCGCGTTATGAGAGATGTGGGAGAAATCATCTAGGGAGATGTCAGTTTGGCTCTATGGTATGTTATTCATATGTCCAGCTAGGCCATATACAGAGAGACTATCCAGCAGCAAAGGGTAATATTGGTGGAGCCAAGTCTCAGGATAATTCCTCTGCTCCACCACCACTACCTTAGAAGGGTGCCACTTCAGCTGTCGGGAGTAGTCGCAACCGGTTGTATGCTTTTTCAAACCGCCAGGAGGCAGAGGCCTCACCAGATGTAGTCATTGGTATGTTGTAAATCTTTTCTCGTGATGTATATGTGTTACTTAATCCCGAGTTTACCCTATCTTATGTGACCCCTTATGTGGCTGTCGATTTTAGGTTCGAGCTCGATATGATTGCTGAAACTTTTTCTATTTCTACTCTGGTTGGAGGTTCTACTGTGGCTAGGAGGGTATACAGAAATTGTGTGGTGACTATTTGTGGGCGGGATACTGTGGCAAACCTCGTAGACTTAGACATGGTTGATTTTAGTGCTATCCTAGGGATGGACTGGCTCTATTCGTGTTATGCCATATTAGACTGTAGAACCCGAAAGGTTACTTTTTCCTTCCCAAATAAACTAGTAATAAAATGGGAGGGACATTTTTTATCACCTAGATGGAAGTTCATATCTTATCTCCAAAGGTTGTTTGTATCATCTTATTCATGTAGAAGATTCTAATTTTGAGAGTCCTTCACTCCCGTCTGTCCCTATGGTGAATGAATTCCCAGAAGTTTTTCCAGATGATCTCCCAGGAATACCACCTGATAGGGAGATAAATATTGGTATTGATTTGTTTCCTGATACCGTCCCATCTCTATTCTTCCATATAGAATAGCTCCTACAGAGCTAAAAGAGTTGAAAAAGCAGCTAGCAGATCTTCTAGACAAAGGTTTTATTCGTCTTAGTGTTTCTCCCTGGGTTGCATCTATACTCTTCGTGCGAATGAAAGATGGTTCCCTGCATATGTGTATAGATTACCGTCAGCTGAATAAGGTCACTGTTAAAACTAAATATCCTCTTCTTAGAATTGATGACCTTTTTTACCAGCTTCAGGATGCTAATTGTTTTTCAAAAATAGATCTTCATTCGGGATACCATCAGTTGAAGGTTAGAGAGTCATATATTACCAAAACAGCTTTCCGAACCCGATATTGGTCATAATGATTTCTTAGTCATGTCCTTTGGGTTGACTAACGCCCCTACGACTTTAATGGATTTTATGAATAGGGTGTTCTATCAGTTTCTACATCTGTTTGTTATAGTTTTCATTAATGATATTCTGGTTTATTCTAAGATTGAGAAGGACCATGCCAACCACCTCTGAATAATCCTTCAGACTCTTAAAAATCATAACTTGAATGCACTGTTTTCCAAGTGTGTATTCTGGCTTAATGCTATTGCTTTCTTGGGGCATATTGTGTCTAGTGACGGGATTAAGGTTGATCCCCAAAAGGTTGAGGCGGTGAGAAAATGGTCCAGACCCATGAATCCAACTAACATTTGAAGCTTTTTGGGTTTGGCGGGGTACTATGGAAGGTTCGTAGAGAGTTTTTTCTTCCATAGCTGCACCACTCACTAAGTTGACACAGAAAAAGGCAAAGTTTATATGGTCTGACTCCTGTGAGAATAGTTTTGAGAGATTGAAAGACAAGTTGACAACTGCACCTGTTCTGACTCTTCCAAAAGGTACAGAGGGTTTTGTTGTGTACTGTAATGCATACCGAGTGGGACTTGGGTGTGTACATATGCAGCACGATAAGGTGGTGGCTTACGCATCTAGGCAGTTAAAGGTGCATGAGCAAAATTACCCCACCCATGACTTGGAATTAGCGGATTTGGTGTTTGCATTTAAAATTTGGCGGCATTATCTCTATGGGGTACATGTTGATATATTTACTGACTACAAAAGTTTATAGTATGTTTTCTCGCAGAAAGAATTGATCGCAGAAAGAATTGAACCTCAAGAAAAGACGTTGGTTGGAGCTTTTGAAGGATTGTGACATGAGCCTGTACTACCATCCGAGCAAGGCAAATATGGTAGCTGACGCCATCAGCAGGTTATCTATAGGCAGTCTTTCTCATATTGAAGAGGGAAAGTGGGAGATGGTGAAGGATATTCACCGACTTAGAAATCTAGGATTGTGACTCTTGGATTCCAAAAATGGGGGAATGGTTGTTCATAAGGTAGCTAAATCTTCCCTTTGTGCTGAAGTTAAAGAGAAGCAGGTTGAAGATCATATCTTGATGCAGATCAAGAACGATGTGGGTCAATAGAAGGTGATGTCTTTCGAAATTGGTGGTGATGGAATTTTGAGATATCAGGGTAGATTATGTGTGCCTGATATAGATGGGTTACGAAAAAGAATCCTTGACGAAGCTCTTACTTTGAGGTATGTTATTCACCCAGGGTCTACTAAGATGTATCATGATCTGAAAGCTATATACTGGTGGAATAATATGAAGTGTGATGTGGCTAATTTTGTTGCCAAGTGTTTGAATTGTCAACAAAAGAAAGTAGAGCATATGAGGCCAGGTGGTACTTCCTAAGAGATAGTGTAACGTCCCAATTTGCTGAACCGAAATGCTACACGGTGCCCATGACCCTGTGGGACCACAAGCTAACCCATGGCTGATATCTGTACCTGTACACTGCATAATATAGAACATAAATGCGGAATATGTAATACTGTAAGGCCATAAGGTTCAAAACGGAATAATCATAACATGAGAGTGGGTATAGGATACCCAAAATAACTATAATACTATCTGAAGTCTGAACATACTAGTCTGAAAAGCCTATAACATGACTATATGAATAGGGAGTTAATGGGACATGTCCCCAACTAACTCCGACTAGCAAAACTGAACTGAAATAAACCATAACATAAATAATGATCATGCCCTCGAGAAACGAGGACTCACTACTGGAACTCTGATAGCTGAGATGCTACTGCTACTGTTGGTATGGAAATAGTGTATGTGAACCTATCATGTAACACAAAATAAAGCACCATAGCATGAATGCGCCAGTACAACTGAGAGTACTAAGTATAAGAGTGAGGTAGGCTAAATTCAAAGGGTTTGTATTCATGAACAATGCTGACTGATATGAACATAAAAACACATATATACATAAGTAAGTTCTAGTAAACTTGTGACGATACTGACTGCTGAGTCTGAATACTGACAACATGAGTTTATCGATTCCGAGATACTAAATGACTGTGTTTATTGGTATTGATCTACGAATCACTAATAAGTGAGGAACTGATACTGTATTATTGAATACTAGGATATTGATACTTTATTATTGATAAAGGAATGATTGTTTCTGGCAGTCCTGGTTATGAAGGACTGGTCTAATTGACTATATCTAACAGTCCTGAAACTGAGTAGTCATAGCATGAGTTTACTAAAATCTAATCTGACTGGAAAATGATTTCTAATAGCTGATATAGCTGATAACATGAGTGACTATATCTGATAGCCTTGATACTAGATACTTATAGCATGGGTGACTGTAGATGACAACCCTAAATCTGATGGAACTATCTGAGTTCCATACTATATCTGAGTTGACTATATCTGACAGTCCTGATATTCTGAAGAACTATCTGAGTTCTTTTACTGAGACTGAATGACTGAAATTATGGGAGGTAGTAGTTTAACCGACATGCCCCATGTATGCTAATGTAGCTGAACTGGGGTCCAATCCTTGCCCTGATTGGAAGGGTGTCAATATCGTGCCACGGGTAAAGACAAGCTGTGAGTAACCCTCAAATCTAGCAGTGTCCTCAAAAGAGAACGACTGATGTCTGCCTCATCAACCCTCAAGCTGGCAGTGTCGATGTCTCAACCTGTGCTGGCTACATAGTTCTGGAACGCAAGGATGACTGCTAAGAATCACACCCTCATCTGATAGTATGTGTTCCCATCCTTGGGTTCACTCGGTGCTAACTTCTACTCCCATCTGAATAGACACTAAGCATGACTGACTGAACTGATTAACTGAACTAATTAACTGGACTGATAGTGTTGCTTAGCTGAGCTAAGATAAATTTAATGAGTTCCGTTGACTGACGGAATACTACTAAGATCTGAGGACTGACTGATAGAACTGAAGTTACTGAGTGCTAAGTAGAACTAGACTGGTACTGAGTTTACTGAATTTCCATAGACTGATGGAATTACTAATAATGTCTGGTAACTGACTGATTTCATGAGATTACTGAGATTTCTTGAGTCACATGACTGACTGAATTCTACTGAGCATAGCTTGACTGAGGATATCGTGACAACATAACATGGCTCTAAGCACACAACTATATTTTTCGGGTACAAGTACCCCCATGACTTGATGGAAGGAAACTGACACACATGACTGACTTGATCATAAGAATAGAGTCCATAATTCACAATATCATAAGTCGGGGATTTCATACTACACATGGCTATCATATTCTTGGTCATGAAAAGGGAATGCATATAATATGTAAATACTTGCATAAATTCAATTTCATGAGCATTCCATATTACAACAACAATGCGTAACAATTTGCATGGAAATCATGTTGAATATAAGCATAGAACATGGACTAGTCATTTAGGACCTATTATGTCATAAAAGCATGATTTCTAGTCTCTTAGGTATTGACACAAACATCTTACATGCAAATCTTTAGCATAGGTGGATTCATCAAGATTACAAGTATTCAACCACCAATTTCACATGTTTATACATCATATAACACCATAGTTTCATACAAACATACTAAGATCCCATCTTGGGCATCATCAAATTTCAACAACATGATCATCAACCATCAACATCATAAATATCATAATACATAATTTATAAGATGATTTTTTTGAGCTTTATTGATTAAGGGAATCCATAAATCAACACACGCATACCTTAGTTCGTGATTCTTGGAAGATTGATGGAAAGAGTCTTGAAATTAAATCCCCAATTGAAAACCATCTTCTTGTTCTTGAGAGAAAATGGAAGAAAAGAGTGTATTTTGGTTGAAAATGGGGTTAATTCCATGTTTATGGGTATATATGTGGTGGGAGATGATCAAAATGCCCTTAAGAAAAGAGAAAAAGACATAGTTGTCCCTCTGTTGACTGTCTGACAGGCTGAAGTAAATTGATCATAACTTTTTACTCAGATGCCCAAATTGGATGAAACCAATTGGATTGGAAATAATAATCTCAAAGCTTTCATTTTATATATATCATATATCACAGTTCATTAAACACAGGGAGTTATGATCATTTGAAGTTGATCCTGAAATGCTGAAAAAGAAACTAGGCAAGCACTGGAGTTAGTAGGCAGCACGGGCTAATCACCCAGGCTTCTGTTTTGGGCACCCAAACATGTCCTTACGCTACTCCAAAAATTTCAAAACTCACCGAGGATATACTACGAGCTTTCTCGATCGTAACACAACTTGAAAATTGAAAAATAGATGTCGGGAAGGTCGCCAAATAAATCCTCCAAATTTGGAGGTATAAAATAAGACTAATTCTTGAATCTTGAATACTTAGCAAAATTTTTCTAAGTATTAGAATCTTTCATGGAGCTTTACAATTTGAATTTGACACATAATTTTGTGGGGTGTTACAGATAGCCTTGCCTTTGTAGAAATGGGAGATGATCAATATGGACTTCATCACGGGACTTCTGAGGTCCTGAAGCTAGTATGATTCAATTTGGATGATTGTTGATCGACTGACCAAGTCAGCCCACTTACTTCCCATCAGAACTAACTATTCGGGAGATGACTATGCCAAGTTGTACATTAAGGAGATAGTCTGTTTACATGGAGCACCTGTATCCATTTTATCTGACCGAGGTACGCAATTTTCTTTGCAGTTTTGGTGGTCTTTTCAGAGGGGTTTAGGTACCCAAGTAAACCTAAGTACTACATTCTACCCTCAGACTGATGGGCAAGCTAAGTGCATCATTCAGACTCTTGAGGATATGTTGAGGGCCGGTATAACTGACTTCAAGGGGAGTTGGGTAGATCACTTGCCATTGATAGAGTTCGTATATAATAACAGCTACCATGCTATTATTAAGATGGCTCCTTTTGAGGAATTGTATGGAAGAAGATGTAGGTTGCTAATAGGGTGGTATGAAGTAGGTGAGACTCAGTTGTTTGGGCCTGATATTGTTCATCTGGCAATCGAGGATGTGAAGGTCATTAGAGAATGACTTAAATCATCCCAGAGTTGACATAAGTCCTACTCTGTTGTTAGGAAAAGAGACTTAGAGTTTGAGGTTGGTGATTGGGTGTTTCTCCTATAAAGGGAGTCATGCATTTCGGGAAGAGAGGTAAGCTGAATCCTCGCTATATAGGGCCATAAAAATTTTTGAGAAGGATAGGTGGAGTTGCTTATGAGTTAGAGTTGCTTGCAATTTTGGGCTCTGTTCATCCGGTATTTCACGTATCCATGTTGAAGAAATGTATTGGAGACCATTCTTTAGTATTGCCTATAGAAGGAATCAAAGTGACAGACTCCTTATCCTATGAAGAGGAACCTATTGCAATATTAGATCATCTAGTTACAAAGTTGGGGAGTAAGGAGATAAATTCAGTTCAAGTGCTGTGGAAAAATCAGAAAGTTGAAGAAGCAACTTGGGAATCAGAAGATGACATACGAGATAGATATCCAAATCTATTTGATCTGGTGAATGACGAAATGGAAGGTACAATCCTTTCTTTATTCTTTTATGGTCTTAGTATACTTTAAATCATGCTTGTTTGTGTTTAGCGTCATCATTCGAGGATGAATGACCCCAAGGGGGGATAATGTAACACCCCATAAAAAAATTATCCATGCGTTAGCTCTTGGTAATATGCTCTTAGAGTTAAAGACTAGAAATTTTTTTAAGTGTCAAAGAGACTTAGTCTCATTCTTTTGACTTCCAAAGTGAATAAAGTTTAAACCATATATAATTTCCCTAATTTTGAATTTTTATCATGTGAGAAATTGAATAAGCTTTCCGTTGATAAAAGATTCGCCCAAATTAGATACCCGGCCAAGAAGTTGTGGCTAATTTAAGTCCTAGTCGTAAACCACCGTCATTTTGGTGCTTCGGGCGTCATGGAGGGGGTCTATTTAACAATTGTCAAATTCCAGTAGCCTAGCGCAATTGTGGCGCATCGTACTGAAGTTTCAGGTCCTAACCAGTGGAACAATGTGATGGCTCCACGTTGCGGTGACCCCAAGAATCCCATTCGTCAATTTCCGGTGAGCCACCGCGATAGTGGCGCATCGCGGTCGCCCATAAAATTAGGGTCCCAGTTATTTTTTTCTAGTTATGTTAAGGGTTAAAAGAGGGGTATTTTGGGCAATTACCCTACCCCCAATCCATTCATAAACATACAATCAATGGCATAACAAAGCACTTTATGTCTAAATCTTTAATTCTCTACAAAGCAAAAACCCTAAGCATCCCAAAACCTTTTCCAAGAATCTCAAGAATCCACCGTAACTTTCATAAATTGAGTTGAGATTCAAGGTTCCCAAGTCAAAGGCTTCAAGAACCCTTATCCAAAAGTATGAGAAAGAGTCTCAATCAAGCTTATTCATCAAAGATCATAATTCGAGGTACGTGGGGTTTATCCTAAAAACTACATGAGCTTGTAAACGCTAGAACATGATCTAAAGTTTATCAAGCATGAATTTCAAAGGGGTTTTGAAACTTATGCTTTGAATTTCGCATTATGGATGTTTGGATAATATTATTCTTTTGGTCTTTAGGCCTTTCCCCCTTAAATTGATTTAAACCTAAATGAATATATATGATGTTGAAGATTTGATTGAGAGAATTATTATTGAAATCCCTCTCTTTGATGATTTAGAGTTGATGAACTTGTTGGGAATGATTTAAGATGCTTGTTTAATGTGTTGAAGGGGATCTTTTCAATATTTAAGTATTTAACATGATTTTGATGATGATGATGAGAGAGAGCTTCTTGATATGATTTCATTCTTGTGTTAAAGAGAAAGAATTGCATGTGATTGATATCTTTGACATGACCACCTTGTGTATTTGAAATATTGAAAAAAAGAGTTTCTTGCATATGTTTACATGAGCTTTAAAAAAGAGTTTCTTTGAAGTGATTTATTGATATGGTGGTCCCAGGTCTAAGTTTTGAACCAGAGATTATTATATGCTAATAATGGCTCAGAAAATGTGACTTGGAAGTCAATGGTATGATGATACCGTAAGTATGTATGCCATAACAGAGTACGTTTTCAGAATATGCCTTCAGAGAATGCATGTTTTAAAGGATTAAAAATGGGCTTAAAGAGGGTGGTTATCCGAAGAAGTCTTGATTTCAAGTAACTCTTAGCCTAAAATCATGATTTACCGATCCGGATATATTATTTTACACTGGTGATGGTCGTGTGGCATAGCAGAGTCAGAGACTCCAACCCATGTAACATACTTGGGTTGGGGGCTTGGCAGCCGAGTTAATGGCGGATTCCATATAGCCCAAGGAATTTCAGAGTTGTAGGGTATACTACCTAGTGCAGAAGTAAAACAAAGAGTGTTAGAGAGTTCAGATAATTTTACAGTCTTTCGAAAATGATCATGAGATTTCTTACTATATGATATATTTATGAACTATTTTAAATTGTTCTTATATATGTTAAATATAAATATTATTTTGGATTTGCTCTGCATACCAGTACAACTGTATTGACCCCCTACCTTTCAGGTTCGGAGACTCAGTCTAGGTGTTCGTCCAATCAGTAGAGTATCTAGAGAGATCACGATCTGTGCAGTGGTGAACCTTTTTTGTTCCAGAAGGCCTGTTATTTCAGATTATGTTTCTCCTTTGTTTTGATCTAGTGGGGGCCTTGTCCCAGTTTTCAGACAGTTGTCTTTTAGATCATGTAGTAGAGATTTTATAGACTATCTTAGATGTTGTTTAGATGATTTTGGATCTTATTCTTCGTTATTAAAATAAATTTAGAGTTTGACCATGTTCCCGTATTAAATTATATTTCCGCATCTTCTCTTATGATATGAATGTTGTGCATGATTACCAGATCAGATAAAGTAGGACGTTCGGCCTCCATGGGTTGGGATGTCCGTCACGGACAGGCCCTAGTTTGGATCATGACAGAATATGCATATCTGATGTATAGAATACATGACTAAAAGTACTGATAAGCTGAGTTTTCATACTGAATATGCATATCTGATGCATGAACACATGACTGAACTGATTCATGAATGCATGACTTAATATGCAACAGTAATGGATACCAAGTTCATAACTGTAAATGAACTTGGAACTAAGCCAATCTAAGAAAGATTGTTACCTCAAGCTGAGTATACTGATGAACCTGAGATCATTCACTAAACATGTATGGACGGGAATATGAGAACATGACTGAGTCTGAAATATGATACATGAACTGAATACCATGAATTGAACTGATTCCTTGAATACATTCCATGCCATGGTAATGGTCAAATGACTAATATTTGGAATGAGAGAGTTAACTTATGAGTGCTCACTACTCCAAACTGGGACTTGTTACGTGAAGAGAAAATAGAAGGTTTAGGACATGAAAGCTTGGGGGTTATAGTGAATCTCCCCTTCGGGCATTATGTACCCGAAGTATGCTGACTAGGATATTGAGGAAAGGCTGAGATGATGCACGAGGCACCTATGAACTAAATCGTGACTTAATATCTGAGATCTGAAATTGAGGCATGATACATGATCTAGGCTAAAATCGTAACTACTAGGATGCTCTATCTTGGAACAGTCATATTCACAAAACATTAGATGTAGACTGGGTAGAAAGATGGGGAAACCATACGAACCTGTCTGCCTGACTGCTAAACTGAATTCTTGGATTTACGGACTAACTCAAACTGAAAACTTATACTCATATGGAGCATTTCTTGACACTCTTTCTATAAAGTTATACTAACCTTAGGGAGCAAGGAAATCTTGGCATAGTCTAAATAAGACATCTGAATAAGAAATCACCATGTGTCTACAATTCTATAATATGGAGCAAGGCCTACAAAAAGTCATCTATGATAGAGTTACTAAGCCTTATCCACTGCAACTTCTAACTCGCAATCTTAGCCACGTTTCTCAACTATTCCCTCAACTGTAATTTCTACTTCAACACTATATTTCACTTGAGGCTTCTGAAAATATTGACATGGGCATTGAGATGAATGCATAAATGTACTAACTTATTTGATTAATTGAGTGGCTGATAGCTGAATACTGGGCATGTAATATTGAACTGTACTTAGTCTGGATTGAAACTGTAGAGTATTATGAATATGAGGTAAGGACTGATTGGGTAACATGAGATAACTGAACATGAATTCGTGAAAACTGTATTATTTGAGAATGCTAGACCAAGTGTATAACATGATTCTGAAATAGTCTATAAACTGAGGTACTAAAATACTGATAATTGAATAATTGATAACTGATAAATGTACGCTATGGTCAAGCAAACCTAAAATTGAACTGAGTTACTGATCTGATTACTGGACTAAGACTGTAACTAAGAAGGTAACTGATACTCATACTAGAACTAAATACTAAGCTCTAATAACTACGTGATAGATACTAACATAAGCCGAGGATCTGAATGGACACCCACACTCGGCATTTTATCAACTCCCCCTTCAACAACTAAATACAACTTCTTGCTAGCCATTTACTTAGTACACTAACCTAGTATTCAGGCCTATTTTCATAACTACAGTCTCGTGTAAAACAAGGATGTAAAAATCTTTCCTTATCATGAAACATTTACTCTCTCTTATCTAAGAAATCTCTTATCACTACATCATTTCATAAAGAGAGTTCACTAAAGGGTTAAAACATGAGGACCTGAAGCGTGAGTGAATACTATGTCAAACTCGACACTTAATTGAGACCTGGGGAATATAATATCAATAGCATGGATTTATTAAAAGATCTAAAATGAGGATATACATTACATAATCTTAATTTAGCCAACCATTAGGAGCGTAGCATGAGTCATGGGAATTGAGCATACTTAAAGCATAAGTACATGAGTCATGAGCTGCATGACCTGAGTTTGGAGTTTCTGTATTTAAGGAACATGATTCATAATGCTAAGTGAACTGGAACTCCTTAACTAGGAACGGTAAGCATACATGATTTTCGATCATGTGCACGAATATGAGCTATGATCATAGATATGACATGTAAGGCGTGAGTAGATATCGTGATAGCTGAAGTGAAAAAATTTGCACTGAGTTAAGGACAAGTTGGGCATAATACCTTCCCATTGATTTTCTACACATACTAAAATTGCTACTAAAATTTAAAGGCTAACTTTCTTAGATATCATAACTGGACAGTTCCTGTGTACCCGCCGAGCTATGATAGACTGACCCACCGGGGTAGAGACTGAGAGCTTAACTTGATCTTATGCTCACTAGCAAGACATGAACACTGAAAGAAGAAAAACTTTTCCTAAAAATATCTCTTAGACTCCTATCCATAAGTGTGGCACGCTACACACACATGAACAAGACTCTACTTGATGTGGCTTTCAGACTCCCTAGGACTCTGTTGAACCTGACTCTGACACCAAGTTGGTAATGCCTTGAGTCTATACCTCAAACTCTACATGGTGCTCATAATATCGAAATACCACAAGCTAACCAATGACTGGTACCTTCTGTAATCATTGAATAATAATAATATTGTATAATGCAGAAATTAGGCAAAACTTTCCAGAAGGTGGAAAACTTAAATCAAAATACTGAAAATTGAATATCTGTCTATAAATACTCTAGTTTGAATACCTCTAACTATCTGAATATGGATTTGATGGTACAAGTCCCTAACTAACTCCATCTATTGAATGTGCTGAACTACTGAAATACTAAAAGATAACATCATCCTCGAACTATGATGACTCACCACTAAATATTTTGCTGATAATCTGGGCTGCTAAGTGCAGTAAGGAGCCCGTTCATCTAAACCTATGATATAAGACATCATAGCACAAAAGAAAAGTATGCATCAGTACTTTAAATATACTGGAATTCTAAGTTAGGTAGGATAATATGCATAGATTCATATGCATGGCTATCAACTAGCTGAGTAACATGGATGTAACTGAATAAGATTACATGTATGAATACATAAACTATAACTGAGATCATGTTAACACTGGATACTGAGTTTTGAATACTGATTAACTGATATATGAGTTTACTGATACTGTGGTTCTGATAACAGAGTGATTGATATCTAAATTTACTTATAATTGTATAACTGATAGTGGGTGACTTTCTGATAGTCCTGATTATGTAGAACTGAACTGAGTTCTATACTAAGCTAGGTGACTGTATCTGGCAGTCCTGATTCTATAAAACTGAATTGAGTTCTATACTGAGATTGAAACTGAAACTGTGGGAGGTAATCATCTAACTGACATGCCCCAAATCTGAGCTGATAAAAGTCCAACCTATGACCCCAGCTGGAAGGGTGCTAATACTATACCATGGGTACTAACATTAGAAAACCAGGATGTCAAGCCTAATTGACGAGTGACACCTGGGCAAAGTCATGCCTAATCTGACGGGTGACCCCTGGGAGGTAGTCAATCCTAGTCTGATAGGTGACTCTTCATCCTGTGCTGGCTATATAGTTCTGGAGTACAGGGACTACAACTAACGACTCTGCCTATCTGACGGGGAAGCCATCATCCTTGAACACACTCGGTGTTGAATTCTACTCCCAACTGAATAGACACTGAATTGATTTCTAGATTGCACTAGGCTTGACTGAACTATGACTGATCATGCTATCCAACAGAACTAAGTTCACTAGGTTCCATTAACTGACGGAATACTACTGAGTTCTATTAATTGATGGGGTTCACTTAAGTTCTGAACTGAATACTGAACAGAAACTGGGACTGATTACTGAGTACTACTGTTCGTGACACTACTGAGACTGTTCTATAACTACTGTAGCTCTAGGTAAACAACTAGATTTTTGGGTATTGAATACCCCCAGGAATCGATAGCATAAAAGCAAAACATAGCATGGACTTGAAAAGCGCAACAATTCACACTTCTTCATAACTCATTCATAGAGACATTTCATCAAATACTTGTAAGATATAAGCTTGCACATATGCTAGCATGTCATGATTTTCACCTTTAACTCACATGAGTAATTTATGAAGCACTTGGGGATCATAATCTATACATATAATACTAAACAACATGTAGGCATCATACTTTCAAATCCAAATTTGCCAATCAAGGGCTCTTAGCATAAATTCATAGAATGCGACACACATGATAATTGTTATTGAATGAAAGAGACAAGAAAGAAAATTAAACAAAAATTGAATGAAACTCTTGATATTGATTTTTTTTTCTTGATTCAAAGAGAAGAGTGCATTCCTATTTATAAGAAACTAAATAAAATGAATAAAAAAATATGATATTTTTTATAGCTATAAGACTAAATATTCTGTAATTAATAAACCCTAGACTTAAAAGAAAATGAATAATGTAAAATATTCTTAGACTAAAAAAGGAAAAATAAAAATATTCTACCATTAATGAAAATCACAAAATAGAAGGAAGGTAAATCTCAACATTCCCCCTCAAACTCAAGTTGGTGTATCCAACTTGAGTTTGAACACTGAATTATTCTTGAAAAATGCATTTTTTTCTTGATTTTGTTGCAACAATCTAATAAAATTGGTCTTCCTCGTGTTCATGCTCTTCTTCCACAAGTAGTGCTTTTGAATTGTCTTGGGTGTGTTTGAACTTGCATACTTTTGTGGCATGACCCTTTTGTTTGCAACTTCCACATAATGCATCGGATTTCAACAACTTTTTCTTCTCTGTAGGTTCTTCTTTGCTCTTGTGCTTGAAGAGCGCTTATCAATACAACAAGAGAGATGACAGAGAGATCTTTAGATTCTTCCAAAGCAGAGATTGGCAGAGAGATGTGCTTGAAGGTTTGTGGGGCATTGAAAGAGAGAGTATTGATTGTCATGGTTTGAAACAAGATTTATAATTATATGGGTTAAAATTGATTAAAAAAATCCCTACGTTAAAAATAAAAGTTTTAAAAATAGTCTTATGTTCAAAATAAAAGTAAGATTAAAAATAGGTTGAAAATAGGTATGGATTAAAAGTGGTTGAAATTTTTTTTCTTCAATAAATTCACAGATCTACGAGGATCAATGAAGGCTTTGATACCATTTTTATTGAATGAAAGAGACAAGAAAGAAAATTAAATAAAAATTAAATGAAACTCTTGATATTGATTCTTTTTTCTTGATTCAAAGAGAAGAGTACATCCCTATTTATAAGAAACTAAATAAAATAAATAAATAAAATATGATATTTTTCTTATAGCTATAAGACTAAATATTCTGTAATTAATAAGCCCTAGACTTAAAAGAAAATAAATAATGTAAAATATTCTTAGACTAAAAAAGGAAAAATAAAAATATTCTACCATTAATGAAAATCACAAAATAGAAGGAAGGTAAATCTCAACAATAATTAATTTCACATGAAACTTGAAATAAATCATGGATTAGAACACAATTTCACATCATAATCTTGAGTACACACTAATCCAACATTGAATTCATGAAATCCATTAACTTATAGTTTAAAGGAGTTTCTTGAACTCCAAGGGTGGAAGGAAATATTTTAATGAACACTTCACATAACTTGGTACTTGAATTAATGAAGATTGATGATGAGTTCTTGAGTCTTGAATTTGAAATCAAAGGCCCTAGGTTTGTTCTTGAGAGTAATTTGTGATAAATGAATGAATTTTTCCCTAGGAATGGCTTAATCTCCTATTTTGGGGGTTGATAAAAGGTGGAAAAAAACCCATTTACCCCTTTGGACGCGGGCTTCTAATGACTGAAAATGTGTCTAGTGACGCACATCCTGACACGCAGTGTCAATGGGATCGATTCTATGGTCGGTGCTCTGCGTTGAGTCTGCATCGGCTCACTAGAATTTGACACTGGGAGTTGTGAAAAACATTTATCAACGCGATAGGCAATGCAGCGCATTGAGATCACATTGATCCACTGGTTTGGACTTGTAAACGTAATTCAAACAATGTTCCAAAAATCCAAAAAATTTCTGAGAATACCTACTGACAAACCAAATCATGAATCAACCTAAAAATTATTATTTTAAGGTCATAAGGGTTGTGAAGTGGGATCACTGTAACACCCCACATTTTTGAACTAGAAATCGAATCATCGTTGTAACACCCCGCAAGAATCCTCTACGTGTTAGATCCTATTAGTATGCTCATAGAATTGAAAAGTGTAGAAATTTTTTTTTAAGTGTAAAAAGGGACTTAGAATCATTTTGAGTTTCCAAACTTTGAGGATTTTATTTTCGACCTTCCCAACCTACTTTTCTTGATTTTTTGTTGATATATAATAGGGCAAGTCAATAGTACATCTTGGGCAATTCTGGGCGCATCTTGGGCTCATTTCAGTGGCATAACTCACTGGTTTGAAATGCTCTCGCATTTCGTGCGCATTTCAGGCCCTAATTTCAGGGTCAATTTCCAATGATCATAACTTCCTTTATATAAGGTACTGGGAGAGCTGCCATATATCAAATGAAATAACTTTGAGTATTTTTTCCAATACAATTAGTTTCATCCAAATCCAACATCTGAGTAAGAAGTTATGCCCAATTTACTTCAGCCTATCAACCTATCAATTGAGGGAAGCTGCGATCTTATTTGTTTCCTTAGGGGTATTTTAGTCCTTTCACCCACCCCTTTAAAATCTTAAACACGGGATTTTAATCCCAATTGACCAAAATATGGTCAATATCTTGAAAATTCTCAAGAACAACACCCTTTAGTCCCAAAACAAAAATCAAGATTCCTCAAAATTCAACCGTAGAAATTCAAAAATAATTCAAGATTCGGGATACACATTGCGAGGGCTACAAGATGCACCCATCAATTGTACGTATAGCATCCTAAAAGCTAGAGCTCATTTAAAAGATTCTAATTTAAGGTGCGTGGGGTTTTTCCTAAAATCTCATAGGCATAGAAATCATGTTTTTAAGAAAAGGGTTTCGGATTTATGAATAAATTCATCTTTTAGAAGCATTGATGATATTGTTTTGGCCTTTAGGACTTCCCCCAAAGTGATTTGAAGTTATTTATATATGTAAGCATGTTTTTTAAGGTTGATGATTGAATTGAGAGCATGACTAATGAAAAATCCCTCTCTATGATTTTTCTTTACTTATCATATGTTATGGATTGTTTTGAATGCATCTTGAAAAGCATTATATAAAATGACTTAAGTATTGTTATATTTGGATTATGATTTTGATTTCAAAAGAGAGGGTAGTTTATGTTGATAAATGTTGAAAATATTCATATAATGAAAAGATTTGCGTGGTTTGTAAAGATTACATGACCACCACTTGTTCATGGAAAGTATGAGAATTTTTGCATAGTTTTGACTTATGTTTTCGAAACATGAAATCTCTTATACTAATTGCATGTTTGGGTGGTATGAACTAAGTTTTAGTGAAAGAATCATGCATGATGCATTATGGCTCAGAAATAGGACTTGCAAGTCTTGGTGTGATGATACCAATTCAGATAATGACATAGTAATTCAGAACAGAATAGAATGCATGTTTGAAATTAGATTTTTCAGATGTTGAAACTAGAATAATGCATGATTCAGAACAGGATAAATTGGGCATAAACAGAGCTTAGGTGGTTCACCGAAGAGGGCATGTGTTCAGATAACTCATTGCCCAAAATCATGATTTTCTGATCTGGGTATATTATTATACGCTGGTCTAGTGCCCTGTGACGTATCAGACTCAGACACTCTAATCCTTACGGCACACTCGGGTTGGGGGCTTCCCCACCGAGTCAATGGAGGATTCCATATAGTCCATGGAATATCAGACTTGTAGGGGAGTTCCACCTGACTCAGAAGTAATACAAAGGTTCAAAAAACTGCATTGACAGAAAGGTTTTATGATTATAAGAAATTCTCATTTGTTTTGAATTTATATCGTTCATGATGTTATACGACTAGCTCTCAACTATTTTATTTATATAAAAGCTTTATTTTGGATTTGCTCTATGTACCATTCCATTTGTATTGACCCCGCTACCTTCCAGGGTCTAAAGCTCAGTTCAGGAGTCCTGCTAAGCCGTAGAGTTTTCAGAAAGTAGGGATGTGTGAAGTTGGTGAGCCTTCTTTATTCCAGAAGGCCTATATCTTCCATACTATTTCACTTATTATGGTTTTGGTCTACTGGGGGCCTTGTCCCAGTTTTCAGATAGTTGTCATTTTCAGATATAGTAGAGATTTTGTAGGCTGGTTCAGATGTTGTTTAGTTGATATTGGGGTTTTATCCTTCATTATTAAATTAAATTAGAGTATGACCATGTTTCCTTATTAGATTATATTTTTGCATCTTCTTTTATCATATGAATATTGTGCATGATTACCAAATATAGTAGAATGTTCGGGCCTTCATGGTTCGGGATGTTCGTCACAACCAAGGCCCCTATTTGAGTCATGAAAAACTTAGTATCAGAGCATGGTTCATGGTCCTAGGGTGTCTGCGAAATCTCATCAGGTAGAGTCTTGTTTATGGGTAAGTATCCCACCACACTTATAAGCAGGAGGCTACTAGGCATTTAGGAATGTTTTCCTTTTTTCATGTTCTAGTTCGTGCTATGGGGTCAGAATGTTCCTCCTTCATACTCTAATTCGTTTTATGGTGTTTCCCATACGAAAGTAAAGTTATTCCAATTCTTTTCTTACCTTGATGTTTTCAGATATGTCTCATTGTTGAGGTGATTCCGGTGTAGAAGTCTAGAATCTAAATGGTATGGTCCTTTTTGATTGATGTCATATAAGATTTTAAAATTTTTCAAGGACTTGAGAAGAGTTCGTTAGTGTTTTAGAGTGGATTGACTCTAGTACGAACTTTGGTTTTGATGAAATCATGCTTTTAAGCCTGCGGTATTAAGTGTATTCGGTCCTTTTCAAAAATTTATGTTTAGCTGTCATGCTTAAGGGAGGGTGATGTGTAGAAGAATGTTGGAACTGTATTTCCACCCGAGTAGTAGTATAAGTTAAGTGTCAGTGTCATGACCTATTGGTAGTGATGTTGGACCAAGAAGTTGGTGATGTGAAGTCACAAAATTAGAAGTCATAGTGAGGGTGACTTTTGTGTAAATAAATATTTTTCTTAAACAACCAATGTTTGATGATGATTTACCCCGTTATAGTGATAGACTAAAGTGGTTGATAGTAGCATGTGTGTATTGTATGGTAGTCGTTGGGGGAAGTGTGTTTGACTCAGATTTTTATTTATACAAAGTCAGATGTGTATTCTTAGATCATTGATTATTGTGTGTCAAGTTTCTAACTCTTGTAATTTTGTTATCATTGTGTTGTTGAAACTAAAAGTCCAGTGAAGCCATACGAGGCTCTTTCGATTCACTAGCATAGTTGCTTTGTTATGCATTTCATCTTCTTGTTCAAAACACAAAAATCAAAGTCTAGTGAAGCCATGTGAGGCCTATTTCGATTCACTAGCAACTTGTTGTTCATCTTGTTGTTCTTGTATTGGTTGGAACTGGGGGTTTAGAGGCGTAATGGAAAGAAAAGTGGTAAGGGCAATTTATTGAATGTATATCCAAATCTTTTTGCATGAGATTGAGTTGGTAATGAAGTGATATTTCCTTATGTGTTAGTTTAGTAGAAGCTAGAGAAGGATTTATTAGTTAAAGTGAATTGTTGTTTGCTTGAAGTATGAAAATGGCTAGATTAGCCAGTAAGTTATAATTATAGACTCATGTTTGTTTGTGGATTTTGAAGGTAGTCTAAATATATGCTTGGGTAAGTAAGCGTGATGCGAGAAATCCGTATAAGTAGATAAGATTGTATGGGTTTATAATATAAGATTAAGGTTGGCCACGTCTATTATATGACTTTACCCCCCCCCACCCCCTCGCCCGACCTTCTTTTCATTGGTAGTTGTAAACTAGTACTACTTGTGAAAAGGTGTGTAGTAGATTTTTGAGGTATTTAGGTAGAATGCCCCAATTTGATGGACTAGTATATTATGTTGCATTCTTCATTAGTGGTAGATGATTGATGCTAGACTATAGGCTTGAATTTAAATGTAGAATGTGGATGTAAGAATAGTGGCTTAAGATTAATGGTAGATGTTTTGTAAGAATTGTGTATAAGGTTGGGTTGAAAATCATGTTTAGCACTAGACATTATGTTTGAACAGTTGATGTCCATGAAGGTGGATGTGATGATTTCTTGGTTAATGATACTAGTTATATGGAAGTGATCTAATAGGCTTAAATAGTATATGTAATGGCTTAAGTTTATTCTATTCGTAATGAAGTATGATGTTGTATGTATGATGTAGAAGTATGCCCAAGGTGATATGGAGTTGCAGCATTTTCTAAGACTATTACATATTGCATGTGGCTAGCAGTACTGTTTAGTTGCTAGGTGGAGAAAGACTAGTAGATGGTATATAGTGTTCTAAATAGCCAAGTTAAGGAGTTTTGATTGATAGTGCTGAGCTTTTTTTTATGATCTTGATTCTTATAGTAGAGAGATGTAAGTTTAGAGTCGTAATATTGGTAGGCTATGTCGGAAGTAGTATGATTCATCAAAGGCTTGGTGATATCCATGTTAAGTGTTAGAATCTAAGTTTGAATTTTTGAAGGTTGAATCGACAAAAATAAGAGTTGAAGCGCTAGAGGGTGTGCACTCCGACTATGTGGATACTCATGAAGATCCGAAGTTAGTAAGTGTTTAAATATTATATGATGTCTATTGGTGGCTATAGAATAATAGAGTGTATCCGAGAAGGTAATATTACCAATGGGTTTTCCCTTTATAGGTGTGGTCATTTGGGTTAAGTTCTATGATATACGTGTATGGTCGTTTTTCAGACCCTAGAGTGCAGTAAGTATAGTTTAGTTAGAGTCTAGTAAAAAATCTCTCAAACTTAAGATGATGGATTGAAGCTAAGGGGGAGATGATAGAACGAATAACCAAGTCAGACTCTCAATTCTAGTAGTGATGTCAGTAAGATTTAGAACATCAGGAAGTGAGGGTGAGACTCAACCCATTCTTATCTCAGAATTTTTCAGTGATCCCAATACCTACTTATGCCTTACGATTCAGTTCCATGATCATAGTTCATGTCCATGCATATGATAGAGAATTATGTACTCTTCTAGTCCCTTGATGAGGGGTCCCAATTCATTTAATAGTCGTAATCACATTCCATAATTTGTGAACTCAAAAGAAAAAAAAATTGAGGTCATGCAGCTCGTGACTCATGTACACACGCTTTATAGTGTGCTCAGTTCCTATAACTCATGCTATACTCCTAATGATTGTCAAAATTCAGTTTATAGTCGTGTATGCCCTCAATTCAGATTTACTTTGATAAATCCCTGATGTTGATTTGCAATTCCTCAAGCCTTAGTTAAGTGTCAAGTCTCATATAATATCCTTCCATGCTTTAAGATTTTATGTTCTTGGGGAGCGCATGGGTTTATATTGATAGTGGTTTAGAGAATATATACAGTGTGTCTTCTTGGGTGTTTTCCTTGAAGTTCATATGTGGTTATAAAGATAGGCTTGAATGACATGTTGGGATTTTAGTGAAGGAACGCAATATGCGCTAGTGAACCCATAGTAAGAGATCGGAGTTAGTCATTGAAGTGGTAAGGCATGATATGCTTAGGGTGTGAACTTTAAAATGATATGGAAGGTTGAATCATATGGTTTAGACTAGTATCGTGGTACGGCATGCTGTATTTTTGTGACTTGGAGTTAGGCTTGATCATAGTGAAAGGATTTAAGCTACCTTAGACATTAGTAGAAAGATTTATAAATGCCTATATAAAAATAATAGGTCGAATCAAATGAGTATTGTATTTAAGGAGAATAGTATAGTTAAGGGATATTCGAAAAGTGTGCTAAGCTTGAAAGTAAGAAGTTGTATTGCCTAAGGCCTGATAATTCTATCCTAATTTATGAGTTATATATCTATATTCCATGTTATAGAGTAGTGTCATTATTGTGATTCCTTAGTTGGATATCTTTTGTAACTCATGCCCAAGATTCTTTGCCCACCCTAATGCTACTAGCACTTCTTTAGAAAGAGTGTTGAAGAGATACTCCTATTAAGTATAAGGTCCCAGTATAATTCAGTCTGTATAGCCAGTAATTTAGTCTAATAGTTAGGCAGACAAGTTACGGTGGTTTTCCACCTTTTCACCCAGTCCTACTATCCGAAGTCTCAAGCGTATGACCATCCCAAGATATAATCTATTCTATCCATGTAAATTGCAAATTCAGTTCAATCCAAGCATCATGTTTCAGATTCAGCTATTTAGTCATGACTCAGTTCATAAGAGATCAGAGCATAATCTCAACTACTTCAAAGTATTTTAGCTCAGGCAGTATAATACCCTGGTACGATCTACGTCTTGTAGCCTCATGATTCGTACTTGCATAAGTTATCACTTCTCAATTTAATGTGTATTATTGGATCATGAACACTCCAAGGATATCCTAAACTCTCAGCATGAATCAACTTCTTGAACCAAGTAAAGTCAAGTCAGCTCAGAATTCAGTTTCATCATAGAAGTTTAAATGTTTCATGATAGAAGTTTAAATTTTTTGAGATTAGATATATCCTTTCTTAGAGGACACATTATGTTCGCGTTATTCTATACCCTTAAGACTTCCACATTCCTACCCATCATTTGGGGATAAATGATTCTAAGGGGTAGATAATGTAACACCCCACACTTTTGAACTAGAAATCGAATCATCATTGTAAAACCCCACAAGAATCCTATACGTGTTAGCTCCTAGTAGCATGCTCAAAAAATTGAAAAGAGTAGAGATTTTTTTCTAAGTGTAAAAAGGGACTTAGAATCATTTTGAGTTTCCAAACTTCGGGGATTTAATTTTCGATCTTCGCAACCTCCCGTTTCTTGATTTTTTTGTTGATATACGATGGAGAAAGTCAATAGTATGTCTTGGATGCATTCCGGGCGTATCTTGGGCACATTTCAGTGGCATAACTCACTGGTTTAAAATGCTCCCACATTTCAGTCCGTAATTTCAGGGTCAAATTCCAGCGATCATAACTTCCTGTATATAATGAAATGAGAGATCTGATATATATCAAATGAAAGAACTTTGAATATTATTTCCAATGCAATTGGTTTCATCCAAATCCAACATCTGACTAAGACGTTATGCCCAATTTACTACAACCTATCAGCCTGTAAACTGAGGGACAGCTGCGACCTTGTTTGTTTTCTTAGGGGTATTTTAGTCCTTTCACCCTGCCCTTTAACATCTTACACACGAGATTTTAATTCCAATTGACCAAAATATGGTCAATATCTTCAAAATTCTCAAGAACAACACCCTATAGTCCCAAAACAAAAATCAAGATTCCTCAAAATTCAACTGTACAAATTCAAAAATAATTCAAGATTCGGGATACCCATTGCGAGGGCTACAAGATGCACCCATCAATCATACGTACAGCATCCCAAAAGCTAGAGTTCATTCAAAAGATTCTAATTTAAGGTACATGGGATTTTTTCTAAAATCTCATGGGAATAGAAATCATGTTTTTAAGAAAAGGGTTTCGGATTTATGAATAAATTCATCTTTTAGAAGCATTGATAATATTATTTTGGCCTTTAGGCCTTCCCCCAAAGTGATTTGAAGTTATATATATATATATATATATGTAAGCATGTGTTTTAAGGTTGATGATTGAATTGAGAGCATGACTCATGAAAAATCCCTCTCTCGTTATGATTTTTCTTTACTTATCATATGCTATGGATTGTTTTGAATGCATCTTGAAAAGAATTATATGAAATGCCTTAAGTATTGTTATATTTGGATTATGATTTTAATTTCAAAAGAGAGGGTAGTTTATGTTGATAAATATTGAAAATATTCATATAATGAAAAGAGTTGCATGGTTTGTAAAGATTACATGACCACCACTTGTTCATGGAAAGGATGAGATATTTTGCATAGTTTTGACTTATGTTTTTGGAACATGAAATCTCTTATACTAATTACATGTTTGGGTGGTCTAAACTGAGTTTTAGTGAAAGAAACATATATGATGCATTATGGCTCAGAAATAGGACTTGCAAGTCTTGGTGTGACGACACAAATTTAGATAATGCCATAGTAATTCAGAACAGAATAGAATGCATGTTTGAAATCAGATTTTTCAGATGATGAAACTAGAATAATGTATGATTCAGAACAGAATAAAATTGGGCATAAAGAGATCTTAAGTGGTTCCTCGAAGAGGGTATGAGTTCAGACAACTCATTTCCCAAAACCGTGATTTGCCGATATGGGTATATTATTATACGCTAGCCTAGTGCCCTATGGCGTATCAGACTCAGACACTCCAACCCTTGCGGCACACTCGGGTTGAGGGCTTCCCCGCTGAGTCAATGGCGGATTCCATATAACCCGTAGGATATCATACTTGTAGGGGTGTGCCACCTGACTCAGAAGTAATACAAAGGTCAGAAAAACTGCATTGATAGAAAGGTTTTATGATTATCAGAAAGGCCCATTATCTCTCAACTATTTTATTTATATAAAAGCTTTACTTTGAATTTGCTCTGCGTACCAATACATTTGTATTGACCCCCTACCTCCTAGGGTCTAAAACTCAGTTCAGGAGTCTTGCTAAGCCCGAGAGTTTTCAGACAGCTGGGATGTGTAAAGTTGGTGAGCCTTCTTTATTCCAGAAGGCCTATGTCTTCCAGATTATGTCACTTATTATGGTTTTGGTCTACTGGGGGCCTTGTCCCGGTTTTCAGATAGTTGTTATTTTCAGATATAGTAGAGATTTCATAGGCTGGTTCAGATGTTGTTTAGTTGATATTGGGGTTTTATCCTTTATTGTTAAATTAAATCCAGAGTATGACCATGTTTCCGTATTAGATTATATTTTTGCATCTTCTTTTATCATATGAATGTTGTGCATGATTACCAGATATAGTAGGACGTTCGGGCCTTCATGGTTCAGTATGTCCATCATGGCCAGATCCCCGGTTCGAGTCATGACAATCACCAACTTACGAAGGCTAAAATTTTTCTAAGTATAAACACTTAGCTGAAATTTTCTAAGTCTAAGAGCTCTTTTCAAGCTTTAACGGATGGATTTAATCTTAGAATTTTGTGGGGTCTTACAGATGGTTTCTAACCAGGATATAGAGTTGAACAATACTAGAGATAATGTTGGAGATGAGGGCTGGACAGTGGTTTCACGCAAATAATTTATTAGTCCTCAAATTAGCAAAGAACTTAATGTGGCAAAGAAACAATGAATTGTAACAAAGGATGTTATGGATCCTAACACCTTTGAGGCTCTTTTAGATAAAAATGAGCACCAATATGATTCAGCCAGTCATAAATGTCAAATTGCACTTCCAGAATTGACAAATATACTAATATACTGATGTAGCAACACGTTGCAAGCTTGATTTATCCCGTACCTATCTTAAATTTGTTGATGGCTACATTGGATGCTTTGGTGTGTGAAATCCCTTCTCCATCTATGGAGTCAATTGGTGAGCAACGGGATGACTTTGGACATAAATTATTGTTCAAGGGGAATGAACAAGATGTGGATGGGGTAGTGGTCATAACTCCGACGCATTCAAACAACAAGGTTTAAGCTAAGAGTGACCAAAAAAGTGGTACAAATATAAAAAGTTGGGCAGATATGGTAGAGGAGGAAAAGAAGGCCTCATCCCCTCCAACATATAGCAAGTTGAGTCCAGCAGCCTCAAAATTTGTGCCTAGTTATGCAATGGTTCTTCCATCTTTAGCTGCGGAACAGCTTGTGGCTCAAACAAGTGCACCTTTAAATGCTATGAATAATCCTACCAAATGGTTCCAGGCCAAGAGGTATGAGCCAGGAGATTTGGTAGAAGATCCAATGGAAGCGTTTGAGGGTGATTTAGGTATTGACATATTTGATGAAGAAGATGAGGATGAAGTATTGGATGAATGCTTTGCTAAAATGGCTAGGGATAGAGATCTTTCACCTAGGCAATAAAGGAAAGGATTCAATAAAAAGAATACTATGAATGAAAACATAGTTGGGATGGTAAAGTGTCTGAAGAGGTTATTCTAAGATAATTATCAGTGGCAAAGAAGAAGGAAACAAGGTTCAATTATATCAACAAGATTCAATAGACCAAGACGAATTGATGAAATATGAAGATATTTTAGACTAGTTGGAGTAAGAAGACAAGGTGAAGAATTGAATCTTTATAGGGCTACATCTTCTCGAAGATTTCAATTTTTAAAGAAACATGGATGTGACTCCACACTCTTACTTATTTTAATTTTCCACTACTTAAGTATTATCATTTGTAATATCATCATAGAGTTGGTTATTAACTTTATGATGATCATAAAATAGAGTCGGTTATTAACTTTGTGATGATCATAAAATATTTAGTTCTTTCTTCTTATTATTTTTTAAATGCCTGTTAATTAGAAGAGGTTTTATTATGCCTCAATATATATATATATATATATATATATATATATATATATATATATATATATAACTATCCTTGGGTATCTCGCCTAGTGGATTTGCTTAAAAAAAATATATGTTTCTTTTTCTTGTTTTTTATGATTATGGTTTTTAATGTAGTATTATGTTTCACATAGTAATATTATTATTTATAATAGTGAGGATTGATTCAAGTTAATAATACGTTAACCATGCGTTTTTAATACATTATCTTGGATGTTATGGTAAATAAATTATTTATTATTATAAAAATTTGAGTAGTTTAATTCAAAGTTACAAAATATTTCTATTGAATAATGGTAGTTTTTTTTTCACTATATTCAATATTGTCAAAAAGAAAATAAAATTATAAAATTAACAGTTAAATTTTTGAGGCCTTGCGATTTGGGGGGCCTAAAGAAAAGGCTTTACTAGCTTCACCCTTGAGCCACCCCTGAATTTATCCTCCAATGCATTAGTCCTCAATTTAATGCGTGAAACTATGATCACCTATGAAGAACTCTATGAGAAACTTCTTGATCATGAGATCTTTCTTAAGCATGAAAAAGCCAAACGGACACCACCAATCACTGTTCCAATTGCTCAACAAAACAGCCAAGCACCTTCAAGAAACAATAATAATCGAAAGTAAGGAGGTAATACCTCACAAGGTAGCCAATCATCACATTCCCAGGAAGCTTAAGACTTATCAATTACCCGTAATGGCGCTCTCATTGAAATCAGCAGCACCAAAATCTGATAGTTTTCTTTGTTATCAACTCTGTCATCATCGCGGTCACTCTACCAAATTGTGTAAATCCCAGTCTCACAACCATTTTCAGGCTCGTGCTAATTATGTTGCTTAGTTTTCACAAAAACAAAATCCATGGATTGTTGACTGCTGGGATAACCATCACATCAGAATTGATGCTCGCAGTTTACCCACTTATCAGGACTACAATGGACCCGACAAGATCTCAATGAGAAATGGCACTACCATTCCAATTTTCACACCATTAACACTCACTTATGTGCACCAAATAAAAGCTTGAAACTAAAAGATACCCTTTATTCCCCAACAATAAAAATAAATCTTCTCTCTATCTCTAGATTTTGTCATGAGAATAAAACATCCATTGAATTTTTTCCTTTTAATTTTCTTGTGAAGGATCTAACTACGAGGACGCCTCTGGTATGCAGGCAGAATAGACATGGGTTGTACAAGTGACTGCAAGAGACAACACACATTTTCCAGCCTCAATTAAATTTGGTAGTTAGCCGTCTTCCTATTGATTGGTGACATTAATGATTGGGGCACCCAAATTGTCAAAGTTTACATAAGTTGTTAAGAAAGTTTTCAATTCCATTTTGTGATTCAAAAACTTTCAGTTTGTAATTCTTGCAATTCAAACAAAATGCAAAGGTTACCTTTTTCTGAAAATACTCTGCAAAGTCAACGACCATTGCAAATTATTTACATCGATTTATGGAGACCTTCCCCCGTGCTGTCAATTGATCAAAAGCATTACTATGCACTATCTGTTGATCACTTTATAAAATTTTTGTGGATATATATTCAGAAAAATAAAAGTGAATTTAAAAATGTTTTTCAAAATCTATATCCATTACTCGAACATCGATTTAACAAAAAAAAACTCTCATTTTACACTGATGGTAGCGGTGAATTTGAAGGATGATCTCCCCATGTAAAAAAACATGGTATTGAACATATTGTTTCACCTCCTTATACACCTCAACGTGTATCTTTAGTGAACGATGTCATAGACACATTGTTGAAACAGCCAGAACCTTAATTAATCAAGCCTCCCTTCCCATAAAATTTTGGAGTTTTTCTTGCCATCAAGCAGTTTATCTTATCAATAGGTTACCCTGAGCTACCCTAAAAGATAGTTGCCCTCATGAAATGCTTTTTCAAAGCACCCCAAAATTTGATTCGATAAGAACTTTTGAGTATTTATGCTATCCTTGGCTGCGACCATACATTAAAAATAAGCTTGAGCCTCATCCAACACCATGTGTATTCTTGGGTATTTCCAACAAATATTATTGTCATCGGGGATTTGATCCAATTTCTTCAAAAGTATTATTTTTCGGGAGATGTTCTGTTTTTTAGAATAATTTTTCTTTTCAAAATATTTTCTCTCATTTATCAAATCTCCAAAATAAATTGTGGGAAACAATTGAAAAGAAAAAAAATCAAATCACCTGTGAAGCTCAAAAGTTAAACATGGAACTTTCTCCTGCTATTGCATATGCACCTTGCCACCAATATTGCTCATGCCAATCACCACAGCCAGACAGAAATGTCAAAGTTCAGGTATGATCTTCAACCCTCTCCAGAATTCTTTATCTGATGAAGCTATGATTTTCTTTCCAAATTATAGGCAGCCGCTCAATTCTTTTGCACCTTCCTCAAACAACCAAACCACCCATTCTCAAAAAATAAACCCACTCCTTTTAACTTATAAACGATGGAATCCAACTTCAGCTCCAAAGTCGTTGCCTTCATCCGGTCTCGTTGCCTTCATCCGGTCCAAACACACATTTACCTCCTTCAGCTCCTTCCCCAATTGCACCTTTGCAACACCCTGCACTTTCGGGCTAAAGTTAAACTGTCTTTCCTACATTTATGAATTTGAACTGTAATACTCTATACTATTCTTAGCTTAATTCATCATTTATTTGCATGCTTAAGGGGCTTAAGGCACAAAATTTTCACTAAGTGTTCGGAGTTTAGTTATCTTCAAGACCTCTAAACTTTGAGGATTTCTATTTTGATCTTTCCGACCCTGAGACAATAGTTTTTGAGTTAATTAATGTTCAGGGATGCAAGAAGTATGCCTCGGAAGAGTTTTGGATTTTTCGGACTAGGTTTGGGTCACGTTTGGATCACGAATCCAGCAAGTCACCGCGATAGGGCGACATCGTGGTGACATTCCCATTGGCACGTACATCGCATCGCAGTGAAGGTGTTTTCATCCAGTTCTTGATTTATAATTTGAATGAATGGGTCATGATCTTTATCCTAGTGTGTGAAGAGCTTATTAGGTGAAAATGTTCATAGAAATCACTTATTAGAGAAAAGTTGAGGTAAGAGCCTTGGATTCGTCCAAAGTTTGGTATTCGATTCTACAAGGGTCAACTTCAAACGTGTATAACTTTTGATATATGTAGAATTTTTCAGCTAAAGACCCACCAAATTGTAGATAATTTAGTCAACTTTCCAACGATACCTATTTTGCCTTAATCTAATACCTGAACAAAAATTTATGACCATTTTCGTTTGAACTAGTAAGCCATTGCGATAAGACTGCGTCGCGGTGGGCATGCAAAACACATTTATGGATTTAAAAATGTCAGAAGGACAATTAGGTATTTTTTCCCTCAACCCAATCGTTCATAACATGACTTGGGGCATCAGTTTGGGCATTATTTTCTCTTCTTCTCCATTTCACTCTCAAGAAAAACCCTCCCTCTTCCAAAGAACAAATTCAATCCTTTTCCCCTAAGTAATTTAGAATTCAAGCTTTTCAAGATTAAGATTCTTCAAGAAAGCATCAAAATTAGGGTTCATCCTTCAAGTTAAGAAACTTGAGGTTCGTGGGGCTATCCTAAATTCTATGGGCATGAATTCATTGTTTTACTAAGTTTTGAAGTATGTTATTATGTTTATAAAAAGGGTTTTGAAAAATCGTCTTGAATAGCCAAACTATTAACCCATTTCAATGATATAGTGTTCTGGCATTGAGGCTTCTTTTCTTGGATTGAATTATGTTTGCATATATATATGCATTTTCAATCTTGCAATTTGAATTGGGAGCATAAATAATGAAACTCCCTCTCTTGTTATGATACCTCTTGATTTAATATATTAAGGGTTATTCAATTGTATGTTTAGAAGCATGCGATAAATGCTTTAATATTATTTATGGACTTGATATTGGTTATGAATTGAAGAGAGGGTGTTTTATTGTTTATAAATGTTCAATGTGATAATTGAAAGAATTGCACGGGTTGTTATGAAGAAGTTGACCATCATTTGTTAAGGTGTTGAAAAGGGAAAATCTTTGCATAAGTTTTCACATATTTTGAAGTACGAATTCTCTTGCATTGTTTAAATGTTTTGGTAGTCATTAATATGTTTTGAAATAAGAAGGGTAGTAGAGATGTTGTGGTATGAATGAAGGACTTTCAAGTCTGGGTATGACGATACCCTGTTATGATGTACCCTAAACTGAATAAGAAAGAAATGGATTATATGAAGAAGTCATGTTTTTAAAAGTCTAAAATTGGTCTTAGGAGAGTTAGATGGTTACCCGAAGAAGGCACGAGTTTAGATAACTCATTGACCAAAACTGTGATTTGCTGACACGGGTTCATGGTGCCTTGAAATAGGGATTGTATACTGGTGACGGCCCTATGGCGTAGTAGAGATGTAGAGAATCCAACCCTTGAGGCAAAGTTGGGCCGGAGGCTTGGTCGCTGAGTCAAGGGTGGATTCCCTATAGCCTGTGGAGTTACAGATTAAGGTGTACCATCTAGCTCAGAAGAGAAACAAAGAGTAGAGTCATGATACCAAGAAAGTTTTTTGAAATTTATCAAATTATGCCCATGTATTTTCGATTTCTTAATGCTGACATGCTTTTATGAAATTCTCTCACCTATGTCATATAAAAATATATTTTGTTTTTGGATTGTTCTACGTACCAGTACCTTGTGAATTGACCCCTATATTCCAGGTTCTGCAGTATAGTTCCATGGTCTATCACATCAGTATAACACTTGGGATATGACAGAAATGGGTGAGCCATCCATCTTTCGTAAGGCCTTTACTTATATGTTGAGTCTTTCAATGTATGGTCCAGCCGGGGGCTTTGTCCCAGTCTGGACAGTTAGTTCTCAATAGAGGCTTCATAGGCAAAAGTTGAGTATTGTATTGTCATATTTGTTGACATGGTTGTATTATAAATTTCACTTGAGTTTTCATCATATCTGCCGCACTTTGATTATGTATGGATTATGCTTATGATTACATGCTAAGGGGTCTCTTGGGCCCTCGTGATTTGGGATGCCCGTCGTAGCCAAAGCCTCAGTTCGGTTCATGACAACCTCCGTATACTCTAAATTTTTTGGCTATCATCACACCCCCAAACACATAACCCTGCCAAATCACTTCAGCCGCACCTTCCCCCACAATGCAGAGTCACCCGATGGTTTCCCATTCCAAAAATAATGTCCTTAAGCCCAAACACCTCACTAGCTTTCTTTAACATCCAAGTCCGAAAATGCCTTCTTCCTACAAGAAAGCTTAGCATGAACCCCACTGGAGTGCTGCTATGCAAACTGAATTTGATGCCCTTGTGAGAAATCAAACGGAACAATCCTTCAAAGAATGTAGTAGAATATAAGTGGCTATTTTGCATTAAACATCATCCCGATGACTCTACTAATAGGTAAAAATCTCTATTACTGGACAAAGGCTTCACTCAGCGGCCTGGACTTGACTACCATTCAAACTTCTTTCCGGTAGCCAAGCCTACAACTATTTTCCTAGTTCTCGCCAAGACACCATCACTGTTCAATATAATTGGCATTTTCATCAAATTGATGTAAATAATGCATTCTTGCAGGGTCATTTAGAGGAACAAGTTTATATGAGACAACCTCCTGGCTTTGAGCATCCCACTTTGTCTAATCATGTCTGCAAACTTAACAAAGCCATCCACAATCTCAAACAGGAACCTAGAGGTTGGTACGGAATCTTAAGAACTTTCTGGTAACACAAGTTTTTTATCAAATCATAATCTGACTTGTCCTTGTTCATCTTACATCACTCTGGATTCACTATTAATATCTTGAATATGTGGATGACATTATTTTTACTGGAAATCAAGTCCATGGTGTTCAACAAATTATCAATGCCCATACTCAACGTTTCTCTATCAAGGACCTTGGCCACTCAAACTACTTTTTGGGTGTTGAGGTTTTGTCGATCAAGGTGGCCTACTATTGTCTTAACAGAAGTATATAGAAGACCTTCTCTGGGAAGCCATTTTGCAAGATAGCAAAGGAGTTCCCACTCCTATGTCCATCTCTATTGTTCTTAGTGTAAATCAGGTTGATCCTATTGTTGATGGCTCTTCCTTTCAAAAAATTGTTGGCAAGCTACAATATTTGTCCTTTACTAGACCAGACATCACATTTATAGTAAATAAACTCCCCCAGTTTATGCATTGTCTTCAAGCTAATCATTGGAAGGCTGTTAATCATGCTTGGAGCATTGGCTCAAAATCGTACAATGAAATTATAAAACTGGAGAGCATTGACTCTAAATCTTTGTGAGACATGATAAACTGAACTTTCAAGAGAAGGAAATGTTCTTCTCTATGTATCGTTCTGATTGACTTATTTATAAAAGATTGTTCTTATTGACTTTGAGATATTCATAAAAGATTGTTCTTATTGACTTACTATCACTCCCTTAATTTCTGCATTTCTAGCGTATTATCGATGTATGGTTCATGGATTGGCTTACCTATCATGGGTTAGATAGGAGCTTCCCACGATTTTGGGTTGTGACAACAAAACATCTCTCATTCTACGTATTCATTGTATATCAAAATTGCTTGGATATGGAAACTCAGGAAAAAGTGGAAGGACAAAGGAGAGTAAACTTAATCTTTTACAGTGAAGCTAACTTGTCGTAATTAGAGAAGTTGGTCTCTCGAACAAGATCAGAAAGAGTTAAGCTATCAATTTGATCATGAGAGGAAGTAGTAATGAAAATTAAAGGAAGTAAGGACTCCACATGGATATTGAAGAGGGTCAATGTTTTGTAAGCTATCACAAATATATCTGAATTTGATAAAGGGGCTGAGTATTGCACAGCTAAAAGGAAAAGATATTGAAGTTTCCATTCAGTAACTGTGAATTTAGGAGTTAAGCTTCATTAAGAAAACTCATATAGTTCACTTCACAGTCCAAACTGAAGCTATGAGAGATTGTGCAATAGACTTGTAACAGCCCAACTTAGGATAAGGAGTCCCACATCGGCAAAATGCAGGAGAGATTTGGGTATATAAGTGAGCAAGTCTTACTCCCTAGTGACGCGTTTTTAAAGTCGTCCGGGTCTAGGCTCAGAGCAGACAATATCACTAGTAGTTTGGACCGTTACTAATGGTATTAGAACCACTCTTGTGTCAGCCTAGTGAGGTGTATACATGATCACTGAAACTCATCGAATTCCAAAGCATAATAAGACAATCAAAATTTACATCTTCAAAATAAATATAACTGATTGATACATCAGTGTTTTGTTCTTTCGTAGTTTGTTTTATTCAGACAAGTGTGGAATGAAGTAAATAAAACAAAAGCAGTTTCCGAGACTTTACAAAATTACAATGCAAATAACTTGGGGATGTTATTTACATAGGAAAGTTGTCCTACCATAATTCAAAAGCATCCATGAAGAAGTAAAAGTTGCCAGGTTTTAAACTACATTATACTAAAATTATGGAAGCAAAACGTCATACCATGGAGGAAGTAATACTCTAAACTATCTCAGTCTTCGGATGAACATTTGACACTTAGTAAAGAGATGGGTAACAAGGGGCATACTTTATTCTTATGAAGCAAATTTCATCAAAGAAACTCAAGAATGTGTGGCGATATGTGTAGAGGCAGAAAATAGAAGCAAGTCAAAAATCAAAACACGGGGCTAATAATCCAGTTGAAGTAATGGACAGTATGCTAAGAAAATTCAAGACAAAAAGGAAAATTAGTATAGTGAATCCTTCAGAGTCTTATATAAGGAAGTCAGTTTATTACTTGAAAAAAACGAGGCGGAAGGGTCAAAGAGAATGAGAAGTATTGATGAAAAAGGCGCAACATAAAACAATACCTTCTTTGGAACTAGAGGTTGAGGGATTATTTGGTGGTGATGAATCCAAGCGTGAATGTGGAAAAAAATTCCAAAGTGTTGAAGGGATAAATGCACTAAAAGGGAAAATATTAGGCCAACTGAACACAACTTTTGCCATAGAAAATAAATATACATGTAAATATCTACTAAATTTCAATAAATATTACAATGTGTTAGGATTTGGACAGAATAAGCAAACCACAAGTAAAAGAAAACAAAAACAACACACAGATTTACATGGAAATCATTGCGAGAAAAACCACGGGCACAGGCAGGGGAGGTTTCACTACAATGGAAAGAAAGTATAATGTGGAGAAGGATGAATTTTCTGAATAACAAAATAACCCACTAAATAACACTTATATATTACGTGCATACAAATAGGTCTTAGGCCCAAAAACATAAGGATCCATCAACCGAAATTCGGGTCACAACTCTAACAATCTCCACCTTGACACGAATTCTAATTCAGAACTCAAAACCATTTCAAGACAAACTCTCCACCTCTTCCACAAAAGCCCCTAAGGGTACATCTTAATAGCTAACACTAACCAAGTTCAAGAAATGCTCAAACTTGGCACTTGGTAGTGTCTTGGTCATCATATCGGCGGGATTATCATGTGCACTAATCTTTCTCACCACAATAACACCACGAGCAATAATTTTACGCACAAAATGATACCGAACATCAATGTGCTTTGTCTTCTTGTGAAACATCTGATCTTTCGTAAGGAAGATAGCACTCTGACTGTCGTAAAAGACCGTAGTAATCTGTAAGTCTTTGCTAAGTTCACCAAATAGACCCTTCAACCAAATAGCTTTCTTGAAAGCCTCTGTAATAGCCATGTACTCTGCCTTAGTAGTTGACAAAACAACTGTAGTCTATCAGGTAGCTTTCCAACTAATAGCACAACCACCAATGGTGAAAACATAGCCTGTAAGGGACCTCCTTTTATCACGATCTCCTACAAAATCAGAATCAACATGCCCGATTACTCCATCTCTATTTCTCCCAAACTGCTAACAAATATCAGCAGATCCATGCAAGTATCTGAAAATCCACTGAACTACTTTCCAATGTTCTTTTCCAGGATTTGCCATATATCGGCTAACTGCACTGACGACATAAGATAAATATGATCAGGAACACACCATCGCATACATAAGAGACCTAACAACACTAGAGTATGAAACTCGAGACATATAGTCACGCTCATCATCTGTCTTTGGAGATAAAGTGGCCAAGAGTTTGAAGTGAGATACCAATGGAGTACTTACAGGTTTGGCTTTTTATATATTGAACCTGTGAAGCACTTTCTCAATATACCTTTTCTGACGCAAATATAACTTACACTTTTCTCTATCCTGCATAATTTCCATGCCAAGGATCTTCTTTGCTGCTCATAGATTCTTCATCTCAAACTCCTTACTGAGATGGGCTTTGACTTTTATTATCTCTCTCATATCCTTTCCTGCTATCAATACGTCATCAATATACAAGAGAAGATCCATGAATAAACCATCACTTACCTCCTTGAAGTAGACACAACTATCATAGCTGCTCCTTTAAAATATATGAGAGGTCATAAAAGAGTCAAACCTCTTATACCACTGCCTGGGCAACTGCTTTAAGCCAAAAAGATACTTTTTCAACAAGCATACATATCCTCCTTTCCTGAGACTACAAAACCCTCTGGTTGATGCATATAGATATCCTTCTCAAGTTCTCCATGTAAGAATGCAATTTTGACATCCAACTGCTCAAGCTCAAGATTATGTATGGCCACAATACCAAGCAATGCTCGAATCGAACTATGCTTTACAACTGGAGAAGACACATCTGTGAAGTCAATACCTAAAACCTGACTGTAAACTTTAGCAAATAGTCTTGCTTTGTACCTAGCATCTTCAACTCTCGATGTTCCTTTTTTTTATTATACCAACTTGCAACAGACAACTTTTTTATCTTTAGGCAATCTTACCAAATCCCATATGCCATTCTTATGAAGTGATTCCATCTCCTCCTACATAGTAATCATCCATCAGCTGGAATCATCACAACTAATTGCCTCTGAGTAAGAAGAAGGATCTTCACCAGAGCCAATACCTTCTGCTACACTCAATGCATAAGCAACCAAATTAGCTTCAGCAACTTCTGAGGAGGTCTAATATCTCTTCAGGCCTGTCTTTAGCAATAGAATATTATGGCGTCACTGGTGTGAAGAAGAAATATTACCACTCTGTATCTCTGGGCTAGACTAAGAAGTAGGCACTGGTGTAGACTCTGCTCCAATCTGAAATTCAACATGGGTGCTTGACTTTTGCTGATTCATGTCACTAAGCTCATCTGGGGGAGAAACACTAGATTCGAAGGGAGACCGAAGCATGGCAGTTTCATAAAATATAACATCCCTGCTAATTATAACCTTTCTACTTTATGGACACCAAAGCTTATAACATTTAACACCAGGCTTATAACCTATAAATAAGCACTTGACAAATCAAGGTTCCAACTTTCCATTATCAACATGAGCATACGTAGGACATCCAAATATCCTCAAATCAGAATAACTAGTAGGAGTACCAAACCATACCTCTTGTGGAGTCTTTTTATCAATCAAGATTGAGGAAGAGCGGTTAATAAGAAGGCAAGCTGTCGAAGCAGCTTCAGCCTAAAAAGACTTGGGTAAACCAGCATTAGAGAGCATAGAACATACCTTCTCTATTATAGTCCTATTTATTCGTTCGGCCACACCATTCTGTTTCGGAGTATGATGAACTGTCAAGTTCCTCACAATTCCTTCTAACATGCACAAAGCATTAAATTCATTAGAATAGAACTCTAAACTATTATCGGTCCGAACGTGTTTTACCTGTTTCCCTATCTGCTTTTTAATCATAATCTTCCACTCCTTGAAAGTAGGTAACACATCATTCTTTTGCTTCAGAAAGAATACCCAAACTTTTCTAGAATAGTCATCAATAATAGTCAACAATTAATTAGCGCCTCCTCTAGAAGGTACTCTAGCAGGACCCCAGAGATCAAAATGAATATAATCAAGTGTGCCCTTAGTTGAGTGGATGCCTTTAGTGAATTTGAATCTCTTCTGCTTCCCGAAAATGCAGTGCTCACAGAACTCCAATTCGGTAATACTCTTTCCATCAAGTAGTCCTCTCCTGCTTAGCTCAGTCATCCCATTTTCACTCATATGCCTAGGTACATATGCCAAAGTTTAGCAACGTCACTTTTTGATAAAGAGGAGGTAGAAATGGCTGCATCACCTATAACAACAGATCTTTTCAGGACATACAAATTTGTAGACTTTCCCTGTCCCTTCACAACAAGAGCACCTTTTGTAACCTTCAAGACTACATCTTCATCAGTGTACCTATAACTGTTCGAATCAAGGGTACTTAAGGAAATAAGATTTCTCTTCAAGTTTGGGACATACCGCACATCACCAAGTGTCGTCACAACCCTATCAAACATCTTGATCCTAATTGTTCCAATACCAGCTATCTTACAAGGTGTGTTATTTCCCATCAACATATCACCTTTAGAGACTATTTCATATGTTGTAAACCAATCACGATTACGACAAATATGAAAAGTGCAGGCTGAATCAAGAATCCAATCCTCACAGGGTTTGGAGTTACCATAAAAAACTACCAAGAGTTCTCTATCACTACCACCATCTTCAATAAAACTGGCTTCACCGGACTTCTCCGATTGGTTTCCCTTCGATTTTGGAGCTTCTCTTTTCTCTCTATTCTGTAACTTCCAACACTCGGATTTGATATGGCCCTTCTTCTTACAGTAATTATAGGTTTTGTTTCTATTTTTAGATTTCGACCTATTCCTGTGATCAACCCCAGAATTCCTATCACGAGTCCTTTCTCCTCGAACAATAAAACCATCTCCTTGAGTCTCCAACCCATTCACAAAATGTTTCATCTTCTCCTTAGAGAACAATGCATCATAGACTTCATCAATCATTAGGGTATCACGACTATATAAAATTGTATCCCTAAAAGTCATGTATGATGCAGGAAGCGAACACAAAAAAATTAACTCTAAATCTTCATCATCGTACTTAACCTTCAAAGTCTCTAAATTAGAGATGATTTCTTTAAGACAGATAGGTGATCTTCCAAAGACGCACCCTCAGACATATGATGGGAATAAAGTCGTTGTTTGAGATGCAACTTACTTGTTAGGATTTTCTTCATGCATAAAGATTCCTGTTTCAACCACAATGCAGCGGCAGTGGTCTCCTTCAAAATATCCTGTAGAATTTGATTGGATAAATGAAGGTGGATCTGAGATAGAGCCTTCTGATCCTTATGCCGTTTGTCCTCGTCCGTCCATGATAAGGGCATCTTATCAAACCCTAATAGAGCATTGTCCAAATCCATCTGCGCGAGCACATCCCGCATCTTAACTTGCCATAACAAAAATCTGGTGTTGCGATCCAACAGCGGAATATCATACTTCATGGCTTACATCCCTAAGAAAACAATTATCCAATCTCTTATACCAGTTAGTTAGGTTTCGGACAGAATAAGCAAGTCACAAGTAAAACAAAACAATAACAACACACTGATTTACGTGGAAACCCTTGAGGGAAAAACCACGGGCGGAGGCAGAGGAGGTTTCACTATAATGGAAAGAGAGTACAATGTAGAGAAGGTTGAATTTTTGGAATAATAAAATAACCCACTAAATCGCACTTATATATTACGTGCGTACAAATAGGTCCTAGGCCCAAAAACATAAAGGTTCATCAACCAAAATTTGAGTCACAACTCTAACACAATGTGGGTTTAGCCCCTCGAAGTGTTGATCCATACGGCTTATATAGTGAGACTGCCTGAGCAATTGGATTTGGCTGTCCATCATGATACTTCTCATGGCACAGCCAATCATGATGATGTGATGATGACTCTAATGTCTAGAGGAACTCCCTAACTTAAACAAAATAATATTGCTAAATTATTCTTCGAATTAAGTAATATCATTTTCTACACGAATACTTTTAATTGTTTAAAGTTTTTATTAACTACAATGTTATGAACTGTGTCATGTTATATATTTGCCAAAAATTCTAGTAGAAAAAGGTTTTGTAAGTTGTAACACATGAATGTAGATAATGTTAGAAAGTTTAGTGTTATCTCAAAAGGAAATATCCATCATTAATTTGTAAATATCTTTTTCTGATCTTGTTATATAGTATATCGACACTGAGGGAGTCAAACTAGCCGTTAATTTACTAGCCGTTGGAATGACACATATATATATAATGTATTACTTTGGAGACTTGAAAATATAGATTTCTTCTAAGTTCTTTTGCGCAATGCATTTTCTTTCTTGAAATTCTATTGTTTTTCTAGTTTATAACTAGCAGTTTCTGTTCCAAGTGTAGATCAGAAGGTAAAGGTATGCTCTCAAACTTCTTGATATATGTTATTTTCCATTAACGTGTTTAATATTGGAATCATTCAAGTATTCAATACATGAAGAGATTAACATGGAACTATTTCAGGTAACAAACGCTTTCCCCAATGGAGAATGAAAAGAGAAAGAGTAATTCAAGAAACTCTTCAATACCTGAAGAGATTATTTGTGATATATTTTCTAGGCTTCCTGTTGATTCTTTAATGCGCTTCAAGTGCCTTTCTAAATCTTATAATGCTCTTATTTCGAATCCATATTTTGTAGATACCCATCATAGCCACTCTATATCTCATCCTGGTAGGATAAAATTCCTCACACGTTCAAGGGATGGAAATTTTTCTTACACCATCGATCAGAAGGTGGAACAAAAAAGATCCAGTGTTGTTCGTATTGAGCATTAAATATGATGGATTTGATTATGTTAACGGTTTATTCTGCTTATGGAGTGCAATGGAGCATCCCCCTGTTATTTATAATCCGACTACAAGAATAGTAAGATATCTTCCTTGCCTCGATTCCATTGATCATAGATTTACCTGTTATTCCTATTCATTTGGTTTTGAGTTGGATGGAAAGAAGTATAAAATATTGATGAGTAGTCATCCCCTAGATCCGAACTCACTCACAAAACATTGGGTTTTAACTCTCGGCTCAAATGAATCATGGAGAGAGATTAAAAGTGAACCTTGTTCGTCATTACTGTTACTGAGCAGAGGACTTTGCATGGAAGGATTTATCTATTTTCTAGGTATTCATGAAGATAAAAGATGCATAGTGACATTTAATGTTAGGACGGAGAATTTTAGAATTATCTCATTGTGGGCCGACGTAATAGATGTTCTTGGAGGAATATTTTGTAACTTGATGCAAGTTAAAGGAAAATTAGCTGTCATCAGTCAGTCGAGATGGAATGTGAATGAGATCTATTTGAGGATTTTACAGAGTTGTGAAAATGAAGAATGGGTGAAGCACACCATCACGTTTTCTGAGACACTTTGTTCTAGCTTGATGAAGAATTTCATTGGTTGCATTTCTGGTAGTACTCCTGATGGTGAGATTGTGTTCATCTCTAACTCGATGTTCAACGGAAGCTGGATTGTTTATTATGATTTGAAGAAGAAGAGTTAGAGAGAAACAAAAATCACGGACCTTGCAGAAAATGTTAGGATTATTGGTATCTACAGTCATGTAGATAGGCTCTTATCGTGTATCTATTGTTAATTCTGAAATAGATTATCTTGGAGCATAGTTTTTCTGTTTTTTAAGGTATTAATTCTCATGGAAGACATCATCGTCTCTTGTTTTCTTTTAGCAAAATGGAACTCTAATCGTAATATTAGAGACTTAGCTTCTTTTTACTTTTTCCACCAACGTAAACAGAGACTGAAATAACTGGATTTTCAATTCCTGATTACCGAGAAAAATGAGTACATACATTTTTCCTTTTTTTGGATAAACAAGTTATATATGTTCAACTCAATTAATACTCCATAATGTACCCGGCGCGATTTGGCAGACACCCTGGGACCATGAACCATGCTCTGATACCAAGTTTGTCACGACCCGAGGCCATGGTCGCGATAAGCAATCCGAACCATGAAGGCCCAGGTGCCCGCCTCTATCTGACAATCATTCACCAATGATCATACAATATAAATAAATGCGGAAAATTTTCATACGGAAACATGCTCAATCTCATAAGTAAACTGGATAATTAGAAAGGAAGTTCTTAACATTCAAAACACATGACACCAGTTTGCGAAATCTCTTACAATACAAGAATCAACATAAGTCTAAAAACTGGCACAAGGCCCTCAGTCGGACCATAATCCAAAATAAAATGACAATGTTCTAAAAATAGGCCTTCCAAAATAAGGGAGGCTTACCAACTGCACAGTTCTATCGGACAAATCTACGACTTTGTGGGATCTCGGGACTGAGCCTCAGATCCTGAAATATAGGGGGCAATACAGATGTACTGGTACGCAGAGCAATCCAAAGAAAATACTATTATGGAAAGTAAGTGAGAGAGCATTTCATGAAAAGTATGTCATCATCAAACATTTGAAAATCCATGGGCATAATAAATAGGTTTTTAAAACATTTCTGTAAATCTCAACTCAACTTTTTTGTCTTAGTTCTTATCTAGCTGATACACCCTACAAGTCTGATATTTTACGAGCTATATGGAATCTGCCCTTGACTCGGCGGCCAAGCCCTCAACCCAAGTTTGTCGCAAGGGTTGGAGTTACTGATTCTAATATGCCATAGGGCACTAGGCCAGTGTATAATCTCTCGTGAGGACATAATAATCCGTATCGGTAAAACATAGTTTCAGGCAATGAGTTATCTGAACTCGTTCCTTTTTTGGGTAACCACCTAGCATCTCTTAAGCCCATTTTTAACCTTTTCTGAATATGCATCTTTCAAAACTCAAATTCTGAAAAACCTAATTGAAATCTACTTCTATTCTATTCTAAGTCTGTTATGGCATTATCTGACTTTGGTATCGTCATACCAAGACTTGCAAGTAATGTCTAAGCCGTTTAACATCATATTAAAGTCTTTTCATTAAAAACATTGTATTTAGACCACCAAACTATTCAAAAGGTATAAGAAGATGCGCATATTGTAATTCATGAAAACTTAAGAAAAGATCCTCAATTTCAATTCACAACCACATGGTGGTCAAATATCTTGTAACAAACCATGCAACTCTTTAAATCATTGCCTTTCATTTATGTGAATAATAAAAATGCCCTCCCTTCAAGTCATCACCAATTTCCAGCCAATGAACAATAGTAAATTCATTTCTATCAAGCTTCTCAATATGCAACTGAACAATTCATAACAAAAGAGGGAAAATAATGTTTATGCTCTCAATTCAAGTTTCAAAAACTCAAACCTCATGCATGCATACATATATATACATACATATATACACACACACATATATATACATGTATACATACATATATACATACATATACACACATATATATACATACATATATACATATATACACACATATATACATGGATAGATGGATGGATGGATGGATGGATGGATATATATGGATGGATAGATATATGGATGGATGGATATATATATATGGATTTATGGATGGATAGATGGATGGATGGATGGATGGGTGGATAGATGGATGGATGGTGGATGGATAGATGGATGGTGGATGGATGGATGGATAGATGGTGGATGGATGGTGGAGAGAGAGATAGAGACAGATAGAGAGACAGATAGAGCAATAAACGGACGGATGGATAAACAGACAAACAGACAGATAGACAGACAGACAGATAGGCAGTAGACAAACGAAATCAAGTCTAAGGGGGGGGGGGGGCCTCAAGACCAAAAAATTATTATCAAAAAGGGCTCACAATGCATAATTGTTAATATAAATTCAAATACCTTTATAAGTACATGATTTCTCAACCTTAAAAACATAATTGAACTAATTTCACCATTCTCATGTAGTTTAGAAAAACCCCACATACCTTAGATTACTGGGTTCGAAGAATAGAACCCAAATCTTGATTTTCTCCTTGGAAATCTTGAACTTAAACATGGATTCTTGGTCTTTGGGAGGAATCTTTAGGGTTTTGTTTTGAGATGATTTTGAGTAAATTTTTGATATATTCTTCCCTAACAACGTCTTAACAACAAGCTTCTAACATGACTTAGGGTTAGAGGGGAAATTCAAAACTGCCCTTTGGAATTAATTTTTTTAGCAAAATCCCGCTTTTGGAGCTCAACGCGGTGTTGTGTAATTGCGGTGGCTTACTAGTCCTAACAAAAATGATCATAAATTTTCTCTCGGGTATCGGGTTAAGGTGAAATTAGTATATTTCAAAAGGTGACTCAATTATCTATAATTTGGTGGGTCTTGAGCTGAAAAATTCTACATATATCAAAAGTTATGCACATTTAAAGTTGACCCTTGCAGAATCAAATATCAAATTTTGAACGAATCAAAGGTTCTTAGCTCAACTTTGCTCTAAGTGATTCCTATGAACATTTTTCACCTCATCATCACTTCACACACTAGGATTAAGATCATGACACATGAATCAAAATATAAATCATGGGATTAGAGTTTAATAGTAACAATGACGATTCGATTTCTAACTCGAAATTGAGGGGTGTTACATTATCTCCCCCTTAGGATCATTCTTCCCCTAATGATGGATAGGGAATTGTCGAAGATCTAAAAGTGTAGAATAAATAATTTAATCTTGCATTGAACATTTTTTTAACACAATATACAAAGATATCAAACAAGCTTCATGATAACCCCTAGTGAAACGTGTAAGCACGAAACATGAGGTAATGAGACTTTACATAGGGATGATCTTGCACGTGAGTTCTATGAGTCATAATCATATAAGCATAGGGTATGATTTTATATGGTGATCATAAACCGGATTTTCATTAGTACTAATCATGAAAGAAGATTTTGCGGAAGATAGGGATAGAAGCATTCTCCACCTTTCATAATGAAACAAATAGACTTAAACTCAAAGACCCTACTCGGCTATGCCCCAACATTAAACAACATATTTCTTCCTTTCCATTTTACATTTCTACCATCACACATCTAACCACAAGAGTTTGAGTCCCACTACATGGTACTTCTAGGTTGAAGCCTAACTCGGAGAAAGGAGATGTTAGTTTAAGCTATAGGACTCCATATAAGAATATCACTTCACCTTATCACTACTATCAAATGCAATTGAGTTTTAATTTCGGGAATACTAACCATATAGTACATGGGTTTTGTTTTCATCAATCACAATATTTAAACCTATCATTACTACACCCACTTCATGGATTTCCCCCACCAAGACCAGCAAATTCAGTCACTTTTACAAAGATTTTTGTCATATATCTCCTTCCTAACTATTTATCATAATTAAAGTCCATCCCCTTTCTTTCTCCCATCACCAATAACCTTAGCTAAAGAGATCAAATAAAAATTTTCACATACAAGAACAACTACTTGTAATGCCCCGATTTTCTGAACCAGAATGCTACACGATGCTCATGATCCCGAAGGACCACAAGCTAACCCATGACTGATATCTGTACCTATATACTACATAGTATAACATGAAAATATAGAAACATGTACTGAATGGCCATAAGGTTTGAATCTAAATAAACATCTAATAAGAATAATGTTTGAAAATGGTATAACAATACCAAAACAAGTCTAAAATAACTGCCTGACATGCTATAGTCTAGAAATCCTCTAACTGTCTGTATAAGGAGTTGATGGGACATGTCCCCAACTAACTGCAACTACTGAAATAAACTGAAAACTAAAGTAGTAATGAAATCATCGTGTCCTCAAAATATGAGGACTTACTTTTAACTCTGACTACTGATACTGGACTCTACTGCTGATTTGGAGCTCTTTCCTTTAAACCTATGGTGTAATATAAGAGAAAACACCATAGCAGAAATGCATCAGTACGACTGAATGTACTGAGTATACGAGTGAGATAGGCTAAATGCAAAGGGTTATATGCATGAACAATGCTGACTGATATGAACGTGAGAATACATACATACTTAAGAAACTATAACTGAACTCGTGATGATACTGACTACTGAGTCTGAATACTGACATCATAAATTTACTGACACTGAGGTACTGCATAGATGAATGACTATTTTGACAGTTCGAATTATGAAGAACTGGTCTGTTTCCTGAAACTGAATACTGAGTATATAAATCACTAATAAGTAAGGAACTGATACTATATTACTAAATACTAAGGGACTAGTGCTATGTTATTAATACATGAATAACTATGTATGACAGTCCTGATTATGAAGGACTGGTCTGGTCGACTATATCTGACAGTCTAATTATAAAGTATTAATCTAATTGACTGTATCTGGTAGCCATGAATATGAGGAACTAAAATTCTTGATCATATCTGACAGTCATGAAGATGGATACTGGTAATATAAGTTTAGAGAACTGGTAATAATAATAACATGAGTGACCGTATCTGACAGTCATGAAGATGGATACTAGTAATATGAGTTCAGAGAACTGGTAATAATGATAACATGAGTGACCATATCTGACAGTCATGAATATGGTAGAACTAGCTGAGTTCTATATTGTATCTGAGTTGGCTGTATCTGACAGTCCTGATATTCTGAAGAACTATCTGAGTTCTATTACTAAAATTGAGACTGAGACTGAAACTAAGATTGTGGGAGGTAATCATCTAACCGACATGCCCCAGAACTAAACTAGTTGGGCTCCAACCTGTAACCCTAGCTAGAAGGGTGTCAATACCATGCCAAGAGTAGAGACAACATGTGAGTAACCCTATTCTATTTTTGGGAGCTCATTTTATCTGCCCTACTATCAGGTAAACTCAAAAGAGATACATTATCCCTATGGGTAGGGACATCTCAACCTATGTTGGCTACGCAGTTCTGGAACACAAGAATTGCTTCTAGGAATCTCACCCTCTTACTGTGGAAGGTGAGTCCTCATCCTTGGGTTCACTCGGTGCTGAATCCTACTCCCAACTGAAAGACACTGTACTGATTAACTGAACTAAACTGATTAGTTTAACCGATATTAAAGGGATTGTTTAGTGGAGCTAAACTGAATTTACTAGATTTGGATGATTGGCGGAATGTATTGAGTTTTGAGGACTGATTGTGAGCATAAAAGTTACTGAGATTAACTATGAATACTAAGGTTGCTGAGGTAACTGAGCACTGAGATTGCTGAGATTACTGGACTACTGAGATTACTGAGATTTTTGAGTTTTCCTGAGTCACATGACTGATTGATTTCTATAGATCATGGCTCGACCGAGTTTCAGGACCCGAATTAGGGCCTGTCCATGACGGGCATCCCAAACCATAAAGGCTCAAAATGCCCTTATATATCTGGTAATCATTCACAATATTCAAATAATAAAAGAAGATGCGGAAACATAATCTGCTACAGAAACATGGTCAGTTATGAATTCCACATAAGTATGGAAACTGTAAATCAACTACATCTAAATAATATCTGACTCAGTATACGAAATCTCTACTATATGACAATCTGACAACTGTCTGAAACTGGGACAAGGCCCCCAGTAGACCAAAACGGAAATAAATGATATAATCTGAAAAGACAGGCCTTCTGGAATAAAGAAGGCTCATAAACTAGACACCTGCAACTCTGTCTGATAAACTCTACTACTTTTATGGACCCCTAGACTGAGCCTCAGAACCTGGAGAGAGGAGGGGGGTGTAATACCTCAGGAAATTTTTCGTTGAAATTTTGTGTGTAAACATGTTGGGTTATATCTTCTAGAATGAACTATAAATTTTTCGTGCGTAATATCTTAGATTATGACCCACCATTGTGTAGATATCGAATAAGATTTCCAACGATATGTGGATCATCCAAAATGGACACCCGAGCAACGAGTTATGAACATTCCGATCGAATCGTGAATAGTAGTGAAGAGTAAAACGTGCAGGAAAAAGCACTGAGGCCTGGCGTATTTTTGCTCTAACTTTAAACGATCATAATTCCTTGTAAATAATTATCTGGGTGATCTACTATATATCAAATGAAATCTCTACAAGTTCTCTTTCCGATGAAATTAGTTTCATCTAATTTTTCTATCGAAGAAAAAAGTTATGATCGATATACTTCAGCCTACCAAAAGTGAATTTTTGGGTCAATTTCAAATGATCATAACTCCTTGTACAAAATGATCTGGGTGAGATACTATATATCAATGGAAATATATGAGAGTCCTCTTTCTAATGAAATTGGTTTCATCCAATTTGGATATCGGAGTAAAACATTATGGTTGATCTACTTCAGACTATCAAAATAATCCACCAAAGGATAGATTCAAGAATTATTTCATTTTTAGGGGCGTTTTGGTCATTCCCCCTCACCCAAAATCCGTCCAAACCCTATATTAAAGCTTATTAGAAGCATTATATGTTATATTTTATCAAATTCCCTCAAAAAGAAAACCCTAAGCTCCTATATCCAACTTCAAGAACCTCCAAAGTTCACCATTAATTCTGTAAATTTATTCAAGATTCCAAGTTCCTCGTTCAAGAACTCCAAGAACCATCATTCAAAGGCATGATTAACACCTCAAAAACGAGTATCGATCTAAAGTTCATCATTCAAGGTATGTGGGGTTTTTCAACAAGAACTCTCTTTCGTTCTTATGCCCAAAAGTAATTTTCTTTACAAAGGCATGATTTTTATTTGATTTTTATGAATTTGAAGCATGAACTCATATCTTATGATGATTATTATGAAATCTTGATGTTTATGATTTTAAAAGATGAATTTACATGTGTGGTGATATAAAGCATGAATCTTGAATGATATTTATCATGATTTTGATATTTGGGTCGTGAATCCCCATTGAAAATTGTGTTTTTTTTAGAAAGTGTGTGTTATAAGCACGTTGATGTTGAATATTTGAGATATTTTGAATGATTTGACTTTTTGGTCTTAATGGAGTTATTTTGAACTCGAGTGTGAAAGAAATCCACAACATGGTTGATTTTGATAGATGGGAAGCATGATGGCTCCCGATGTATATTTATATATTACTAAAATTATTTTGTTTTGGATTGTGTTTGAATTGATCTGAGCTAAGTGCAGGAGAAATCTTTAGCACTGAGTGGGAGGTATAAAGCGACCTTACTTCCCTATAACTACGTGCCTCCGTAGGAGTGAGCCTGAGGTTGATTTATATAGTGATCACTAGTTTGTGTGGATTTGATATCGATAGTCCTACTCCAATGGCAAGGATAGGACGGGTCTCCCCAACGTGGGTTGTATGTTGGACTCCATGTAGCTCACATGGTTTATGTCGGTTATAGGATCTCCAAGTGTGTGTGTGTTTCCTTGTGTCTATGGTGAACGGTGAAGTGATTTGAAAGTGGAATTGTGAAAGTTATTCTTTCGAAATACTTAAATGATATTTACATTATGAGAATTGATATTCTTGATGAACTGAAAGTGATTGACAAATTATATGATGACTCACATGTGTTATTATACTTATTTCATCCTCTCATGATTATGATCATTTTCTTCGGGCTATGTGAGTCTTTCATACATCCTATATATTTCTTATAGATATTTATGATGATGATGTTTATACAACTACATACACCTCCATATACTCGGTTCCTTTCCATGGTACTGACCCACATCTTCGGATGTGGGTTGCATTTTCTCAGAATGTAGGTTCAGGTGCTCAATTCCAAGTTCGACAGTGATTCTTCGGGCACGCTGTTCTACATCCTCTGTTGTGGTGAGTCCTCATATTCCAAGGACGTGATGTCTGATGTTGGTTTCACGGAATTATTTACATTTGATAACTGAGTATGAGTCAGTTGGGGCATGTCTCAATGGCTCGCTGGTTTTATTGATTTTCTTAGAGGCTTGTTAGACTAGTATAGATGTTTGGAGTTGACTAATAAGTCATATTTTGTTATCTTTCTGAAATTCTTTTATTCTTGGATGATGATTACTCTGTTGATATTTGAGGGTTATTTATGGAAACTCCGTTGATTTGTGTTGAACTGAATGAAAATGGCTCAAAGGGTTAGCTTGGGGCTACTCGTAGCCTCAAGTACCGTGTGACGCTCTGGGGCCCATTTTTGTTGCATTACAGGGGGGTCAATATAGATGTACCGGTACGCAAAGTAATCCAAAATAAAGCTTTTTTATAAATAAAATAGTAGAGAGCAACCTTGTCAAAATATTATACATCAAGTGGTTTTCACAACACATGGGCACTTTCTGAAAACATGTAACCTATCTGTCAATGCAAATTTTGATCTGTGTATTACTTCTGAGTTAGGTCGCACTCCCCTACAAGTCTGATATTCCACGGGCTATATGGAATCCGCCATTGACTCGGCGGGGAAGCCTCCAACTCGAGTGTGCCGCAAGAGTTGGAGTCTCTTATTCTGAAACGCCACACGACACTAGGCCAGCGCAATATAAGATATACCCAGATCGGCAAATCACGATTTCGGGCAATTAGTATCTGGACTCAGGCCTTCTTCGGGATCACCTAATATCTCTTTCTGCCCAATTTTTAACCATTTCTAATCATACAACATTCAAATCACAAAATCTGTAAATCTGATTTCAAATATGCATTCTATTCTGTTCTGAAGTTATCATGGCTTTTTTCTGAGTTGGTATCGTCACACCAAGACTTTCAAGTTCTATTTCTGAGCTATAATGCAATAAGCATGATCTTTCATAAAAATATAGTTTAAGACCACCCAAACATGTAGTTTGCATAAGAGATTTCATGTTCCGAAACTCAAGTCAAAACCATGCAAAAACTTTCATCAAACATATGGTGGTCATGTGCTTTTGGCAAAACCATGCACTCTTTCATTATATGTATATTCAACATTCATCAACGTAAACAATCTTCTCTCTTTGGAAAGCAAAAATCATAATCCAAAATCATCATTTAAGACTTTTCATAACATGTTTTTCAAGATGTATTTCGAAACAATCCATATCATCTGAAACATGTGAAAAATTAAATCAAGAGGGGGATTTCATATATATCATGCTCTCAATTCATATTTCAAGACTTGAACACTTACATAAAATATATATATATATATATATATATATATGTATATATATATATAACTTTCAAATCACTTTGGGGGAAGCCAAAAGGCCAAAATAATATCCTTAAAGCTTCTAAAACGTGAATATGTACATAAATTTCAAATCCCCTTTCTTAAAACATGATTTCTATGCCCATGAAAATTTAGAAAAATCCCGCGTACCTTGATTATGGAGAAAAGTGGATGATTCTTAAAGCCTTTCCACCTGTAGCCTCAGATCGAGAATCACATTAAATTTCTCACCTTCAAGAACATCTACTCCCTTACCTAACACACTACTACACTTCCACAACCATCATCATACTAACATATGGAGGGTCATTAAGGGACCGAGCATAAACATCATGAATAGAAGTAACATTATCAGACCATCACGCATACTTATTGCACTATTAGAGGAGGGATATGAAGTGAAGATACGATACAATAGTCACGGAGTGCTTCCGATATCAAGCATCTGGATCATAAGTAAAGGGTCGTTCGGCACGGACACAACCCATGGTGGTTCCCTTAGGATAGACCAAAATGAGAAACATGGATGCACATATCATGAGCTATGTGGTATAAAGCCAAAATTTACATCACTAACAACTAAAATAAGGATTTCACTTAAAGTGATTGCTCCCCATTCAAGGATCTAAAAATTTTCCATTAGTTAGCATAGACTTTATCACTTTGGATAATTCCGACATAAAATGATTCCGCAACACACAGAAACATATTTCCTTAGGACCGAGCATGTCATGAGACATAGGTTTGGATCATGAGCAACATAACCTATGGCTCGGATACTTGGAGTATTGGGTCACTGAGGTACATTATTGCTTCTTGTTTGGACGTCGAAACATGACATGACTTACATAGAGAACACAAACCTTAGATGTTGGCAGGACTTGAATAAATAAGACATTGGTAGCATGAACTCTTAAACCTAAGTAAGAGGAACACACTTGAATAGGAGGAGGTCCATTATGACTCTTCCCAAACTTGCCACAATGAGAAAAATTCGGAAACTACCTTAACTCACCATCTCCCCCTTAGATTAAAGTCACAATCCTAGACTTGAGAACTTAACTTCTTATCAATCTATAACCACAATTATCAATACAATAGGGGATATCAATATACACATGAACACCAACTTCCCTCAATAATTTAACATAAAGACATTAAATTCCTTCTGGGACATCTCCCTTTCGGGGATACTAATCATAACTTCCTCTAACCCCAAGATCATCCACTCATGACTAACATCATTATAGGCATGGACATCCACGCCTCTAAACACTTAAGAGTTAGGATTTATGTTCTTGGCAGGGAAGGATGATTTCAATTTGGGAAGACTATTAATTTGGGGCTAAAGTGTTGTTTTGCTACTCAAATTTGGTGCTTAGGCCAAATTAATGTGGGTGGAATTTTACCCAAATACCCTTTATGAGATGAAGTGTAAATGCTGAAATTCTCAGGTATGTGCAGCAGAGCATGCGTCGCACGCTCTATCCCACAGGACTGGACCATGGGTCACATGCTGCATCGCATAGCACTATACCATGCGACGCATGCATATCTTATGATGCCACTATTTTGGGCATCCAAACATGCCCTAAATGACGCCTAAAAATTCTGAAACTCATCCAAGACGTACCCTTGACTTCCCCAATCATGAATCAACAAGAAAATCTAAAATCAGAGGTCGAGAAGGTCAAAAATAAAATCATCAAAGATTGGGAGATCAAAATGTAACTAAGTCATTTTCTTCAACACTTAGAAAAAGGGAATCATTCAAGTTGTCAGCCCTCTAAGCCCGTTACTGAGTAACATCAAATCAAGAAAACAACGGGGCATTATGACTACTTAACGCATACTCTAAAAGCATTGCTTTCCCAGAATGCTACTCTTAAATTTTGTTATTCTCAATTGTCATCAACATAAAACTCGCACTCTCATGAGCAGACATACACATCCTCCCTTCTTATCACATAAAAATCCACTCTAAACTACTTAACCTTCTTAAATAAGACCGTTAATCGCATAACTTATATCATATAATAAACCTTACCTAGCAACTCAACGGTAATATTATGTCTACTAGCCACACGCAACATGTAATAGTCTTAGAAAATGCCTTAACTGTATATCACCTTGGGCATACTTCTACCTCATACATACAACATCATACTTTGTTACGAATCAGATAAACTTAATCTATTGCATACATCATTCAAGCCTATTAGATCACTTCCATATAACTATTATCAGTAACAAAGAAATCACCACATCCACCTTTATGAACATTAACTATTCAAACTTAATGTCTAGTGCTAAGCATGATTTACAACCCAACTTGGCACACAATTCTCAAAAAACATTCATCATTAATCTTAAGTCACTATTCTTACATCCACATCCTACATTAAACTCAAGCCAATAGTCTAGCATCGATCATCTACCACTAATGAAGAAGGCAACATAATATACTAGTCCATTAACTTGGGACATTCTATCCAAATACCTCAAAAATCTACTACATACCTTCTCATAAGTAGGTACTAGTTTACAACTACCAACTGAAACAAGGTGGGGGGGGGGGGGGGGGTAAAGTCACATAATAGGCATGGTCAACCTTAATCTTATATTATAACCCCTTACAATCCTATCTACTTATACGTCTTTCTCACATCACACTTACTTGCCCAAGCGTACATTTAGACTACCTTCAAATTCCACAAGCAACCATGAGTCTATAATTATTACTTACTAGCTCATCTAGCCATTTTCATACTTTAAGAAGACAACAATTCACCTTAACTAATAACTCATTCTCTATCTTCTACTAAACTAACACACAAGGACGTATTACTTTATTACCAACTCAGTCTCATGCTAAAATATTCCACTATACAAATATTCAACCAACACGAGAGCAACAAGTTGAATAACAAGTTGCTAGTGAATCAAAATAGGCCTCACACGGCCTCACTAAACTTTGATTTTTTTGTGTTTTGAACAAGAAAATGAAATGAATAACAAAGCAACCATGCTAGTGAATCGAAAGAGCCCCACACGGCTTCACTAAAATTTGATTTTTTTAATCTTTTTTTCAAAAACACTATGATAATAAGATTACATATTACAAGAGATAGAAAATTGATACACAATATTCAATGATCTAAGAATACACATCTTACTCTGTATAAATAAAAATCTGAGTCAAACACTTCCTTCACAGACTACCATACAATCCGCAAATGGTACTACCACGTTAGTCTACCACAAAAAAAATTGGTAAATCATTCTCAATCAATGGTTATTCGACTATAAATATTTACTTACACAAAGTTCAGCCTCACTCTGACCTCTAACCTTGTTACTTAATATCACCAACTTCTTAGTCTAATTTCACTACCGATAGGTCATGACACTGACACTTTAACTTATACTACTACTCAGGCGAAAATACAGTTCCAACAACATAATTTTAAACTTGAGGGACTTATGACACATCAGGGAGCTCCTCTCAAGCCCTTTGTGTGACTTCTGAAATTTCTATTAGGAAATTTGAGAGCATCATCTAAAAATATCATGTTAAGGAAAAGGATTAGGAAAACTTTTCTTTCATATCGATGACATCATAGCACGAATTGGAGCATGAAGGAGGAACATTCTGACTAGAACATGAAGAAAGAGAGACATTCCTAAAGGCCTAGTAGCCTCCTACTTATACGTGTGGAACACTACACACCTATAAACAGGACTCTACCCGACGCGATTTAGCAGACACCTTGGGACCATAAACCGTGCTTCGATACCAAGTTTTTCATGACCCAAACTAGGGCCTGGCCATGACGGACATCCCAAACCATGAAGGCCTGAAATGCCCTTCTTTATCTGGTAATCATGCACAACATTCAAATAATAAAAGAAGATACGGAAACATAATCTGCTATGGAAACATGGTCAGATCTGAATTCAACATAAGCATGGAAGCTATAAATCAACTACATCTAAATAACATCTGACTCAGTCTGCAAAATCTCTACTACATAAAAATCTGACAACTGTCTAAAACTAGGACAAGGCCCCCAGTAGACCAAAACGGAAATAAATAACATAATCTGAAAAGACAGGCCTTCTAGAATAAAGAAGGCTCATAAACTAGACACCTGCAACTCTATCTGATAAACTCTGCTACTTTTTTGGACCCCTAGACTGAGCCTCAGAACCTGGAGGGAGGAGGGAGGTTCAATACAGATGTACTGGCACGCAAAGTAATCCAAAATAAAGCTTTTATATAAATAAAATAGTTGAGAGAAACTTTGTCAAAACATTATACATCAAGTGATTTTCATAACACATGGGCACTTTCTGAAAACATGTAACCTATCTATCAGTGCAAATTTTGATCTGTGTATTACTTTTGAGTTAGGTCGCACTCCCCTACAAGTCTGATATTTCACGGGCTATATGAAATCCTCCATTGACTCGGTGGGGAAGCCTCCAACTCGAGTGTGCTGCAAGAGTTGGAGTCTCTTATTTTAATACCCCACACGGTACTAGGCCAATGTAATATAAGATATACCCAGATCGGCAAATCACGATTTTGGGCAATGAGTATCTGGACTCATGCCTTCTTCGGGGAACCACCTAATATCTCTTTCTGCCCAATTTTTAACCATTTATAATCATGCAACATTCAAATCACAAAATCTATAAATCTGATTTTAAACATGCATTCTATTCTGTTCTAAAGTTATCATGGCATTTTCTGAGTTAGTGTCGTCACACCAAGACTTTCAAGTTCTATTTTTGAGCCATAATGCAATAAGCATTATCTTTCATAAAAATATAATTTCAGATCACCCAAATATGTAATTTGCATAAGAGATTTCATGTTCCAAAACTTAAGTCAAAACCATGCAAAAACTTTCATCAAACATATGGTGGTCATGTGCTTTTGGCAAAACCATGCACTCTTTCATTATATGTATATTCAACAATCATCAACGTAAACAATCCTCTCTCTATGAAAAGCAAAAATCATAATCCAAAATCATCATTTAAGACTTTTCATAACATACTTTTCAAGATGTATTTCGAAACAATCCATATCATGTGAAACATGGGGATTTCACATATATCATGCTGTCAATTCATATTTCAAGACTTGAACACTTACATACAATATATATATATATATATATATATATATATATATATATATATATATATATAACTTTCAAATCACTTTGGGGGAAAGCCAAAAGACCAAAACAATATCCTTAAAGCTTCTAAAACGTGAATATGTACATAAATTTCAAAACTCCTTTCTTAAAACATGATTTCTATGCCCATGATAATTTAGGAAAACCCCGCGTACCTTGATTACGGAAAAAAGTGGATGATTCTTGAAGCCTTTGGTGTGGGGAGTCCAAATCTTTAATCACTATCGAAAACCTACGGTTGAATCTTGATTTATTTGGGTTTTTAGTTTGAAACCTTAGAGAGTGTTCTTGGGTAACTTGGGTGAATAAAATCATATTTTGGTATTTTGGGAGTTTAATCCCAAGTTATAGCTGGATAAGGGGTGAAGATACCCATTTTGCGCTTAAAAACGCGGAAACATTATCTGAAAATTTGGAGCGTGCGATAGGGCGTGCGTCGCACGCTTATTGCATTCTTCTACTGTCCCAGTCACTAAAATGGCCATAAATTTTCGCTCGGATATCAAATTTAGGCGAAATTGGTATCGTTGGAAAGATTATTCAAATACCTTTTATTTGATATATAATAGGCTCTCTAATTCATCATATTATAGTAGTTATGGTCAATGGAAGTTGACCCAAGTTTAAACATCCACTAAAACTTATTCCATTGAAATGTTTTCAACTTGTCTTAGAGTTAGGGGATTTTTGTGGACTCAATTCATATTCAAAGGTATTATTACACTATATTATTGATTACCACACATATATTAACAAGGAATCATCTAGTTCGGGTCTATACGCATAAGGACAACGGTCTTGATTCTATCTTGAAAGTATGGGGCGTTATATCGAGAGTATCATGAAAACATGACATGGCTCTAGGCACACAGCTATATTTTTTGGGTGCAAGTACCCCCAGGACTCGATAGAAAGAAACTAACACACATGACGGACTTGATCGTAAGAATAACATTCCCAATTCATAATACCATAAATAGGAGATTTCATACTACACATGGTTATCGTATTCTTAAACATGGAAGATACTGCATATAACATGTACATACTTTCATGGTTCTAATTTCATGAGCATTCCATAGTACAGCAACAATACATGACAATTTGCATGGAATTCATGTTGAGTCATAAGGGATAAAGCATGGGCTTGTCTTTTAAGTTCTATTTAGCTAAAATACATGATTCCTAGGCTCTTGGACCTTGTATGCACCACTTTGGGAATAGGTTTATTCATGAATTCAACCACCCAAATCACCCAAAGTTCATATATTTCAACTAACATGCCATCCTAGTTTCATACAAACCCATAAAGATTCTATCTGGACATCATTCAACACATAAACAAGATCAACAATCAAAACATGGCATATAGTTTAAAAATAGGATTCTTGGACTTCATGAACGAAAGGAGTCCATGAATGAACACACACATACCTTAGTTCTTGATTTAGTGAAGATTGATAGAAAGATTCTTGGAATTTGATGGTAGAATTTGCTTGAACTTGAATCTTCTATGAAAAACCCTAATGTGTTCTTGAGAGGATTTTGATGAAAAAAGAGTATGTTTTGGTGAAATAATGGCTTAATTCCGTGTTTATGGAACATATATAGGGGTGGAAAGATGACCCAAATACCCCTCTAGATGCGTCTTTTAATTTCTGTAAAAATTTCTCGATTTAGGCCCCCGATGCGATGCAGAGACATCGCATTGCCACTCGTTTATGACCTAAAACTCACCGCTATATGGTGGAATCATGGAGAGACACTGTAAATTGACAAACATAATTTTGGCTTATGGTACGACGTGCCACTGACTAAAATGACACTGCTGAAACTTTAAATCGCCATAACTTCTTCACCGGGTGTCCGTTTTCGACGAATTTGGTATCGACAGAAAGCTTATTCAATTTTGTACAATTTGAAGGGTATAAATCTAACAAAATATCACCTATAAACCAAGTTATTCTCTTTCAAATATGACCTATGTGAAATCACACACAAAAATTTGGTGGATTCAAAAGTTCTTAGTTTGGCTTACTCTAAGTGACTCTTATGAACATGCTTAATACATCATAAGCTCTATTATCACTAGGATACTCATCCTAATTCATGTACTCAAATATGAATTACAGGATAGGTGGTTTTATGTGTAGGAACAATAGTTCATTTTCTTGCTTAGAAATATACGAAGTATTATAATATCTCCTCCTTGGGAACATTCCTCCTCGAATGAGACTGGCTGAGAGGGGAAAAAATATAAACTAGAGTACGTACAAGATGTACACTATTGAAACCTGGGCTCATGACTAACATGACTGAAAACTGAGCATATTGTACTGAATATGCATATCTAATGCATGGGTAACTGATTCATGAATGAAGGACTGAGTGTTCTGATGAACTAAGTTTCTCAGAATAAGAATGCATATGTGATGAAAAAATTAATAAAATGAATCCATGCATATTTGATGCATGATTATATGACTGACATGATACATGAATGCATGATTGGAAGTACTGATAAGCTGATCGCACATATCTGATGCATGAATACATGACAGAACTAAATCATAAACATACAACTGAATATGCAATGGTAAAGGTACCAAGTTTGAACTAAAAATTAAGCATGGAACAGGATACCAATTTTGGTACTAGGATTTGAACATGAGAACGAGTAAGCTCAAACAAGACTGTTACCTTAAACCAAAAATACTGATGAGTCTGAGATTAATTACTCAATATGCATGAGCGGGAACATAAGAATCTAATCGAGTTTGGAACATGATACATGAACTAAACTAAGATATTGAGTACATGGCTTACTGCTGAGTTTTGAAGTTAGAGGGTTGGCTCAGAAGTAACACTTCCTCCAAGATAGATTCATCGAAGAAAATAGCATGTTTAAATCATAAAAGTTCAGGAGCTGTAGTGTATCTCCCCCTTAGGACACTATGTCCCTTGAAGTATATTGGTCTGACCTTGCTAAGATTTTAAGGAAGTTGAGGCGATGCTCAAGGCACCTAGGAATGAAATCGTGTCTGATTATCTGAGATCTAAAACTGAAGCATGATGCACGAATGCATAGACATACTGACTTATCTTATTAACTAAGTAACTGGTATCTGAATGCTGGGTATACAAGACTGAATTATACTTAATTTGAATAGTTGGGCTGAGGCCATAAAGTATTGTGTATATGAGAAGGGACTGACTGAGTAACATGAGGTAACTGATCATGGATTTTATGAAATCTATACTGCTTAAAAAAATGCAGTACCAAGCATATTACATGATTTGGAAACATTCCATAGATTGAGGTATTAAAATACCTATAACTGAGTAGCTGATAACTATACGCTATGGTAAAGCAAGTCTAAAAGTGAACTGAATTTATGAGTTGAATACTGATCTGAAGCTGACACTATGACTTAAGACTGTAACTAGGATCCATACTGGAACTAAATGTTGGGTCCTAATAACTAAATACTGAAACTGAGGTTTAGACTGATACTGAAGTGCTTAATTTTGAGATTGAACACTATTACTGAGTGTTGAGTACTGAAACTGTAAGTGAGATGGCAACTGAGTTATGATAGTTGCATAATGAAGGCTGACATAAGTCAAGGATTTGAATACTCATTCACACTCTGAACTTTCCCAGTCTCTAATTACTACCTCTTGTTATCCCCTTGCTTGCATACTAACAGGATATTCAAGCCTATCTTTGTATCTACATCCTCATATAACACATGCATAAAATAGTCTGCCCTTAACATAAAACATTAAATCTCTCCCATCTAAGTGACCGCTCACCACTACACTGTTCCACAAGGAGAGCTTACTGAAGGATTAAATCAGGAGGACCTGAAACATGAATGGATACTAACTGAATTTTATATATGACTGAAACTTGAGGAATAGAATGTCTGTGGCATAAATTTACCAAAAAGGTATGGACTGAGGATATACATGACATAGTCTGGACTTATCTGATTAGTAGGGGCATAGCATGAGTCATGAAAGCTAGGTATACTGGGGAGCATGATATGTGTACATGAGTCATGAGTTGCATGACCTGAGTCTGGAATTTCTGAGTTTGTGGAACATTATTCGTAACACTGAGTGAGCTGGAACTAAACTCTCTATGCTGGGAACTGAAAGCACACATGATTCTATGGAAGGCGTGTGAATATAAGTTGTATTCATGGAATCTGAGACATGAAGCATGCATAGGCATTACACTAATTGAAATACAAAGCTTTACATTGAGATAAGTATGGGTCAAGAATTGTCTTCCCTAACGCTTTTCTGTTCATACTGATGCTACTACTGGAATCTAAGAGCCTGACTGGGTTACTTGATCTATCATCTTACCCTTAGTTTAAATCCATCGTCATAAGCCTATGAACACTAAACATATCTCTGAACTGAACTATAATCTTAATCACATACTTACACTCTGTCAAACATATGCTTGCCTTACTAAGCCCATTATCTACCTCTGTTCCCTCACATACCACTAATATCACATTCATACTTTCATGCTTAATTTCAAGTCAATAAACTTAAATTTCTAACCCACATAGTTCAAGCCTACTAATTCATTCTGGCATAACTATCCCCATGAAATATAATCAGATCAAACTGTATGATACTATCCCAACTCTACCATTGTTAACTCCTGAGTTCATGCTTAAAAATTCGAGGTCTATGCTGTCATAGGATTCTAAGAAAGGATCAGATGGCATATCTAAATATGGGTTTGAGAACAAGTCCTCATGATCATGAATAAGATCCGTACAACTTTGGAACATAAGGGAACTGAGGGACACTGTCTGAGAAAGCCCTATCTTTAGGACTTGAGCTTTAATGTTTTCGTTACCTTGGAAGTAAGGTAAAGTTGACATGAGGAGAGAATGATGTGAATCTGCATGGGTTCCTTAGGGAACCTTGCTATAGCACGATCTAAGACATGAAAGAAGGGAAAATGTTCCTAAAACATCTCATAGCCTCCTGCACATAAGTATGGTGCACAACACACGCATGTACAAGACTCTACTAGATGTGGCTTTCAAACTTCCTAGGACTCTATTGAACCTGGCTCTAATACTAAGTTTGTAACGCCTTAATTTTTTGAACCAGAATGCTAAACGATGCTCATGACCCCAAAGGACCACAAGCTAACCCATGACTAATATCTGTACCTGTATACTGCATAGTATAACATGAAAATACGGAAACATGTACTGAATGGCCATAAGTTTCAAATCTAAATAAACATCTAATAAGAAAAATGTCTGAAAATGGTATAACAATACCAAAATAAGTCTAAAATAACTGTCTAACATGCTATAGTCTAGAAATCCTCTAACTGTCTGAATAAGGAGTTGATGGGACATGTCCCCAACTAACTGCAACTACTGAAATAAACTGAAAACTAAAGTAGTAATGAAATCATTGTGTCCTCCAAATATCAGGAATTACTTCTAACTCTGACTATTGATACTGGAATCTACTGCTGATCTGGAGCTCGTGCCTCTGAACCTATGGTGTAACATAAGAGAAAGCACCATAGCACAAATATATCAGTACGATTGAATGTACTAAGTATACGAGTGAGGTAGGCTAAATGCAAAGGGTTATATGCATGAACAATATTGACTGATATGAACGTGAGAATGTATGCATACATGAGAAACTATAACTGAACTTGTAATTATACCGACTACTTAGTCTGAATACTGACATCATGACTTTACTGACACTGAGGTACTGCATAGATTAATGACTATTTTGACAGTTCGAATAATGAAGAACTAGTCTATTTAACTGTGTTTAACAGTCTTAAAACTGAATACTAAATATATAAATCACTAATAAGTGAGGAACTGACAATGTATTACTAAATACTGAGGGACTAGTGCTATGTTACTGATACATGAATAATTGTGTATGACAATACTGATTATGAAGGACTGGTCTGGTCGACTATATCTGACAGTCTAGTTATAAAGGATTAACCTGATTGGCTGTATCTGGCAGCCATAAATATAAGGAACTGAAATGCTTGATCGTATCTGACAGTCATGAAGATGGATACTAGTAATATAAGTTCAAAACACTGGTAATAATAATAACATGAGTGATCGTATCTGACAGTTATAAAGATGGATACTGGTAATATGAGTTCAGAGAACTGGTAATAATGATAACATGAGTGACCGTATCTATCAGTGTTGAATATGATGGAACAAGCTGAGTTTCGTATTGTATCTGAGCTGGCTGTATCTGACACTCCTAATATTCTAAAGAACTATCTGAGTTCTATTACTAAAATTGAGACTGAGACTGAAACTGAGACTGTGGAAGGTAATTATCTAACCGACATACCCCCAAAATTAAACTGGTTGGGGTCCAACCTGTAACCCCAGCTGAAAGGGTGTCAATATCATGCCACAAGTAGAGACAACATGTTAGTAACCCTATTCTATTTTTGGTAGCTCATTCTGTCTGCCCTACTATCATGTAAACTCAAAAGATATACATTATCCCTATGGGTAGGGACATCTCAACCTATGCTGGCTACGTAGTTCTGGAATGCAAGGATTGCTTCTAGGAATCTTACCTCTGACTGTGGTAGGTAAGTCCCCATCCTTGGGTTCACTCGGTGCTGAATCCTACTCCCAACTGAAAGACACTAAACTGATTAACTGGACTGAACTTATTAACTGAACCGATATTAGTGGGATTGTTTAGCGAAGCTAAAATGACTTTAATAGATTTTGATGACTGGCAGAATGTACTGAGTTCTAAGGACTAATTGAGAGTACTGAAGTTACTAAGATTAACTGTGAATACTGAGGTTTCTGAGGTTACTGAGCACTGAGATTACTGAGATTACTGGACTACTGAGATTTCTGAGTTTTCCTGAGTCACATGACTGACTGATTTCTATAGATCAAAGCTTGAATGAGAGTATCGTGAAAACATGACATGTCTCTAGGCACACAACTATATTTTTTGGGTACAAGTACCCTCAAGACTCGGTGGAAAAAAATTGACACACATGATTGACTTGATCGTAAGAATAATATTCACAATTCATAATACCATAAATAGGGGATTTCATACTACACATGGTTATCATATTCTTGAACATGGAAGATACTGCACATAACATGTACATACTTGCATGGTTCTAATTTCATGAGCATTCCATAGTAAAACAACAATACATGACAATTTGCATAAAATTCATGTTGAGTCATAAGGGATAGAGCATGGGCTTGTCTTTTAAGTTCTATTTAGCTAAAATACATGATTTCTAGGATCTTGGTATTCTATCAAACACCTTGCATACACCAATTTGGTCATAGGTTTATTTATGAATTCAACCACCCAAATCACCCAAAGTTTATATCTTTCAACTAACATGCCATCCTAGTTTCATACAAACCCATAAAGATTATATCTTGACATCATTCAATATATAAACAAGATCAATAATAAAATCATGTCATATAGTTTAAAAATAGGATTCTTGGACTTCATGGACGAAAGGAGTCCATGAATGAACACACGCATACCTTAGTTCTTGATTTAGGGAAGATTGACGGAGAGATTCTTGGAATTTGATGGTAGAATTTTCTTGAACTTGAATCTTCTATGAAAAAACTTAATGTGTTCTTGAGAGGATTTTGATGAAAAAAGAGTATGTTTTGGTGAAATAATGTCTTAATTCTGTAATGTCCCAATTTTCTGAATCAAAATGCTACACGATGCTCATGACCCCGAGGGACCACAAGATAACCCATGACTGATATATGTACCTATACACTGCATATATAGCGTAATAATGCGTAAAACATGAACATGTATGCCATAAGGTTCAACTGAATAAAGAATCTGTCAAAACATAATATCCATATGGGTGAAAGATACCCAAAACAGCTAAAAACTGAATCAAATCTAAACATGAGTCTGAATACTGAATCTGAAAGCCTCTAAGTATTGTATGAATAAGGAGTTGAAGTAACATGTCTCCAACTAACTCCGTAAAATAATAAATGGCTAAAATAATAATGAATAAATCAAATGATATTGTCCTCGAATGAAGAGGACACACTAAATCTCTGCGACTGGAAATGCTATTGCTACTACTAATCTGGAGCTCGTGTCTCTGAACCTATGGTGCAACATGGAAAGAAAGCACCATAGCGCAAATACGTCAGTATGAGGGAATGTACTGAGTATATGAGTGAGGTAGGCTAAATATAAATAGGGTTTATATGCCTGAACAATGCTAACTGTCTGACTGACATGAATGTAAGAGTACAAACATGCATACATAGTAACTGAAATCATGGGTGCATAATAGCTAGTCATGTATGCTAATACATGGTTTACTGATGGATAACATGACTGATACTTAAATTCTGATAACATGGGCGACTGTATCTGACAATTTTGAATCTGATGGAACTATCTGAGTTCCGTACTGTAACTGAGTCTGATTGTATCTGACAGTCCTGGTATACTAAAATCTGAACACCTATCTGAGTTCTTTTACTGAGACTGATTCTGAAACTGTGGGAGGTAGTTGTTTAACCGACATGCCCCAATAACGCATATAGCTAAGTTGAGGTCCAATCTCTGCCCTAACTGAAAGGGTGTCAATATCGCACCACTGGTAAGGACAGTTGTGGGTGACCCTATGCTGGCAGGTATTCGAAAGGAGAATGGTGGGAACCCTAAATTAATAGTTTAAGCCACCTCATCAACCCTAATCTGACAGGCTAAGATGTCTCAACCTACGCTGGTTACGTAGTTTTGGAACATAAGGATGACTGCTAAGAATCACACCCTAAACTGGTAGGTGAGTCCCCATCCTTAGGTTCACTCGGTGCTAACTTCTACTCCCATCTGAACAGACTAAACATGATTCAACTGACTATACATGGACAGATTAAGTGACTTCCGTTGACTGACGGAGTAGTACTATTATCTGAGAGTTAACTGAGATCATGAGATTTCTGAGGTTTTCCTGAGTCACATGACTGACTGATTTCTATCGATTATATCTTGACTGAGATTATCATGACAACATGACATGGCTCTAGGCATACAGCTATTTTTTTTGGGTATGAATACCCCCAAGACTCGATAGAAGGAAACTAACACACATGACATGACTTGATCACAAGATTTGAGTCCATAATTCATAATATCATAAGTAGGGGATATCATATTTCATATAGTTATTCAACATCTTAAACATTGTAGGGAATACATGGATATTTTCGTGTACATATTGTATATCTCCATTATCTTACATGCTTCATAAAACCACAATAACAATACATGAAAAGCATGGGATTCATATTGAAGTATATAGCTAACATGGACTTGTCATTTAGACATCATAGAACCATACAAACATGAATTTCTAGCATCCTAAGTATTTTATCAAACACCTTGCATGCATTCTTTAAGGCATAGGTGAGTTTCATACTTGCACCATATTAAACCACCTAAAGTTCATGGTTTTCAATTAGCAGACATATATATTCCATGAAAACACCTTTATACATCACATTGAAACTTAAACAATAATCATCAACATGTACATACTCATATCACCACAAAAAGTTTACAAAATAATATTTAAAACATAGTTCTTGAAATCTATAAACGGATTGGATCCATAGATGAACACTACGCATACCTTAGAAAGGAAACCTTGATGATTTGCTGGAGAGTTCTTGGATTTGGGAAACTTAATTCTCAATTATCTTGGAAAAAGACTTGAATCTTGCTTTTGAGAGATGAGTTTGATGGAAACCCTAATCTTGTGGTTAAGAGTGTAAGAGAGGGTTTTTAGGATACTTAACTGAAGAAAAATGGGAAAAATTACGCCTCTTTAGGGTTTTAAGTCATGGAAGGTGAAGTAAAAGACCAAAATACCTTTATGAAATAAATTCCCAGTTGCTGAAAATCATAGCTGACGAAATTTGTAACAAGGCGTCAAAAAAAATGTGACAAACCGCCAAAAATGTCGTCACACAGAAGTTGGATTCTGCCTAAGGCTGACAAACTTCGTGATAGGGCATCACAAATATGGTAATCTATCACGAATATCATCACTTAGGAGATGGTTTCTGCATAAGGCTGACGACCTTCCTGATAGGGCGTCACAAATGTGGTAAGCCGTCACGAATGTTGTAACTTAGGAGCTGGTTTCTGCCTAAGGCTGATGACCTTTGTGATAGGGCATCACAAATATGGTAAGCTACCACGAATTTCGTCACTTAGGAGTTGGTTTATGCCTAAGGCTGATGACCTTCGTGATAGGGTGTCACAAATGTGGTAAGCTACCACGAATGTCGTCACACTATTTCCAGCCTGACATGCTGGAGTAAAATAGGAATAACTCTTTGCTCCAATATCGTATTTAGGAGAAATTGGTATCTTTGGAAATCTAATTCAATTATCTATCTGTTGATAGGTCATGAGATCAAAAATACCAAGTATAATAAGAGATATTCTCATTTGAAGTTGACTATACCAATATCCTTCTCAAGAATTCAATCGGTAAGGAATGTTTTGATTCGTCTGATAGTTGGGAGTTATTTGAAGCCTTAATATACATCTAACCTACTCATAAAACTATATAATAACCATGATGTACTATGAATGAGCTTGGTACATGGATCTAATATTGGTTTGGATTTTTTTGGGTATTACAAATTCCGTATTTATGGAATATATATAGGGGTGGGAAGATGACCCAAATACCCCTCTAGATGCGTCTTTTAATTTCTGTGAAAATTTACCAATTTGGGCCCTCGATGCAATGTGGAGACATTGTATTGCCACTTGTTTATGACCTGGAAACTCACCTTGATGCGGTGGAATTGCGGAGAGACACTGGAAATTGACAAACGTCATTTTGGCTTACGGTGTGATGCACCACTGACTGAAATGACACTGCTAAAACTTTAAATTGCCATAACTTCTTCACCGGGTGTCTGTTTTAGGTGAATTTGGTATCAACGAAAAGCTTATTCAATTCTGTACAATTTGAAGGGTATAAATCTAACAAAATATCACCTATAAACCAATTTATTCTCATTCAAAAATGACCTATGTGCAATCACACACGAAAATTTGGTGGATTCAAAAGTTCTTAGCTTGGATTACTCTAAGTGACTCTTATGAACATGCTTAACACATCATAAGATCTATTATCACTAGGATACTCATCCTAATTCATGTACTCAAATATGAATCACAGGATAGGAGGTTTTATGCGTAGGAACAATGGTTCAGTTTCTAGCTTAAAACTATACGAGGTATTACACTACTCCCCTTTCTAAGTCACTACTACTCTTCCATAACAACTATCATACTATCATTTGGAGAGTCATTGAGGGACACGACCATATGCCTCAAGAAAAGGAGTAACACTATTTGATTATAGCATATAATTATTGCTATACTCAAGGTGGGATATGAGATAAAAATACAACACAATAGACATGAAGTGTTCCATATATAAAGTGTCTTGATCATAAAAAAGAGTCATTTGGACATAAACTTACACAAAATAAGTTCCTAGGACTGGGTACAGTGAGAAACATGTGAGCATATATCATGAGCGGTATAACATGAAGGCAGAACTCGAGGGGTCAAGACTGAGACAAGGATTTCCACTTGAAGCTGTTGCATCTCATTTTTTAGAGCTACGATAGCCATGACTTTGCATAAACTTTATTGCTTTAGCTAAACCGGACAAAGGATGATTCAGTGATATATAGAAACATATTTCTTAGGTCCAATAAGGATGTGAGACATGGATTTTAATGGATCATGAGAAATATATCATAGGGATTGAATACATGAAAGATTGGGTTACTGATACATCATTACTTCTAGTTTGGCGGTTGGAACATAACATAAGTTGCATATATAACTCGTCCCTTGGTAATAGGCACAACTTCAATATATAAGACATTGGTAGAATATCCTCATTAAATTGAAATAGGAGGAGCTTTCTTGAATAGGAATAGATTTTGTCATGACTTCGTCCTTAAACTGGACACCTCAAGAAAATTCGGGAATTACCTTTATTCGTCATATCCCCCTAGATCATAGTCACAATCCTTTACTTGAGGATATATCTTCTCACTGAATCTACAAGCACAACACTCAACACAATGGGTTATCGCCATACACGTAACCACTAAACTCCCCCGATAAACTATACTCTAAAGGCATTTCTTTTTGGAAATGCTACTCTTAACTTTCTCTAGCCTCTATAGTGTAACACCCCACATTTTTAGGCTAGAACGTAAACTGTTATTCCTACACGCAAAGGTTCCAAAAGCCATAAATTCAATGCAAATTTAGTGTGTTAGTAAATTATGTGGTGAGGGAGTCATGTTGAGCATGAATTGAGATCTTATAGGTCCCTCAACTCAAGTGCAAGTTGAATGTTTTCCTATCGATTGAGTTTCGATGAGCGTATTAACTACGGTTATTTTTCATAAACCATAACTTCTTGTATAAATAAAAGTTCTTTGAGTCCTCTTTTCATACTAATTTTTCCTAAATCCGATACCCGAGCGAAAAGTTACAACCATTTTCATGAGAGAGGCAGTAGTTGTGTGTGATTAGCATACGATGCGCGCTCTGTCGCACGCACCTAATTTCCAGGTTTTGTTTTCACTTTTTTAAGGGCAAAAGGGTTCTTTCCTTCACCCTAATCCATCTATAACATAGAATTTCATCCCCTAGAAGAATCAATTGCCTCTTTTGTTCAATTTTCTCACAAAATTAAAAAACCCTAGCCACCTCCAAGAACAAGAAATCAAGAATCAATCATTAAGTTCAAGATTTCAAGAAAACAGATCAAGATTTAGGTTCCATCTTTCAAATCTTATAATCGAAGGTATGTGGAACTACTCTAAAAACCATGGGCGTAAGTTTAAACATTTTAGCAAGATTAAAGATCCCCAATTATGTTTCATAATGAATTGTTCAATATTGTTTTCGAAAAATATGCATCATGGGATTGTTTTGATGAAAAATATATGTTGTCTTGAACAACTTGAAGTTAAACTATAACTGTGTATATTTGATTTTGTATGTTTTATAAAGTTTGAATGAGATCATGAATGATCAAAACTCCCTCTTTTATCAGGATATTGTCGATTTTGATTGTTATGGGTTGTTTAAAGGCATGAACTTTCTAAATGAAAAACTTATGGGTGAATGATTGTTAAATGATCTTGATTTGGTACTGTTTATGACATGTTGAGTATGTGTTTTCACATGATAAATGTTCATTGTGTCAAATTAATAACTTCCTTGGATTTTAAGAAATTACAAATATAGGGTGACCACCTATTGATTCCGTAATTGGGAGGCGAATGTTTTAATGAAGATTTTGAATGAAATATTTATTGCATAACTCTCTATCATCTAATGTTTAAAAGTTAGGGTGGTCACTAATATGATAATAAGTGAAAAAGGCTATAGATTTATATGATGTAATTTGATTGACTTGCAAGTTAAGGTATGACGATACCCGGTAATTTCATGCTCTTAACAAGATAAGTATCGAATGTTTTGAAAGTACGAACATGTCTACTTTAAAGAACTAAAAGTTGGGCTTAAGTGAGCTAGTAGGTTACTCTAAGAAGGCATTTGAGTATAAGGGCTCATCGCTGGAAACCGTAGTTGCCAATGCGGGTCATATGATATTGTATCCTACATGGAAGGATAATAAATAATTAGGACATCTCACATGGGGGATTCCTGTGGTGTGATCATATGGGGGTATCACCAGCTCCAAATCTTGGCGGCTACTTGGATTGGAGGCTCGGCCGCCGAGTCACGGGTGGGTTCCACATAACCCGTGGAATTTAGAATTTGTAGGGTGTACCGACTTGCTCAGAATAATAATAAAGAGTGAGTTAAGGTATTCAAGAACTGCTTTGAAATTATTAAATATGCCCATGTATTTTTATTTGCATAATGTTCACTGTTATTACGATATGCTCTCATCTATTTTGCATAAAAATATGTTATTTAAAGTTGTTTCATATACCAGTACATTTGTATTGACCCCCCTATATTTTAGGATTCTGAGACACAGTTGTGGGATCCCGTTAATCAGTAGATTGATTTGTCAGAAGTTGCAATTGGTGAGCCTTCTCTATTCCAAAAGGCCTGGTTTTTCCAGATTTTATTATTTCTTTCTTCTTATGGCCTTTTGGGGGCCTTGTCCCAGTTTTGTCTTAGACGTATAACAGTTATTGTAATGTTAGAGATTTTGCAGATAGTTGTCACATGTTTAGAATATTTAGAATTCCCCTTTTAAATTATTCAAAATTATGAGATGACCATGATTCTGTCATGTATTGTTTTCCGCAAATTTTCTTATACTATATGAATATTGTACATAATTACCAAATTTAGAAGAGCGCGGGCCTTTAGGGTTTGAGATGCTCGTTAGGGATAGGGCCCCAGCTCGGGTTGAGACAAACTTGATATCAGAGCATGGTTCATGGTCCCAGGGTGTCTGTAAAATCGTGTCTAGTAGAGTCTTACTTATGGGTGTGTTGTGCACCACACTTATAATCAGGAGGCTACCAGTTATTTAGAAGTTGTTTCCCATTCTTTCATACTCTAATTCATGTTATAGAGTCGTCCATAAGAAAGTTATCCAAGTTCATTCTTTGTTTTGGTTTCATGGGTCATGTCTTATTATCAAGGCGATACAAGTCTAAGAGTCTAGCTCCCCCAATAATGTGGTTCTCTCTGATTGAGTTATCCATAAAGTTATGAGATAGCACAAAGACTTAAGAGGAGTCCATTAGTGCTTCAAGGTGTGCTGATGTGAGTGTATGCCATTATTCTGATGAAATTGTGCTTTTCAACCTGAGGCACAAAGTCTATTTTGTCCCCTTTTAAATTTCTTGTTGCAGATGTCATGTATAAGGGTAATGTTGTGCAGCAGAATATTGGAACTGTATTTCCACCCAAGTATTAGTATATGGTACACTGTCATTACCTATTGGTAGTGAGATGGGCCAAGAATTTAGTGATATAAAGTCACAAGGTTAGAAGTTAGAGTGAGGATGACTTTTGTGTAAATAAAGATTTTTAGTTGTATAATTGTTGATTGAGGGACGGTTTACCATTTTATAGTGATAGACTAGTGTGGTAGCAATAATTGTAGAATATGGTAGTCTGTGAAGGAAGTGATGGGATATGATTATTAATTGTTCAAAATAAAGAAATAGCTCTTGTGGATAGTTATGGTGGTTGTAGAAATCATTTGTAAGTGGTAAGAGAAAAGGGGTAGATTAGTTAATAAGTTGTTGGTAGAGTCTCATTAGTGTTTATTGAATTTTGAAGATCATTGTGATGCATGATTAGGTAATTGAGTATAATGTGAGGAATTATAATATGTTGATAAGATTGAAATGGGTTATATTACAAGGTTAAGATTGACTAAACCAATCATGTGACTTTACCCCTTTGATGGTCTTTTCGTTAGTAGTGGATTTCAAGTTGTAATAGTGAGGTTATGGAGGGGTTGTGAGTGTAAGTAGTAGCTAAGTGAAGTGAAGTATTTGGGTTGATTTCCCAATTTAATGGGCTAGTATAGTATGTGGCATGCTTCACCGGTGATATGTAATTGGCGATAGACAACAGGGTTGAACTTTAGACGTGAAGTTTAGGTGTGGAGTGTAGTGGTGAGAATAATAGCTTAAGATTAATGATACATGTTTTGTGGAGTAATTAGCGGGCTTGATATGATGTGCGAAATGGCCTAGGTTGATGATTTATAAAAATTTTAAGTGGTAATCATAAGTATATGTGTACATGAGGACTAGTGTTAAAAACGATGAATTGTGGTTGAATCATTAAGTGGATAAAAATGTGAGTATGTAGGAATAAGCTGAACCCCAGGTAGCAGTTTGTTAAATGAAGTTTTTTTTTGTGTATAAGTGTTTTGTGTACCTAGATTTAATTCTTGAATCTTGTAGTATGGAGAAGTCTGGGAAGTTGTTATATGGTGTTCTTTAGAGTTGAACTTAGGGAAATACAGGTAGATAATGTGCGCCTCTGGTATAGTTTTACAAGTTTTGTAAAGTTATAAGTTATGTGATTAGAGGTGCAATGATAGTATTCTAAAGAATTGAAGATGGAGTGTTAAATGTTTAGAGGCATGGGTGTCTATTTCCATGAAAATGTTAGTTGTAAGTTGATGACTTTAGGAGTTAGGGGAAGTTGCAATTAGTGTCCCTGGAAGGGGAGTCTTGGAAAGAGTTTAGTGTCTTTATATCAAAATTATTGAAGGGAGTTATGTTCATGTGTATATTGATACCCCTTACCTTTTGTGATAAGGAGTATGGATGCGTGCGCTCATGAGAGTGAGAGTTGTAGAGTGCTGGCTATAGAGGCTAGTGAAAGTTATGAGTAGCGTTTACAAAAAATCAAGGCCTAAGTATGTGGTGATGTTTCTTTTATATTGAGAGTTGTGGCTATAGATTTGATAAAGGGATATGTCTGTAAGTCTAGGATTGTGATTTTGATCTAAGGGGGAGATGGTGAGTTAAGGGAGTTCCCGAATGTTCTCATTGTGGCAAGTTACGAGGAGGAACCATGATGACCCTAATTCTACTCAAGCATAATCTTCCTACTTCAATTTAGGAGAGTATCACGTTAATGTCTTACGTCATTTGTTCAAGTCATGCCTACGCCTATGGTTCAAGTTCTCTATGGAATTATGTTTATGATCTGACCTCTAAACTAGAAGCAATTATGTCTCTCCGTAATCCAGTCTTTCTTGTATTGAAGCCATATGTTATGTTTCTCGTGATCCATGAAAATCTATGTCTCTCAGCATGCTTGGTCCTAATAAAATATGTTGTTATATGACACCGATTCATCCTATGTCGGGTTTAGCCAAAGTGATAAAGTTTATGCAAATTCATGGCAAATCTCAGTTCCTTAAATGAGGAACAATCACTTCAAGCGGAAATCTTTGTCTTAGTTGTAATGTAACACCCCATAGCATTCTCGACCCAATACCACTCTTGGTTACATGTATGGAGAACTGACAACCTGAAAATTTTTCTAGTTGTTAAACGATTTAGTCATATTTATGAGCTCTTAACTTCCATGATTTTCAAATTGACCTTCCTGACCCCGAGACGTAAATTTTTGAGTTAATTCATGATCAGGGGTGAAAAAGGGGCGTCTTAGGAAAGTTTTGGACTTTTCATACGACATTTAAGGCATGTTTGGATGATCAAAACAGTGAGCCAACGCGATGTCGAGGGGTCACGCCAGGAATCACGTTGGTGGAAACTAATGCGGTGCAGCGCTTAATGCATCGGGTGCCAAGTTCGTCCTACTGACTTTAGGGTCCAGGAGGGTAATTTAGTTTCTTTCCCTTGTTTTATCCTGATATGTGCACCAATATTTTCTCACTGTGCTCTATCCTATGAATTCATGTTGTATTGTGTTTTTACGAACGACTCTCTACTTATGATTCAAACACTTGATTTATGGAACACTTTGTGTTTATTTTATCGTATCTTCATTTCATGTCCTTCTTTGAGTAGTGCAATGAGTATAAGTTATGGTCTAATAGTATTACTTTCCATTCATGACATTTATGCTCGGGTTCCAAAATGACCCTCCGTAAGTTAGTATAATGGTGGTTGTGGAAGCGTAGTAATGTGTTAGGTAGGGGTGTAGATGTTCTTGAAGGTGAAATTTTTATGTGATTTCTTGAGCTAAGGTTATAGGTGAAATGTAAAAGAAGGAGATGAACTTTTGTTGTGTGAAATAGCTAAGAAGGGGATGGATTTTTATTATGAGGAATAGTTGGGAATGAGAGTTGGAGTGGTGAAATTTTTATGTGATTTCTTGAGCTAAGGTTATAGGTGAAATGTAAAAGAAGGAGATGAACTTTTGTTGTGTGAAATAGCTAAGAAGGGGATGGATTTTTATTATGAGGAATAGTTGGGAATGAGAGTTGGAGTGCTAATCTATATCGCATATACAGTGACACTGCCTTAGAGATTTATCGGTCGGATTTGGTTGTCCATCGTCATGTAGAGAATAGCAGAAGAAAGGAAGAATTCAGGTGACATTTTGCTAGCCCGAGATCGTTAACTAAGATCGAAAGATTCAACTAATAAGAGGAAGCTAGAAAGGTGAAAGAGGATTTTGGATAGGAGAACTTGGATATAGAAGAAGACTTCTTGAATTGCTTTTTATTGGATTTGTTTTGGATATTTTGGTTGGTTACAAATGAATAAGGCCATCCCTATTTAACTTGTCTAGGGATGCTTCTAGAGATTATTCTAGATACATCTACAAGAAATATATAGATATTTTTATCTTCTAGTTATCTTAACAAGAATCTAGAACTTCTAGTTCTACCTTTAAGATAAATATCTAAGATACTACAATAGATCATTCAACAGCTTTACTAGAAAAATTTATGATACTCCAAAAAGTCATCTTCAACTTTTATAATTCAGTAAGTATTACAACCTGCTTAACCATAATAAACCAGACAAACTGATCATTGAGAGAAACAATCCCAAAGTTTAACTTCTTACTAATAGAAGAAAGTCTCCTAGCAAGGTGCAATTCTCATTGGCACCAGTTTATTGGAAATAATTCGAAGGATGATAATTGAACAATTTAATTCATAATTTTGCGTACATTCTTCATGCCATTAGTTGGAGCTAGAGGTTGAGGGATAATTGATGGTGGTGGACCTTGAATGGGGCAAAAATTTCTAAGTGTTAAAGGGATAACAGAACTAAAAGGTAAAATCTTAGGCAAACAAGTATCTGAAATGTCTAATACAGCTTTGCAACATTGAGGACCAATTAATCGAGGTTGAATACTTAGGACAGATGATATAACCTCTTCAACACATCCAGGAACATTGAACACTGATGCTAAGCACTTGGAGATATCCGGGAGAAGGCCGCCTCCCCCTAAACCTGGCAAAAGGCTGCCTCCTCCAAATAATTGTGAGACGCTCGGAGAAACCTCAATGGATATGCACAAGAAAATAAGTGTGTATGCATAGACAGAAGTCATTTTTCTTACGGAGTATATAAGTTGGTTACAATTGTATTTGGAGTTACAGAATATTTGAAATTTGATGAAGATTTGGAAGGAAGATTTCATATTTATAGTGTAGGATGTAATCTTTAAGTATGGTGGACCTTTTAATTTCTTTAAATGTCTTTAATATGAAGACTTTATTGTACATTTTAATAAGTTGTAACTTGTAATCAATTTTTTTTTCAAGTTTTAATTGCTTATAGCATTAATCTATTTGATATTTATTTGCATCTATGGGACTTTAAGTAGAAATATTTATTATATTTATTTGTAGTTCGCAAATGGTATGGTGGCATATGCTCTAAACGATTATATTGAGCTGAATACGTTAAAACTTTTTTAGATAGGAAGTTTTCCTGTCCGCAGTGGGTGCAGACTAATCAGAATATGTATTTTTCCATAGTAGAGCTCGATTATAAGATCTCTAGTTAAAATTAGTTGTTGGTTCGTAGTAGCAATAGTTCAGCTGGAACTGAGAATTTCAAAATGCTAAAATACTTCTTATAATAAAAAATATTCTTGTGGAAACTAGAGGTGTTTGGTCCAAAAAAAAGTGTTTTTGAGCAGAGACAAAGACCATCTAACTAACATATAATTATATTTTTTATTTTAAGGGTCAAGAGCACACCTAAACTATCTGTTGATCATCGAAACACCACTTATTTGTGTTCTCAGGGCTTTCATACCTGTTTTCTGACCTTTTAAGGATCGAAAGAACTTATTTTTTGTGTTCTCTTTACTCATGAGATAGGGATGTCTTTCTTGAATCTATTTTTATTATGTTTCTGCCGCACCTTCTTTTGTTTTGCGCAAATGAAGAGTAACATTATGTGTTATAATCTCGGCTCCGCTCCTGAACTCAATTTATTTTGCTGCCCTTAGTCGGTTTTGACAACTTAATCGCGAACATTAGGCTTATATTTTTCGGATTGGACAACAAGTTAGTAATGCACTTATACGGTAAACAATTGAACTTTCTTCAATTTTTTGTGGTTTTTTTAATCTGTTTTTGGAGTTATGTCCTTTTGCTATCCATCTTCTCACCTCTGTTTTCGCTTGGTCATAGGTAGTGCCTTTTGTTGGGTGCTTTCTGACAAGGACGGATTAGCCTTTTGACAAGGTGTAATGACCCTTCAGGTCATTAGCCGTGTTGTTACTTATTTTTGCCGATAGAGCTACTTCATAGCCGTTTCAAGTCATTAGTGACTTGCTGGAACCGATAGTTCGGTTACCTGATGGTTCGTTTGATTTTTAGAACCACTTTTTCAATTTGAAGTCTTCGTCGATTCTAAATGACTGTCGAGCGAAAAAATAAATAAAACGACTTTGGATGCAAATTCGACTGTGCCAACAGCTATGTGATATCAATTTTAGGATAGATAGACCCTTGGTTCGGAACCTACAGAACCCAGCTCATTTCGACCCATTAGTCGAAAAGTCAAAAATCGAAATATATGGGTGTGGAACCCACGAGTAGCCTAAATAACCTTGGGTGGAAAATCCGACTTCACCAATGCGTCCAGAATGTCGAATTTAGTGAGGTTACATAGTTCGTTTGTGAAAAACGGAATCCGAATGAGTCCAGAAGGTCAAAAATAAGTTTTGGCCTTGCGGGCCAATCTAAACTCATATAAAAAGGTCTTTTTGGCCGATTTTGGAGCATTCTTCATTTGTATGAAAACCCTAGCAGCCATAGGAGATTGGTGACTTAAAAAATGAGTCTTGTGGGTTGATTAGGAGCTTAGTAACTTGCATAATTCATCTTTTTCTACAAATCTAAGGTAAGAATTCCTCTAATTTGATATTGATTTCTTGATTTCTTGACTCAAAACCCCTAAATCATTGTGGGTCAATGTTGTCAAGAAATGGACCTTGGACCTAACTCTACCTCAAAAGCTAGCTCAAGAGAGGAGGATTACCCAAGTCCATATAAGCAAACCACTAGTCCATTCCCCAACCAATGTGGGACTTTTTACCCACTCTAACAAATGAAGCCCCAAAATTGAGTGATTGACTCAAATTACTTGAGGGTTTTAACTCTCTAAAGATAATTAGGCTATGGGTTAGTCTTGGAAACTCCTTTCCAAGGGTGAAACCCAATTAAGGTTTTGGTGTCCATTTGAAACCCATGGCACAATGGTGATACAATGGGTATTTTCATTCTTGTTGTAATGCTTAGATTGTATTGTTGATAGCATTTCTTGTGGAAGAGGAAGATTCTCGAAAAGAAAATGAAAAACTCGTTGGTTCGTGAGTTTCTTGGATCCAAAGTAGGTTAGGCTTACCCATATACTAGATTGAGCTTATTTGTAATGTAATTATTGACATATTGTGAGATTGGGCAGGGTACCTAGACGATAGTTGATTAAATGGTGAACTTGGGATTTATTGATTGTTATAGACTATTAATTTGTAAGGTATGCTATTTGACGCTTAGCCTAGGACCTTGGTTAGCCTATTTATGGTCTCATGACTAGTGTGAGAACACTATAGTTGTCCTAAGTAGAAATAATTGGTATAATTCTCTATCCTTAGGAGTGCATTGACCTATATAATGCCTAGATAGGATAGGACCTTGGTGTTGGGTTGACTTGGGAAGGATTCTTGAAGAGACTTTCCCTATGGACCTAGAAAGAATTGGTAAGCCCTTATGGTGAGGTATGGATGATCTTGCTTAATTCTGGTAAAAGCTACACTTGTGTTAGTAAGCTTGGCATTCTTGGGATTTAGAAGTGGGACTTTACCCACCTTAAGCTTGGACTAAGTAAATGCTTAGCGACCTAGATATGTGGTGATTGTCTAAACTAGTTGTAAATAGAAGTTGTGATGGTTGAACTCGATTATCAGATTATCTTGTAATCATGACTTGAATAATCTTATTAAGTTACTATTGCGCATGCCTTGTAAATACTCATGCTCTTGTTTATTCTCATGTTACGTGTGAAGCTTATTAGTAAGGTGAAATGGTAAGTGTTATCCTACATCCCTACTACCTTATATTGTGAATCTTTGTGTATCTTTATTGTTTCGGCTATGCATATAGAGGTATGTTGTTGTATTGGGAGACTTGTGATTTATGATGATGCCCGATTCGAGTCTGAAGGAATATGTGATATTATGATGATGCCCGGTTCAAGTCCGGAGGAATATGTGATATTATAATGATGCTCGGTGAATCCGGAGAAATATGTGATATTATGATGATGCCCGATAAATCCGGAGAAATATGTTGATATTGTGATGATTCCCGATGAATCCGTAAGAGGTAAGAACATTGTGATGTTGTGTTGAGCAAATTTACTTATATGCGTTGATATTGGTAAGGTTAGGCCGTATGGGGCCAACCCCCTATGTACTTGAGATATGAGGTCTCTATTGGTATATGGTTATTTATTCCTTGTTCCAAATCACTATATAAGAGGTGTGACCCTTGTTGATGCTAAATTAGCAACTAGAGGAAACTTATGCCTAATATTGAGTTAAGGCTTAGTGTTATGTGTAAACTTGCATAAAATCAAGGGCTAACCTATATATATATATATATATATATATATATATATATATATATATATATATATATCCTTGACTTGAATAAGAGGTTATTTTATAAATTCTTGCCTAGTAAGGTGGCTTAGGTGATAACTAGTTACTTCTAAAATAAATGATTATTATTTAAAGACTAGAAACCTAGTAAACTAGTTGGTAGGCTTTACTTGATTAAAATATGGAAACTAGTCCTTAAGGTTGTGACATGCTTAGTGATGATGGAGCTAGTATTGCATGATGGTTGGTTAAATTATCTCCTAACATGTAAGGTTGAGATGGCTTAATTGATAACTCACATCACATCATGAGGATGCTAGTTAAAGAATGGCCTCATGATAGTTGAGTAACCTATAATATGGGTTGATACTAGACTAACAAGGAAGGCACAAAACACACACCAAAATCAGTCAACAAGTTCAAGAACCCGAGGACCTCTTTGGTGACCAACTCTCGGATTCACAATAAGAACAAGAAAGAAATGGTAACAAGGTGTTTAACACTTATTTTTAAGCCAACCAAACTAGATTAACAACACATAAAATGAAGAACAAGAATAACAACAACTTCGGCTACAAGAACACCACAAGGCGGAGAGTAGGCAACAAGAACAACACAATAAGATTACAAGAAAGTAAAGGATAGATAGTCAGACCAAGATTACTATAAGATTAAGAACCAAGTGTATTTCAACAATAACCCCTAATTAATATAATAATCAAAACCACATTCTTACGATGACCACCAAGGGAATCGACTCACCTCAAGATCCACTGTTTTCAAGCAAAGGTCAATATTAGTTTTTCCAAGACCTATACTAAGATGGATTTTCCAAGCCCTATCTAAGAACTTCACTAAGGCGTTCTACTCTCAAGAGAGAGGATTTGCAATGTTTCATATATTCATCATTCAAAAAATAATGAGAAAATACCTAAAAGAGACTATATAAAGTATATTACAAAAGAAAGACAAAAATGACTCCAATACCCTTAATGAGGTAGGGCAGCCATGGAGTGTCATTTAGACAAGTCTAAATGACCAAAATTCCCTCAAGGCTATGTGACCAAAATGCTCTTAATAAAGGGAACCAAAACCTGGAACCACCAAGTGTGTCCCAAACCCGAGAGACCTCAAGTTTTCAAGGCTCCAAGCGATCTTCCACACTCGGATTTGTTTAATGGCATGCTCAAGACGACCCCTCCAAGTATGATCCTGTGCCCTCCATGCGACCAAAGCCTTATTCTTCATGTAGTGACTTTGAATGATGTCACCGAACGCTAAGGCGGCCATTTAACTTATATCATCCTCCCCTTCTTGAAAAGTATTCGACCTCGAATCCATACCTTGAAAAACTAGAGAAAAGACAAACAAGCATAACATCCTGATGGCATGAGGGTTAGGGTTAGTACAATAATAAATATCATCACACCAAGGTGGCACATACTTGATGTACATGTGACACTTTGCTTCTCATGTAGACCAAGCGATAAGTTGGGTGCACCAACATCACCATTTCTACATTTGGCACCCGGGTCAAACGGGAAGAGTGGCCATAGACATTGGTCTAGACAACACTCCCCTTTCCCGTGGTCTCCACCCAAAATAAATAGCATACTCTCTACAATAGTATACATATCGTCCAAATCAAATAGAGAGTACAGAAAGGTATCACTCAAGTCGACTTCTACTAAGGTTCCCTCATGTATGTACTCACTACTAGTTTCCCAATCATCACCATGAGTACTTTCAACAATAAAGTCATACAAAGTAGAAGGAGAAGTAGTTTCCAAGACCACACATTCCTTACCCTTAATAGTACTCTCATTTTCCAAGAAGAGATTTCCATCTTTAAGAGGAATGTTGTCACACCATAGTAGGTTAGCGTATAGGCTATAGCTTCCAAGGCAAGCCATACCATCATTTTCACCACTAGAGATATTAGGAGTGTTTATATCATCTTCAAACAAGACATTATACCTAAAGAGAGCATGATCTATTTCACGGGCAGATTCAAAACAAACACGTTCATTATTCTCTAAAAGATTAATATCACATTTCAAAGAGATTTCAAGTACAAGATTATCCCAAGAATAGCTCTCGGGTTCACTCCTATTTTGTTGACCAATATTTTCAAATACTTCACTTATTTGAGTCTTATTAAGCACATCACACATAACCTCAAGTGGCAGGAAGGTTTCACACATAAGCTGATCAACACCAATTACACAAGACAATATACTTTCATTCAACATATTGGCTTCAACTCTAGGTGGACATAAATTAATCTTACAAGAAAAGTCAATTTCATCATCAATAGGATCAACTAGTGTATCCACACTCACAACATGTACATCATCAACAAGAGGCAAAGAATCATTAGACTCACAAGTAAGTAAGCTACAACTCATACTCAATGGGCTACTAGCCACACAATTATCATTCACACGCACCAAAGTGTAAGAGTTAGCTATTTTACCTTAAAGCTCTTGAGTAAACTCTCCTTTTCCGTGTTGTGAGGGTCCTCTACAATCTTGGGAAGAAAATCGGCATTTCATTCCTTCTCTTTCCATATTGGTACCTACACAAATGTCCTTAGAAATAGAAGGACAAATAATGTTGGCTCAGTTTGGTGGCAATCTCCTCATTTTGCTCCACACAACCTATCCTTTTTCCAATCTCAGATTACCACCTTGCACACCGTTACTATTCTCAATCTTTTGTCTCTCATCATCATTCATATTGGAGTAGGTGAGCACTTCTCTTTGCGTCCCGGGCAGAATATACATCACAAGACGATTTCCTCATTGGTCTCTTACAACATTAGGCCAATTTTGCAAATGTGGAACTTTATGTTGTGCAAACCAATCAGCACCCAAGCTCACATGACCGTAGGTTAAGGGGAAAACATTGCACCACACCTCCTCATGGTAATCAAATTGGGAGAAGACAACCCTCACCCTCTCGGTAACCTTAAACCCGTCCAAGAAGTATGGAACAAGTAAAGGCTCTTGAAACAACCCCAAGTTGTCAACCATGGATGGAAGGATGTATTTTATATAGTACCTATCATTTAACACAATGAGGCAGCCCGGTATCCCACAAATGGTCACCTTTCCAGAGTGTACACTCCTACCCGTCGGTTTTAGAGATGCATATTTTTTTTTTCTCATGGGACAACATCTAATATAGCTAGGATAACCATTCACACCATGTTGATCTTGATAAGAAGTACTACAAGGTGAAGAAAATAAATTTTCACACTCCTCACGTATACTCTCATTATAGCTCTCATAAGCTTTGCGAATGAAAGGGTTATACCTAACACCAAATCTAGGTTCGAAGTGGGAAGTGTAAGACTCCTCACATTCCCCAACGTCATCATAAGAACCATCACGAGGTCCTACATCATCTCCAAATTCACCATAATCACTAGGTACTTTATTCCCCTCATTTTCTCCCCTAAAACTGTGTCCCTCAAATCTGTCCAAGTTTTGATCATGGCTATTTTCATAGCCTCAATAATCTCCCTCAAGTTCGTAGACATAAAACCCCTCACTAAAATCATAGTCACCTATGTTGTAGTCACAATAAACCTCGGCCATCAAAGACATGTTCCCCTTATATCACCTTTGTAACTACACAATGAACAAACAAGATTAGTAGTAAAATCTTCTCATCAACACTCGTATACACTCACCTTTGTGATTCTCACAATTGGAGCAGCGAATTTTGAAAGTTGCTTATACTCTGGTAGTCAATAGGATGTCAATTCTACTTGGCGGATGGAATGGATTCTTGTTTGATCGAATCAAGATACAAAACAAAATTTACTTACGAATTGAAACAAAGAAGTTACTATGAGTTAAAAATGAGAAAAGCACACAAATAACAAAGACACAAAAAACATGGATTCAACAATTAATCTACAACTAAGTAGATGATTGCTAGTTATTAATTAATTCTAGAATCAAAACATGAAACTAATGAAACAATAAAATGAAACTAAGAATCTAAAATTTGAGCTTAATAAAGTTGCATGAACAGTAAAATGATGATGTGGCGGCCACGTATTGGTTGCGGTTTCTACAATTTTATTTTCCAAAGTCCAAGTCTTGACCCATTTTAATTTGGATTGGTGGAATTTGTTTAAAGGAGGGAGGAATAAGTCTTGGAGCCTTTTTTTTCAAGTTTCAAATTTCAAGACTTGACTTTTGTAGTACTTTTCCTTAAAACATGGACCCTTGTCCCATAGAAAGTGGTTGAGATATGATTGACAAGTCCTTGGTGGGTGAACGGTCTTTGAAGACTTAACAAGTTCTTACACATTTTTCCTTCACTCTTTTGGATCAAAATTTCACTTTAGGATTAACAAGGTATGAAGAATGTGAAGAACATCAAGAACACAACAACCACAACAAGAACAACATCAAAAAAAA
>NC_061121.1:5443658-5568898 GCF_002878395.1 Capsicum annuum
TTTTTTTTTTCACAACAACTTCAAATTTTCAAGCTCAAATATAGATCTAGACTCAAAGTGTTAGTGAAGAACAAAAATAACACTTTAAATAACAATACAAACAAAATACACTTATATCTAGACTTACAAACAAGTCTCGGCTAAGACAATAAAAAGAATAACAACTTTCTCGGCCAAGAACACAAAATCTATTTTTTTTTGTATTTTCAAGAAAACTAGCCCAAGATTGGTCTGATGGGAACAAAATCAAGTCATTCTCTGATACCAAATGATACAAGACTAACAAGGAAGGCACAAAACACACACCAAAATTAGTCCACAAGTTCAAAAACCCGAGGACCTCTTTGGTGACCAACTCTCGGATTCACAATAAGAACAAGAAAGAGATGATAAAAAGGTGTTTAACACCTATTTTCCATACAACCAAACTAGATTAACAACACATAAAATGAAGAACAGGAATAACAATAACTTTGGCTACAAGAACACCACAAGACCAAGAGTAGGCAATAAGAACCACACAACAAGATTACAAAAAAATAAAGGATAGACAATGAGACCAAGATTATTACAAGATTAAGAACTAGGTGTAATTCATCAATAACCCCTAATAAATGTAATAATCAAAACTACACTCTTACGGTGACCGCCAAAGGAATCGACTCACCTCAAGATCCACCGTTTCCAAGCAAAGGTCAGTATTAGCTTTTCCAAGACCTATACTAAGATGGATTTTCCAAGCCCTATCTAAAAACTATACTAAGGTGTTCTACTCTCAAGAGAGATGATTTGAAATATTTCATATATTCATCATTCAAAAACTAATGAGAGAATATATAGAGTATATTTTCCTTGCTTGGAGCCTTGAATACTTGAGGTCTTAAGGAAACCCGAGAGACCTCAAGTCTTCAAGGCTCCAAGCAATTTTTCACACTCGGATTTGTTTAATGGCATGCTCAAGATAACCCCTTCAAGTATGATCTCGTGCCCTCCATGCGACCAAAGTCTTACTCTTCATGTAGTGACTTTGATTGATGTCATCGAATTCTAAGGCATCCATTTGACTTGTATCATGCATGGATGGTAGTTTTCCCCAATTTGATGACTAGTAATCATAAGGCTTGTAATCTATTGACGTTTGGATAACAGGGGTAAATAGTATGGACTTCGCAGTGTTTATCAATGAACTAAGGAACTAAAGACTACATACCTATGCTACGACAATGTTTCTTTCTTTATGTTGAATTACGGTATAGGTATTTGGAAGTGGATTTCAGTAATGAGCCATGGTGGGGTTGTGCTACCGGCGGTTTTCGATAAATTGATGAAGTAGTTGTGTTTTATTGTATTATTGGTTGTATTCTTTTGTGTACTCTCCGGTGGTATGGGATGCCGTGATGAGTTTTTTTTAGCTTCTTTTGTGTACTCTCCGGTGGTATGGAACGCCGTGATGAGTTCTTTGTTGTGCTCTCTTTCGTGTACTTCCCGGTGGTATGGGATGTCGTGGTAATTTCTTATGTTTATGTTCTAAAGATAGTTGATGATGATTATGGAAATTAGATGCTTTGCGATTGTGTATATGGCTTTACATTTTTGAAATGATACTCAGTTGTTATGGAGATTATGGAGTATATTCAGATAGTATGTCATGTTATTACTTTAGTAGTATAGATGTTGTTACAGTGGTATCAAAGCAGATTCAGGTTCGATCCTATCCCTTGACTTTAAGATTATTCTCTTACTTTATATCGTTTTTACATTATATTTGACCTCAGTCGGCCGATGATGCCTACTGAGTACCCGTGTTTTGGTACTCATACTACACTTCTGCATCTTTTTGGTGCAGACCCAGGTTTTAATTGCTAGTATTGAGTTAGTTCGTGTGAGTTGACTATTCGGAGATAGGGTGAGATCTTGTAGATCGAGTCAACCTATTTCCCCTGTATACTTATTTGTCTTTTGCTTTTGATGTGGAAGAGATTAGTTAAGACATTTTAGAGTCTGAGATTGTAAATTCCTCGTGTCAAGTTTAGAAGCTCTTGTATTAATACTATCAGGTCGCAGGATTTGTGTTTGAATATCGGTTGTCCTTAGTTTTGAAATATTGTTGTTATATATTGTGTTCATATATTGAGTCCATGTTGGACATTCTTACCGAGGTAACCCATTGTCATAGCTCCGGGTTACGGTATCGGCTTACCTACCAGTGGGATGTTGTAGGTGTCATCATGAATCCAAATGGGATCGTGATACTAGGGGATCACTGGACCCTTAATTTTTGATGGAAAATAGACACACACACACTCACACACACACACTCACACACACTCATATATCTACTAAAACTTCAATAAATATCCCAATCTTGGTGTTAGCCCCTTGGAGTGCTGACCCATATCGCGTATAAGGTGAGACTGCCTCAGCAATTTATTGGTCAGATTTGGTTGTCCATCATGATGTAGAGAATAGAAGAAAGGTAGAATTTGGAAGACTTTCTGCTAGTCCAAGATCATTAACTATGATCGAAAGATTCAACTAATAAGAGGAAGCTATAAAGATGAAGGAGGATTTTGGATAGGAGAACTTGGATATAGAAGAAGACTTCTTGAATCGCTTTGTATTGGATTTGTTTTTGTTTTTTTGATTAGTTACAAATGCATAAGGTCACCCCTATTTATACTTGTCTAGGGATGCTTCTACAGATTATTCTAGATACATCAACAAGAAAAGTCTAGATATTTTTATCTTCTAGTTATCTTAACAAGAATCTAGAACTTCTAGTTCTACCTTTAAGATAAACATCTAAGATACCACAATAGATCATTCTAGAGCTTTACTAGAAAAATCTATGATATTTCAGAAAATCATCTGTAGTTTTTTCCACACTCCTCTTTAAAATGATTTTTTGAAAACTACCCCAAGCTTGTCATGGAAGTTCTCAAATGAAGCTTTAGGAAGTGACTTGGTGAAGATATCAATAATATTCTCCTGACTTTGTGCTTTCAAAGTATTTATAATTCCATCAAGAACTTTTCTTGAATGAAGTGATGTTCCACCTCAATGTGCTTGGTTCTTGCATGAAATACTGGATTGTTTGCTAGCTCAATGGCACTTAATTTGATCGCCTCCAAAAACTGCATTTGGATTTGATATAGATAGTTTCCATTCTTCAGCAAGTCTTTGGAGCCATACATATTCTTGAGCAGTAAGTGTTGATGCTTTATATTCTGTCTCTATAGTTAACAAAGAAATAGAGTCCTGCTTTTTGCTGCACCAAGAAATACCTGTTCCACCACAGTGGAAAATATAGCCCGACGTAGATCTTCTGTCATCCATATCGTCACCAAAATCAGCGTCAGTATAACCCATTAATATCAAATCATTTTTCTTTTGAAAGAATAGGCTCATATCTGATGTTAAGTTGACATATTTCAGAATCCTCTTTGCAGCTTTCAAGCGTGGCTTTCTTGGTGATTGTGTAAACCTGCTGACACATCCAATAAAAAATGCAAAGTCTGGCCTTGTAATAATCAAATACAAAAGACTTCCAACTAAATCTCAAAAAGGTTTGGGATCTGCAAGAAGTGAACCTTCGTCACACCTTAACCTCGTGCTAATCTAAGAGGAGTAGAGCACTTCTTGTTTTGTTTCATCTCAAACCTATCAACAAGCATCATGGCATACCCTTCTTGAATAACAAAGATTCCTTTACTGGTGTTTGACATTCTCTAAGCCAAGAATCTTGAGTAACAAAGATTCCTTTACTGGTGTTTGACATCTCTAAGCCAAGAAAATGATGTAGTTATCCTAATTTCTTGATTTCAAATCTTATGGCAAGCTCTTCTTGAAGCCTTGAAACTTCATCATCATTGTTTCCTATTATTATCATGTCATAAATGTACAAGAGAACAACCACATGTAAGTCTCCTTATTTCTTAATTAATAGACAAGCTAGGATCAGAATGTGATGCAGCATAGCCACAAAAATTAAAATACTAAGCAATTTTTCAATACCATGCTTGTGGAGCCTGCTTGAGTCTGTAAAGTGTGTTTTTAAGCTTGCAGATATAATTAGGATGTACGTAATAGACATACACCCAGGAAGTTGAATATCTTTGTCAGGTTTGTAATAGACATACACCCAGGAAGTTGAATATCTTTGTCAGGTTTTCTGTACAAGAAGGCATTCTTCACTTCAAGTTTCCAGAACTTCCAACCGTATGAGGTTGCCATGGCTGGTACAACTCGAATTGAGATCATCTTAGCCAGAAGGTTGAAGGTTGAAGAAAACTTTTTTCTCATTTCTCTCTGAAGGTAGAAATCAATATTTATCCAAGAGGTCCCAGGAGAGCCATGTCTCCTAACATTACTAGAATACATAAAGAGGCCTATACAGGAAGTATCGGTATAGAAAATACTTCTAGTTGTCTATTCTAGTTAGAGTTAAGTATGTTGATTCTTTTCAAAGGTTTCTTTGTATTTTGTACCATACTTTTGAGAAAAGTATTTGTCTATGTCGCCATCTGCTTTTCTTTTGATTTTGTCAATACATTCCTGATTACCAGGGAAAATGGGTACATATTTTTTATTTTATTTTTTTGGATAGACAAGTTATATATGTTCATCTCAATTTAACACACTGTAATGTATACCATCTTGAATCAAATGTTATAGAAATTCAAAGAGATTGTATGTCAAGACATAATTAAGGGGTCACGCCAATAGTTCTTACCGAAAAATATAAAATTCGGCTAAAATGATTAAAGAGGTTAACTAGATGAAGCAAGATAGATTTTGAGAGGCAAAAAAACAACAGATAATTTTGATGACCAATTACTCTAAGTTGAGTGACCACTAGATATTAGTAACAAACAAATTGCTAAACAATATGATTGTCTCATGTCCGAGTTTCACTGCCATTACGAACGTATTGTGATCTATAAGTGGGACTTGTCCCTTTATTTCTACTAATTTTGGATAAGGATAGCTAATGCAAGTATAGATAATGTAACACTCCAACTTAGGAAGGAGTCCCACATCGACATCGGCAAAATACAGGAGGGATACTGGATATATAAGTAAGAAAGTCTTACTCTCCAGTGATACGTTTTAAAGCCGTAAGAGTCTAGGCCTAGAGCGAACAATATCGCTAGTGGGTTGGGCCGTTACAGGGGTCTCCCGGGCCTTGATGGTTTGGGATGCCATCGTGGCCAGGGTCCCGGCTCGAGTCGTGAAAGAATGGTATCAGAGCCACTCCTGTGTCAGCCCTGTCGATGTGGGCCAGAGTTCAAACTGAGTGTAGGCGAATCCCCGTAAGGCATGGGCAAACCTCAGTCTGAGTGTAGGAAAGCCGCTCCTTGAGTGTAGGCGAGCCGCTCCTGTGTCAGCCCTGTTGATGTGGGACGGAGTTCAAACTGAGTGTAGACAAATCCCGGTAAGGCAGGGGCAAACCTCAGTCCTGAGTGTAGCCAAATCCCATTCGGTGGGGCAAACCTCAGCGAAGATGCTTTAGGAACCTCAGTCCTGAGTAATGGGTATATAAGTAAGAAAAACTTACTCCCTAGATGCTTTAGGAACCTCAGTCCTGAGTACTGGGTATATAAGTAAGAAAAACTTACTCTCTAGTGACGCATTTTAAAATCGTGCAAGCCTGGCCCCAGAGCAGACAATATTACTTGTGGGTTGGGCCATTCAGGGGTCTCTCGGGCCTCAGTTTGAGTGTAGGCAAGCCGTTCCTTGAGTGTAGGCAAGCCTCTTCTGTTTCAGCCCTGTCGATGTGGGCCAGAGTTGAAACTGAGTGTAGGCAAATTCCGGTAAGGCAGGGGCAAACCTCAGTCCTGAGTATAGGTAAATCTCATTCGGTAGGGCAAACCTCAGCGAAGATGCTTTAGGAACCTCAGTTCTGAGTACTGGGTATATAAATAAGGAAAACTTACTCCCTAGATGCTTTAGGAACCTCAGTCCTGAGTACTGGGTATATAAGTAAAAAAAACTTACTCCCTAGTGGGTATATAAGTAAGAAAAACTTACTCTCTAGTGATGCATTTTAAAATCGTGCAAGCCTGGCCCCAGAACGGAAATATTACTTGTGGGTTGGGCCGTTCAGGGGTCTCTCAGGCCTTAATAGTTCAGGATGCCCGTCGTCGCCAAGGCCCCAGCTCGGATCGTGACAGATAATGATACCTCATGAACAAAAATCATCCAAAATTTTTATCTCCAACACTTAATACAGTTTTAGGAACCTCAGTCCTGAGTACTTAAGTAAGAAAACATTACTTCCTAGTGACGCATTTTAAAGTCGTGCAGGCTTGGCCCCAGAGCGGACAATATCACTAGTGGGTTGGGCTGTTCAGGGGTCTCTCGGGCCTTGATGGTTCGGGATGCCCGTCGCAGCCAGGGCCCCGGCTCGGGTCGTGAATAATGATACCTCGTGAACAAAAATCATCTAAAAATTTTATCTCCAACACTGAATACAGCTTTACGAACCTCAGTCCTGAGTACTGGGTATATAAGTAAGAAAAACTTACTCCCTAGTGACACATTTTAAAGTCGTGAGGGTCTGGCCTCAGAGCGGACAATATCACTAGTGGGTTGGGTCATTCAGGGGTCTCTCAGGCCTTGATGGTTCAGGATGCCCATCGCGGCCAGGGCCCCGGCTCGGGTCGTGACAGATAATGATACCTCGTGAACAAAAATCATCTAGTAAAATTTTTATATCCAACACTGAATACAGCTATGTGATCATAATTTTGGGATGCCCGTTGCGGCCAGGGCCCCGGCTCAGGTTGTGACAGATAATGATACCTCGTGAACAAAAATCATCTAAAATTTTTATCTTCAACACTGAATACAGCTATGTGATCATATTATTCAACATATCTAATTTCATATAATTTTACACAATAAATGACATCGTCGATACAAAAGCAGTTGTTCGTTCTGGAAAAAGACAAATTTGGGATCATATGACTCAACTTATCTAATTTCATATAATTTTACACAATAAATGACATCGTCGATACAAAAGCAGTTGTTCGTTCTAGGAAAAAAAACAAATTTAGGATCATATGACTCAACATATCTAATTTCATATAACTTTACAGAATAAATGACATCGTCGATACAAAAGCAGTTGTTCGTTCTAAGAAAAAACAAATTTAGGTTGTAAAGTAGTTTTATTACAACTAATTAAGTATCTAAATATGAACGAGGGAAGGTTTGTGTAGTATATTACAAAATAAGGGGAGATATGCCATACATGCCAAAATCTCAAGGACTGCATTAAAATTTCATTAATTTTATATTTCAAACTTTTATTATAATTCAGTGTGTTACAACCTGCTTAGCCATAATAAATTAAATAAAAGTGTGCATTATATATCAAACAAACTGATCATTAAAAGAAACGATCCCAGAGTTCAACTTCTTACTAAAAGCAGAAAAACTCCTAACAAGGTTCAATTCTGATTGGGACCAGTTTATTGGAAATAATTCGAAGGACGATAACTGAACAACCTAGTTCATAATTTTGCGTGCAATCTTCGTGCCACTACTTGGAGCTAGAGGTTGAGGGATAATTGGTGGTAGTGGACCTTGAATGGGGCAAAAATTTCTAAGTGTTAAAGGGATAACTGAACTAAAAGGTAAAATCTTAGGCAAACAAGTATCTGAAATGTCTAATACAGCTTTGCAACATTGGGGACCAATTAATCGAGGTTGAATACTTAGGAATGATGATATAACCTCTTCAACACATCCAGGAACATTGAACACTGATGCTAAGCACTTGGAGATATCCGGGAGAAGACCGTTATCGGGCTGACCTCCTAAACCTGGCAAAAGGCCGCCTCCCCCTAAACCTGGCAAAAGGCCGCCTCCTACGCTCGGAGAAACCTCAATGGATATGCACAAGAAAATCAGTGCATATGCATAGACAGAAGTCATTTTCTTACGGAGTATATAAGTTGGTTACAATTGTATTTGGAGTTGAGAAGATTTGGAAGGAGGATTTCAAATTTATAGTGTAGGAGTTAATGTATGGTGGGCCTTTTAATTTCTTTAAATGTCTTTAATCTGAGGACTTTATTGTACATTTTAATAAGTTTTAATTTGTAATCAATTTTTCTTTTTCAAGTTTTAATGGCTTTTAGCATTAATCTGTGTGTGATATTTATTTGCATCTATGGGACTTTAAGTAGCAATATTTATTATAGTAGTTATTTGTAGTTCTCAAATGGTATGGTATTACATCCTCAAAACAGAACACAAGGATTATATTGAACTAAATACGTTAAAACATTTTTATGTCTATAATTTTCCACTCTGCATTGGATGCGGACTAATCTGATTTTATGCTGCATACGTCCATTTCAAAGGGAAGCGCATCTTAATATGATTTTTTTTTCATACCAGAGCTCAAACTCGAGATTTCTGATTAAAAATGATTTGTTGATTTGTAGTAGCAATAGCTCAGCAACGAGAATTTTAGAATACTAAAATACTTTTTAAAAGGGATAATACTCACAAAAATACCTGAACTTTGATCGAATTTCCAATTAAGCATACTGAACTTTGCGAGGGTCGTATTACCCCCTAAATTTCTTTTTTCGTATTTTAATGACATATATCTGCCGAATTGGACACGTGTAAATATGAGGTTGGCGCGTGTAATGAGGTTGGCGCATGTATTACACGCGCCAATACACGTGTAAAAACGAGATTGGCGTGTGTATTACACCATCAGCCGTTGAACTGGGTATAGAGTTTCGGGAAAAAATTAAATCCACTTTAAAAAGTCAAGGGGGGTAATAGGACCCCTGCAAAGTTCAGTATGCTCAACTTAAAATTTGGTCAAAGTTTAAATATTTTTGTGAGTATTATCCCTTTTTAAAAAAATAAAAATATTTTTGTGGAAACTTGAGGTGTTTGGTCCAAACTAAGCCGGCCCCGGCCCACTAAGCAAATCCGGACCGAATTTGACCCGACCCGGTCAGCCCACGGGCAGTAGGGTACCGGGTCCCAAGCTGGATTAATTTTTTGGGGCCCGGTTAACCCGACCCGGACCAAAACCGGTCCAGGACCGCCGGTTAACCGGCCTGGCCCGGCTCGACTAAGCTTTTTTTCAAAAAAAAATTGAATTTAATAAAAAAATGATCGTTGGGCCATTGTAGCCGTTGGGCCCAACGGCTCAAAACGGTTATAATGGCCTTTTTTATTAAAAAAAAAATATCAATTAAATTATTTTTTTAAACCCAAAAAAATCCTATAAATACCCTACACTTTCAATTCATTTTTCACATAATTTTTCATTCTTTCAAATCTCATTCTCTTTCAAATCTCAATTCTCAATTCTCAATTCTCAATTATCAATTCTCAATTCTCAAATATTCTATATATTTTCTAAAGTGCTTACTTTAATTTTTTAATTTTGCGATTACAAAGTACAAGTGGAAGTTTCTAAAGTCGCAACCTTTGGATGCTTTTAAAATTTGGTATTGTCGTTCCATCTCTTACTGTGTATTAATTGTTGAATATTTAATTTTATATATTTATGTATTTTGAATTTTTTTTTAGTTTAATTTATATTATGGATAAATTAAGAAACCTCGCCACTAAAGGTGTAAAAAAACTTTGTCCCGGAAGTGGTAGTAAAAAATCAATTGCTAGCAGTAGAGATACTTTAAGTAGTAGATATACCCGTGTGTCTCCGCCTCCGGTACCACTTAGTCAATCTTTTGAGGAAGAAGTAGGTGTAGGTGCCCACGATATGGATTATGTAGAAGCTCAGAAAAATTACGGTATAGAAGAAGAAAATGAAGTAGATGTGGTTAATTTAGATGAAGATGATGAAAATATTGGTGAGACACCCGCAGTAGGAAATGCTAACATTAGATCTGAATCGGTTAATCTCTCTCCCCGGGTCCCAAGAGCTCGTAAAACAACTAATATTGCATGACAATTTTTTAAACGTATATCAGTTATTGAGGTGCAATGCAATATTTGTCAACAAATATATAAGCATAAAAGAGGAGGCAAGCAAGGGGTACAGGTACGTTAATGAGACATATAAGTGATTATCACGAAAGAGAGTTAAAAATTATACAAGGTGGTGCGGATATTGGTGGGCCAACACAAACTAGAATGGACCCAGCAATCGGTCAGACAATGAAGAAGTATAATAAATTGAGGGACCGGAAAAAAATAGCAAAAATGGTAGTTGTGGATTGTTTACCTTTTAGTTTTTCTTCTTCTGATGTCTTTATTCATTATATTCAAGTAATTTATAATGTTATGTTTAATGGTATTCCTAAAAGTACTTGTCGGGTCGATATTTTTAGACTTCATTCACAATATTGTTTTTATTTATCAATATTGTTAAAAAAATATTCAATGTAGAATGTCTCTAACTTCTGATCTTGGTTGTGCTGTAAATAAAAATGATTATTTAATCATTACTTGTCACTGGATAAATAGTAATGTTGTTATGCAAAAATGTATTCTAGCTTTTTTGTATGATGAAGATCGTAAACATACTGGAGATTTTATTGTTGATTCAATTGCTAAAGTTGCAGAATTTTATGATATTGAAAATAAAATCTTACGTATTGCTTTTGATAATGCTTCTAACAACAAGACTGCTCTAACAAAGTTAAAATCTAAGTTATCTCCGTGGTTACCTAAAATTTTTCATGTTAAGTGTGCTTGTCATATATATAACTTAATTGTAAGAGATGGTCTTGAGTTTTTTAGCTTTATATTGAAAAAAATTGGCTTGTTGTTGATTTTATTCAAGGAAATAATCGTAGAAGAAAAATTAGAGACCTTAAACTTAAATGTGAATAAAATGGACTTGCACCGATATTGATGCCTGAAGAATGTGATACTAGATGGAATGCTATGTATGATTTTTTAAAAACTTGTCATAAATATAGAGTTCCTATTACACTATCTTTTAACCAACATTGTGACTCATTTGCTGATTCTGCTGAATGCATGCTATATGATTCTGATTGGGCTGTAATTGATGATCTTGGTAAGTTTTTGGAAAAAATTTATATAGTTATGGTTGAATTTTTCGATGCTTATTATCCTAATATTTGTAATATTTTAGCATATATAGCTGATATTTCTGGTTTGCTCAAAGAATATAAAAATAAAGAAGGTTATAAAGAAGTTGTTGCTGCCACGTTTGCTAAATTTAAAAAATATTTTTTTTCAATCCCCCCTATTTACTTGGTTGATGCTATGCTAAATCTGTGTATGAAATATAATACTATGTGTCACTTTAGTACTCTTATTTATGCTAACTTAGTAATAAATACTAACAATGATTCTGATAATGAAGAACAAGAACAACCTGATTTATGGACGGTTATGGCTGAGGCGAACGCTTACATAGATAAATTATATAACCACTATGCTGATTTAGTTGATTTAGCTGTACCGATAAATATCACTCCAACTGTCGCTCCTCATCCTCCCGAGGAGTTATCATCTTCTAAAAGGCCGGCACATAGTTGTTTTCCTGATTACTTTTATGATTTACCTTGTTGGAACAGTGTTGAGGATGGAGCTTACACAACAACTTATTGGGAAGAGCTGAAGTATTATCTCCAAACGCCGATAGAGGATCGCAGACGATGGATCAACGCGTTGGATTGGTGGAGGAATAGTGAAACACAATATCCTGTGTTTTCAAGATTAGCTAGAGATATCTTGAATATTCCAATGTCAACCGTTGCATCGGACAACGCTTTTAGTCAGGGACGACAGTAGCTTGGAGACGACCGACACTCATTAGGAAGCAATGCAATGAATGTTCTAGTTTGCCTTAGAGATTAGATTAGAGAGGAACGAAGAAATCAAGAAATGGAAGCGGAGCCAAACAACAAGCAGAGACTTAAAGAAATTATGACTTCACGGGAGAAATCAGCAGAATCAAGTCCAATGCATGATTTTGCGCCCGTTGACTTTGACTATCCTATGCAAGTTCCCGCTAATATTAACATGAATGAGTTGGAAAAAATGATGCAAAAAAATGTATAGATTTTTCATTCACGTAAATTATAAATTTTGGATCATTTTACAATCAATAAAATTCAACATTCATTCACTCCCTAGTCGTTACTTGGTAATTTTTTTCATTTAATGATTAAAATTGAATTTCTAGTTTAAATTAAATATTTAGTTTTAATATATTACTAATTTACTATCAAGTATTATTAATTTATTATATTAAGTAGCATATGTTTTATTTAAAGTAGTACATCTATTGAATGGTACGTATATATGTATATATATATTTTTTCTAAAGTAGTATATATTTAACGTATACATGTGTATATGTTTAATAAATTAGTATATAACTATATATATAGTGTGTGTATCTATTGTAGTATGTATATATATATATATATATATATATATATATATTGTAGTATATGTTTTATTTAAAGAAATACATATATTGAATGATACGTATATATGTGTATATATTTTCTAAGTAGTATATATTTAACGTATACATGTGTATATGTTTTATAAATTAGTATATTACTATATATATAGTGTGTGTATATATTGTAGTATATTTTATTTAATGTAGTACGTATCTATTGAATGGTACGTATATATGTGTATATATTTTCTAAAGTAGTATATATTTAACGTATACATGTGTATATATTTTATAAATTAGTATATAACTATATATAGTGTTTGTGTATATATTGTAGTATATTTTATTTATAGTAGTACGTATATATTGAATGGTACGTATATATGTGTATATTTTCTAAAGTAGTATATATTTAACGTATACATGTTTATATGTTTTATAAATTAGTATATAACTATATAGTGTGTGTGTGTGTATTGTACTATATATATTGTAGCATATGTTTTATTTCAACTAGTACATATATATTGAATGGTACGTATATATTTGTATATATCTTCTATAGACGTATATATTTAACGTATACATGTGTTTATGTTTTATAAATTAGTATATAACTATATAGTGTGTGTGTGTGTATTGTAGTATATTTTACTTGAGGAAGTACATATATTGAATGGTACACATATATGTGTATATATTTTCTAAAGTGGTATATATTTAACGAATACATGTGTATATGTTTTATAAATTAGTATATATCTTGTAGTATATGTTTTATTTAGAGTAGTATATATATTTAACTAACGTATAGTCGTATACACGATTACATGTGTAATTGTATATACGTGTATATATTTTTTAAATTTTAATGTGGTATATACTATATATATATATATAGTGTATATATATTGTTTAATGTATTTGAATGTATATAGGTGGGTATATAGTGTATATTGGAGAAATTTTTTATTTTTTTTTTGTTTTTGACCGGGTTTAGGTGGGTTGGACCAAGTTAGGTTAAGTGGACTGGTTCAGGGTTGTTTTTAAAAAAATTATTATTGGGCCCGGAACCGGATCGGCCCGTTTAACCAGGCCCGAATCCAGACCAGCCCACAACCTGGTTAAAATTCACAGGCCGATTCCGGATTGACCCGGCCAGCCCACTTAACACCTTTATTTCCAAACTAGCAGCCATTGATTCAAGATCGAGAGGAATACAAATTAAATTTTATTGTGTAATTTTATATAGTTATTGCGTAATTTCTTATTCTTCAACAATGTTTATTACAATCTATTGTTGCACTTGTTGCAATTTTATTTTTCTTAATATCCTATGATGGTTACCCTTCTTTGATTTTAAGCTTAGGGTCTATCAGACGAGACGATGTGATACCAAAACTCCCCAAGAACACACGAAACAAACACAAAAATCAGTCCACTAATTCAAGAACTATGGACTCTTTTGATGATCTATCTCAAATTCACAAGAAGAACAAGAAAGGAAGTGATATCAAGAGTAAAACATATTAAAAAACAGCAACAACACATAATGAAAAAGATGAACACAACAACACAACTTTCGGATTCAACAAGACACAAAAACAATCCACTACAAACATACAAAGTGCAATAAGATAAAGATAGATAGATAGACAAATGAAGATGTAATGTTAACAAACCAAAAACTTATTCCACTTTTGGACCTTTAATATCACACACAACCTAAACCTATCTCTTACGTGACCTTAAGGGAACCGAAATCCCCAGGCAATCTCTGTTTCTAAGCGATTCATCAATACAAGGATTCCATCTTGCTAAGAGGCTCTCAAAAGAGGCTACAAATATCATCAAAAATCTGTCCCAAAATGACCTAATAAGATTATATTTATAGCTAGGGCAACTTATTACAAATAACCAAAAAACCATTGCAAAGGGGCGGATGAACAGTGACGGATGAACAATAACAGCTTTGGAGTGTGGGACTTGTTCTCTACACTTCAAAGCTTGTTCCTTGGATGGGCAGCCCACAAGCTCGAGTCTTCACTCACGTCTTCATGTCCTCGAGAGCTAAGATGCCTCTTTGACTCATATCACAATGTATCTATCACACAAAAGTAAAAATAAGGTCTTTTCGAACCTCACTTGTGGAATTATGTACATTAAATATGTTGTTGGCGATGGTGGTGGGGTATTGTGGGTTAAAACTATGGAAGAAATAAGAAAATCGCTACATAGTCATCAAGAGACGAACAAGGTGGCAGATGCACTAGCTAAACGAGCACAGGCTTATTATTATAGTAAATATCATAGGATGGATAGTTCCGTCATTGATTTTAACCTATATGTCTGTAGTAGACAAAGTAAGAACTACTTGTGTACGCCGAGAGGCCAGTATTTGCATCTTTTTTTAATGATGCTGCTACTATTACTGCTACAACTAGTACTGCTATATCATCTAAGGATGATTCCTACTGTAATCCAACCAGATCATGCCGCCTCATTCTCTTGTACTGATGCATATTAAAAATAACATCGACAGGAATAAAGATCCCTACAGTCACATATACCTTAGAAGATTGCAAAGTGCGCGCTATTGATTTAAACTTGTTATTTTGTTATCTTCCCAACTTATCGAAAAATTATAATACTAGCGAGAATATAATATATCGTTCCTAAATGGGTGTAACAAAAAATTATACTTTCTTTAATCAAACATAATCCTATTCAAAAATTTAATCAAACTTTAGTATGTACCATAGGAAAATGAAGTAATCAGTCTAGCTACTCATATTTCATTTCATAGATAATGGACTTAAGTTGAAAAAAATTAAAATATTATAAATTATAATTGAGAAAAATTACATAAATAATAGTTTTAATATTCTTAAAAGTGAATAGGATAAAGTTGGAGGGAGAATTTGATTTTAGGCGAAGTTAGGAGGGATAATTTTATTTTCGTCTTTTTGTTTTTATTTTCTAATGATTAATCCGGTTAGGCTTTTACACTCAGTTGTCTATAAAATATATTTTACATTCAATTGAATTGGTGGTGCATTGAATCTTGTAATTCTTAAGACGAAGCAAAATATTCAGATTTATTGATATTTTTTATTGAGAAATTAAAGAACAAACCCAAATTCTAGAAAAGATTCTACATATGTGGAGCATAATTCTTCATTAATTAATTAGGAAAAAATTTAATAACTTAATATCCAAGAATATCAAATGTTATCAACACAAAATCTTTTCAAATCGATCACCATGACAAATTTGTGAACAAAATCAATGAATATATATAGTAAGTTGATGTTCAATGATTTCCATATATATTTTATTAGATTCAAATTAAAACATTTACCATCTTTTTAGTATATATAATGATTATTTAAGAACAATTCATCAACAAAAAAGGAATACCAAAAACCAAAGGCAAAAATGAAACTCTTCTTCTTCATTCTTGTTGCTCTCTTCCTTTTTAATAGTGAAAAAATCGTTCAAGCTATTCGACCACATGTGAATTTAATTGCAAAAAGTGAAAAAGTATTTCAACCTTTCTTAGCGGATCATGGGATTTCAAGAAAGTTGAATGACGTTCAAAGATGGCTAGGGTTTTCATATCGTGTGGTTCCTAGTGGCCCTAATCGGCAAGAGAGTCCAGAAAACCGTCCACCACCGATCAGGCTAAGCTAAAAGTTATATACATTGACGGCGTAAAAAACTTAAGAGACTTTTTATCTTATAGTTTGATTGATGAAAGTTTTAATTTAGTGGTTTTATTTTCACCTATATTGGAAGTACCTATGGTTACTAATATGTTTATGTCGTTTGAATTGGTGAATAAATAATATTTTAATCTTTAGTTTGTATTTGTTTAGTCCGTGAATCATGTCAGAGAAATTAAAGTTTTAGTAGTATAGGTTTCTTATCTAGATTGGAAGTCTATAATATTATTATATATGATGATTTTATTTTGTTCAAAATGATTCATTATATTTGTCTATAACTCTATATACAATATTCTTTTGGTATATGGATGAAATATAATAAAGAGAATTCAGAAACTTGAACGAACCAATCTAATTAAACACCAAAATATAATATGCAACAATTCAGTTTTGACGTATTACCAAGGGCTATTAAGATAGAATGGATAAAAATTTTCGACCCTTAATAAGAGATTTTATATTTGTATTTAGAATATGAAAATAATAGATATCGAGTAAGAAATTATAAAAAAGGAAGTTTTAATGCATTGAATTCAATATAATCCTTGTGTTATTTTTAGAGAGTGTACTACTTTATTTTTACTTATTCATGCTTGGCTTGTCATATTATTTTCTTGATTTAGTAAAGTGAACAACTAAAATAGACACTATTTTTAATAAGACTAACTAAATTAATATGGAACTACTAAAGGGAGAAATTTATTTAATATATTCACCTGGATCATTTTTTAAGTGGCTGGGCCATCCACTTTTGTAATATTTCATTGTTTTTTATTTTTGGCCCAAGGTTTGGGCTTTGGTTTTGATAAATAAAATGGCTCAACAGCCACAAAAATTCGATTAAAAAAAAATATATATGGAACCAATGAAATACTTTAATGTCATAGATGCAAGTAAACATTGCACAGATTAATGGTGCTCTCTTAAAAGGCATTAAAACTCAAAAGAAAATTGAATACAACTATTAAGATGTACAATAAAGTCCATATTAAAGACATATAAATGGGGTAAAAGTAACCATATATCCTACAATATAAATATGCATATCATCCTCCTAAATTTTAATCAAATTCCAAATCCACTTTAACTCCGCATACAATTATAACCAACTTATATACTATAAGAAAAATGACTTCTACCTATGCATATGTACTTATTTTCTTGTGCATATCTATTGAGGTTTCTCCGAGCGTTTCACAATTATTTAGAGGAGGCGGTCTTTTGCCAAGTTTAGGGGGTCAACTCGATAATGGTCTTTTTCCGGATATCTCCAAATGCTTAACATCGGTGTTCAATGTTCCTGGATGTGTTACAGAGGTTGTAACATCTTTCCTAAGTATTCAACCTAATTAATTGGTCCTCAATGTTATAAAGCTATATCAGACATTTCAGATACTTGTTTGCCTAAAATTTTCCCTTTTAGTTCATTTATCCCTTTAGTACTTAGAAACTTTTGCCCCATTCAAGGTCCACCACCACCAATTATAGTACCATTTGTAGGGGTGCGGATAACTTATGAAATAGATCTATTATTGTGAAATAGATCTATTATATGTATAATGGATCTATTTTTTTTTGTGCGTGGATATTTCTTAACTTCTCTATATATTTTTATTTTAAGTCTATTTATGTTAGTTTTATCGATATTCATATCTTGGGGGTGATAAATATCCAATTAGATTATCTTTCGTAAGTTTTTCTAATAATATTATTTCATCCATATTTTGTCTCCAATATTTTAAATATTCGTAGTCTATCATTTTATCCTGTAGTAATTGCAGAGTTACAGATTTCTGTATAATAATTTATCCTAATTGTACTGTAATGTATATCTAATTCTAGATTTTCAATGTTATTTATTATCTTGTGTTGTTATTCTCGTAGCGAGTTTTTTAAATTATATAAACTATCACATGTACTTTTTCCTAAATTTTCTAAGGTTTCTTCTATCCATATTAATTTTTCTTTTAGATTCTCCATTATTTTTCTAATTCGGTTTCTATAATTAATTTCTTCATTTAGATTATCTTGATTTTCTCTAGTTTTTCTAATATATTCTAACATCTCTTAATCTGAATAATATCCATCTGAGTAATTATCCAGCTCTAACTGTGCTATCCAATTTATAGTTTCAATTTCATAGTCTAATACTTTTTCTAATATTATTCTCTTAATATCTATAATTTCTATATCTCTAAGTATATATAAGATTAAGACTTTAAGATTATCTATCATTTAAAATTGACTAAATATTTTATCATAATATTTTGTAGTTGTTTGTTTTAATCTTATTAACTCTTTTATATTTTTACTGAGAAATTGTATATATTTTATATCTATTTTTCAAAAACACAAATATGAACCTAAACAAGCTATTTCATAAACCATATATACCAAATACATCAAAAGATCCCATGTTTATACCCCCACAAATTACCACATACCGAAATAGTTTAAACCAAGACAAAAAGACTTACAACTACACAGCCTGGACATATATAGAAAATATCTACAATGTACAAACCTTTTTAAATACTAACCCCAGAGCTACAAACATCCAAGAACCAGATACAAACTATATAACCCAAAGATTGACCGGATATACTAAGCTAATTGCTTTACCTAAAACCAAACCAAGTCTAGTTAAAATTTGCTATGAATATGGACTACTCAGTACTGTATATACCTCTGACGGAAATGAGATATTCACTATACCGGAAATATATGAAGCATTTAGCATTTTCAAAAGAATAACCAAAGGTACCCTATTTTTTATAAAAATTTACACGGCACCAGTAGAGATATTATATGATGAAGTTAAAAAATCCATACAAGTTGTAAAGATAGGAATGATATGAGATATGATTATACCACAAGATATTATTCCACAACCAGAAATACCTAGAATTGAGATACCAAAATTTTATGCGAATAAAAGGATTATCAGACTATCTACAATTTTGCAAGAGCTAGCAAACACATACCGCAACCAAAATCCCATATGGAGTTATTATTCAAGAAATCATGTACTAATATATTCAAATTCAAAGGAATTACGAGAAACAGATATGGAAACTATTACGCAATGGATTCTGACGTTGCTCAAACCAGAGACGGAACCTATCGCCAGAGCTATCAGAGAAAAATTTATTTCAGAAGAATTATTAACCAGATATTGCAAGACAATTGGACATAAATATCCAGATCATAAATGTTCAAAATGTAATGGAGGAGATAATGATATCCCAGAAGTTCAGCTAGAATAGAAGAAAAATCAACTAAGAAGATAAGAACGCCAGCTGGAAGATACAAGATAAGAAACAATAATGGAGATATGGAAAAGAAGTAGATACGACAATGAGAAGATATCAGTGGAGTAATAATAGAAGACAAGCTATTAAATTGTGAAAGCGACATGTAAACTTTCACAATTTGCTTTACGTAAATTATTGAAACCTTTTGTATAGGCTTTTGACTATTATTAGTCTAGGAATTAATAACTTTTGTCTTATTAGAAGACTTTTTGTAAAGTAAAGTAGATTAGGTAGATAATTTTAGAAACGTGTAAAAAATAGAAATACTCTTGTGAAGTTTCAGTCTATAAATAAGATGAACCGAAGGCATTGCAAGGCAAGCCTTCATGTGTTGAAGCAAGAAAAAGAATTTCATATTTTTATTTATTTAATTATGTTTCTAGTGATACAAATCTTGCACGACATGTTACCTAGAGAATTTTAAGAGAATTCACAATGAAACTCTTCTTCTTCATTCTTGTTGCTCTCTTCCTTTCTAGTAGTGGAAAAATGATTCGAGCTATTCGACCACGTGTGAATTTATTTGCAAAAAGTGGAAAGGTATTTCAACTTATTTTAGCTTTCACGAGATTTCAAGATGGCTACGGTTTTTATAGCGTTTGATTTCTAGTGGCCCTAACCGGACTGTCGAGATGACCCTCCGGCCTCCACCACCAATTAGGCCAACCAAAAGTTATGTGGTTTATGTTTCGAACTACAGTGTGGGTTATTTGGTACTCCCACTGTCCCATTTTACTACTCCCAATTTGACATTGCATATTGATTAAGAAAAATAACTAATAACGTGACTATTTTATCATAGTAACCTCTATAAATGATGTTTACATTTTAATTTGAAGAGAAAACAATTAATACTAAGGGTAGAAAGAAAAAAAAATTCTTTTCATGATTAATGAAAAATGACAAGTAAAATAAGAAATTAAATTAAGAAATTTGAGACGAGTAAAATGTGACGGTGGGAGTAAATGATAAGGAGAGTACATTTTGAACGTTTTCTTTATCGTATTGAGTATGGTTCACTAACATGAATTTGACGAGTATGCTTTGTATTTTAAACATTCTTGTTTTTCACAAATGAGGATCATATGAATTATGAAAGAAGCGTCCACCTTTAAGAGTTTTCATGAAAATATTGTTAGAAAGGTGTTTTGCTTAGACTTTTATAATGTTTTGAAGGAACATGATTATTTGATGTTTAAATTATTCTATGGTGGTCAATAATGTATGATATGACTTATGGGACTTGCAAATTTTGGTATGACAATACCAATGTAGACATTGTCGTTTAGACTCAAATAAGTTTATGAAAGAAGTATGTTTTAAAGAAACTACGCTCTAAGAGAGTTAGATGGTTACCCGAGAAGGCATGAGTTGAAAGCTTATAGACGGAAATCGCGCTTTGCCGACGGAGGATTTCCTGAAATATGGATAATCATTGTATACAAGTTTTACGGTTTGTGTTATGATCGGTCAGAAAATAAGCAAACCACAAGAAAAAAAAAAGAACACACAGATTTATGTGAAAACCCTTGTGGGAAAAGCCACGGGCAGAGGCAGAGAAATTTACTATTATGGAGAGAGAGTACAATGTTAGAGACGATAGTCTCAATTTCGTGTGTATAGGAATAATCCGAAACAGCCCACTAAATTGCACTTATATAATACGTGCGTACAAATAGGTCCTAGGCCCAGAAATATAAAGGTCCATACCAAGAGGGATTCGCCCCCGCAACCCCATCGAGATCAGTGGTGGGCTCCGAGATCAGTCCTGTCAGCCCGATCCCTATGCTACCACAACAGGTCATATTAAAAAGCACAAACGTTGATCGCACCATGAAATTTTCAGGGTCGGATCAACAAAATTCAGGTCATAACTCTAACAATCTCCACGTTGACATAAATTCTAATTCAGAACTCAAATCCATTTCAAGACAAACTCTCCACCTCTTCCACAAAAGCCCCTAAAGGCACATTTTAACAACTAACACCAACCAAATCCAAGCAATGCCCAAACTTGACGCGTGGTAGTGTCTTGGTCATCAAATCAACAGGGTTATCATAGTTACTAATCTTGCTTACCACAATATCACCACAATTAATAATTTCACACAAAATGATATCGAACATCGATGTGCTTTGTCCTTTCGTGAAACATCTGATCTTTCGTAAGGAAGATAGCACTGTGACTGTCGCAAAAGATCGTAGTAATCTGTAAGTCTTTGCTAAGTTCACCAAATAGACTCTTCAACCAAATAACTTCTTTGAAAGCCTCTGTAATAGCCATGTACTCTAACTCAGTAGTTGACAAAGCAACTGTAGTCTGTACAGTAACTTTCAACTGATAGCACAACTTTAACGCTCCATAAATACACCTTGGATGCCACACGGTGCTTACGGTCCCGAAAGACCACAAGCTAACCCATGAACTGATAACTGTTGTGAGTACTGAATAATAATAATGAAATACACATGTGCAGGATAACTAAATACGCCTTAAGGTTTTAAATATGAAAATAATACAACTAAAAGCCCAAAAGTCTAAAACATATACGAAAATATTGAAAATTTGACTGAAAATACCAACAACTGAAAGCCTCTAAAACTATCTGAAAGAGAGTTGATGGACAGGCCTCAACTAACTCCAACTGTCTAACTGAAATAAAATACTGAAATGGACAACCATGTCCTCGATAGATATGGACTCACTACTGTTGTTGTTGCTGATGTGCTAAAATGTCTAACTATGGTCGAGAACCTAAGCGTCCGAACCTATGATATTAAATATAATAGCGCAAGAAACGAGTATACAATCAATACTTTTAATGTACTGGTATGCTAGATGAGGTTAGGCTAATATGCAGGGGTTCATGTACATGAATAATAACTGACTGATCAGTGAATAGCATGAGGTAACTGAACATAAATGCATAAAAACTATGAAATTTGAGAATGCATGACCAAGCATATAATATGATTTTGAATTACCCTATAAACTGAAATATTGACATACTGATAACTGGTAACTATATGCTATGGTCAAGCAAACTTGAAACTGAACTCTATACTGAATACTGGTCTGAGACTGTGGGAGCTATCATCTAACTGATATGCCCCAATATGAGCTAATTGGGGTCCAACCTGTGACCCCAGTTAGAAGAGTGTCAGTACCGTACCATGGGTACTAACAATAGTTGTGTGGATCCACTAAACTGATGTATCGAAGGACCAGGGTGTCAAGTCTAAACTGATGGGTGACTCCTCATATCCTACATTGGTTATGCAGTTCTGGAATACAGGAACTACTACTAATGAATCTGCCTGACTGACGAAGAAAATGCCATCCCTGTATTCGCTCGGTGCTAAATCATACTCCCAACTGAACTGACTCGGAATACTGAACTGATCTAAGTTTAACTGATTATGATAACTAACTGAACTGATAATGCTCACAACATATTTGAAACCATTCTGAACATACTGAGACTAAGTAAACAGCTAAGTTTTTGGGTATTCATAACCTCTAGGACTCGATAGCAATAACAATAGAACCATAATACAACTTTGAGGACATCATAAGTAGTCATTGTTCAAAACTTATTCTTCTAGGGATTTCATCAAATACATAGGGGTCATGAGTTAAAGTATGGAAATAGTTAAATCATTTAATAATCATATAATTTTAATATTAAAAAAACATAGGTTATAGATTTAACATGTGAATATCACCATTTGAACGTAACAAGGGCAATTTTAATCAAAATAATTTGTAAACATGGTACATAATCAAAATTCATGAAATTTCATGAATATAATTCATATTAACACATAAAAATCATAACCTTAAACTTAAAAACGGGTTCTTGAAATTCATGGGTGTAAAGGACCCATGGATGAACATCTAACATACCTTAAAGCTTTAATCTTGAAAGAGAATTAACTTTTCTTGAATGTTCTTAGATTGGGAAGGACAATTTCTTGGTTTTCTTGAAGAAGGGTTTGAAGCTTGTTCTTGGGTAATGATCTTGAAAGAAAATCCTAATTTGTTGTTGAGAGTGAATGAGGAGTTTATATTAATGGAAATACGGGTTAAAGGGTGGAAAAACACCAAAAAAAATCCCATTTAAAATGTTATTTAATCACTGAACGGCGCCAGTTGACGGTCTGGGTGACGAACCGTCACTCCAACATCCATATATGACCAGAATTTGACCTTTCTGCCTAAGATTGACGATCTGGGTTGACAAGACGTCACTGGCTTGACGGTTTATCACCTTAGCCATCTCACCTCGGCAAATAGACACCTCTCTGATAAAACAGGTATAACTTTTTACCCAGATATCGGATTAAGGCAAAATTCATATCGTTGAAAATCTAATTCAATTATGTATCTATTAGTAGGTCTTGAGCTCAAAAACTCTTAGTAATACAAAAGTTATGCTTGTTTTAAGTTGACTATAGCAATATTCATTTCAAGAACTCAATCGGTAAGGGATATTTTAATTTATGTAAAAGTTAGGAGTCATTTGAGGCCTTAATGTACATCAAACTCACTCATAAAACTATCAAAGCACTCTAATTTATTTTGCATGATCTTGAAGCATGGTTCTAATATTGATCATGATTTTCGGGGTATTATAACAACCACCAATGGTGAATACAAGGGAAAATTAATTAAGGGTGACAAAAAAGTTTCAAAACTAAAAAAGAGTGACACAAGTCTTAAATATTGAGTAGAGGTGACAATTTTAAGATTAGTGTTAATGACACTAATTTTAAATCTCTCAAGTTTTATTATTTACACAAAGATCTCTACATCATATTTACACAAAGATCCCTACACCATCACCACCACTCCTCCCCCACACCCTTTTTGTTGTCGTCGCCGCTGCCACTTTCTCTTCCTTCACTATCACTATCACTATCACTACCATTGTCACCTCTTCCAAATTCACCATTATTTTCTTCCTCTACATAATTATCGCCTATTTTTCTTCTTTCTCCTCTGCCACCGTCGTAATTAACACCGCAACAAATATCATCTTCTCATTCGACGTCACCACCAGCACCACCACCTCCATTTTTATCATAAATATCACTTTTTTGTAGGCTCCTACTCCAACCACATCTTTTTTCAGAAATTAAGTATCGAAGTTGCTACAACAACAGTTGAAGTTGTTGCAGTAACTTTGATAATTGTTGTAACACAACAACTAATAGTAGTTGTTGCAGGAATTATTGTAACTATTATAGCAACTCTGACAGTTTCTGAAGCAACTCTCGTAGTTGCTGAATTAATTCTTCATTCATTTTTAAAAGAAATTAAAAACTTTCTTTTCAAACTTCTTAATTTTTTTTTTTTAAATAGTTTATGAAGATTAAAAGAGGAAGAGGAACGAAATGAAAAGAGAAAGAAAAAGAAGAAGAGGAAAATCTAGAGAAAAAAAAATAAGAAGAAGAAGAAGATGGGGAGAAAGAAATTTTGAGAGAGAAAGAAAAAAAAAGATTGAAAGATAAGAAAAAGGGGGAAATTCTAAAATTTAAAATTTGAATTTGGAGGACTTTTTAAAAATTACACTTTACACCCCAATTAACTTATTCAGAATTTAAATGAAGCTTTGACCTTAGTTGGTCAAAGTTGTCACCATTTTTAATTTAAGGAATTTTTTGTCACCTCCCACCTAATTTTCTCTGAAAACATAGCCTGTAAGGGACCTTCTTTTATCAAGGTCTCCTGCCAAATCAAAATCAACATACTCAATTACTCCATCTCTATTTTGCCCAAACTACAAACAAACATCAGCCGATCCATGCAAGTATTTGAAAATCCATTGAACTATTTTTCAATGTTCTTTGTCAGGATTTTTCATATATTTGCTAACTGCACTGCCGGCATAAGATTATCACATCCCTTTTTTTACAAAAAATATTCATTTTAAAGTTCGGAAGGGTTTTTATTATCAAAGTAACAAGAGATGAAAATTCATTTCGAAAAGGATTATTTATATTTAAAACTCAGAGTCGCCACCTAGCATAAATCGGGTGTGCCAAGTCACCTTTGAAAATTCTTTTTCAAAATGGTTTTGACTCTAAAACTGATCCACGAACAGAGATTCTGATTAAGGAATTCTATTGACCGAAGGGAAGGTGTTAGGCACCCCTCGATCCCGTGGTTCGACCACGGTCGCTTGGTGGAGCGTATCGGCTAATTTGAACGCTATGATGTATAAACCACACAAAGCACGTAAAACAATCAATCAAACATGCGAAACAAAACAAATCTAAAATATAGTGTTCAGTTCAATTATACAGTCCAAAAAATGCAAAAAATAAATTCTATTCTAACCTACACTAATCCTAACTACGATCCCACGCTTTGCCCGATGTCTCCGGCCTTCATCACGAACGTCTTCCGCCAGCATAATACGTTGGGGCATTCCCCGGTGAATAAATACAATGTGTCTCGGGGCATTCCCCGGCTAAATGACTATATTTGAATTAAATATGATAAACTAGAAAGAAACATTCATACTCACATTCCAACATTCAACCAAAACAATAAGTTCTAAAATTTGCTTACCTGAACCTATATTGCCTATCCATTTCAACACATCATAAATCTATCACAATTCATATCAACAATAAATCAAAATTAAACCGAACCAATCCTTTTTGTCAATTTTTAATTCTCACCCCCAAATCCCTTTTATCAATCACCACAATTAGTAATCACCATTTCAACAATCCATACTCATTTTTAGTAATGAATTTAAACAGCAAAACAATATCAACAAAATCAAGTCATCATAATCAACCAACACGTAATACAACCAATCAAAATAAAGAAAAGAGAACGGGTTGAAGAAACGAACCTCAATAGATTTTACTTTCATCGATAACAAAGAAAACCCAGATTTGGAACTCCGAATAGAACCTCGACAGCGATGAATCCAACCCGAATAGTGGAACAACGATCTAAAACTGATCACAACAATCCGTTTAAGACCCAAATAGTACCCAAATGTCCAAAAATGGTATGAAAACCAATAAGTACCGAAATCCTCGAAATCCAATAGAGAACTGAAACTGATTAAAATCGAGCTCTGATGAACGGAAAACGACAAAGACAACCAAAATAGTGGACACCAACCAGATTTCGTCCAAATATCAAAGGAAAATAAGAAGGTTTTGGCAATTTTGAGATGGGATCAATCAAGCAATGAGAAGGAAAACCAATCGGTAAACTTGAGGCCGATTTCGGCAAGCTTAAGGCCGATTCCGGCAAACGTTTCGCTAGAAAAAGCTTGATAAGATCGAAATTCTCCCAGTTTCACTATTTATGGCCGAAAATCTCAAGATCGTTCTATTTATCTCGACCCCTTTCTCACTGATATTTGTGTATACGTGTTTCCCGGTGGGAGAGTGTGTTTTCCGATGACCTGAGTGTGTGAATGTGAGATTCGTGAGGATATGAAAGAGGTGAGTATATGCATGTGTGATTTTGGTGTGTGTGCGCGATTCTGCCTATTGTGGATGATCCAAAATGGAGAATTCGCTGTTGTACGTGTCTTTGGGTGGAATTGAGGTCAATTTTTTTATATATGGTAATGGTGAATATCTGTAGAAGAGAATAGAGATGATGATGTGTCTGAAGATAGTCTATCTGATGGTGATGATAAAAGAAGACCAAAATTAGTGATGATGATTTGCTCCCCTTTTCCCTGTGGGCCCTTTTCTTTTTTAATGAAAAAATGGCTAGCTCCTTTGTGTTGGTGTGTGGGACATGTGAGTGGGGTGAGGTGGTAGGGGTAGGGTAGGTGAGGGTAGAGATATATGGTGAGGTGAGTGAGATGTTAAATTTTAATAGGGAGAGGTAGGTGATTAGGATAAAGTTTGTTAGGATAAGGTTAGGGATTAAGTTAAGGGTTGTTATTTTTTTGTATTTTTGTGGGGGTATAATTACATGGATGAGGGTGTACAATAAAGTGAGGTAAAAATGAATAAAATTGAACTTGGGAGGGACAAAATTAGGTGTCTACAGCATGCCCCCTTTGAATGTAAACATGAAGTATTTTTAGATAAAGAAGTAGACAACGAGACAAAATTTTGTCCCGACCATTATTCAAAAAGAATAAAATAGAAGAAAGGAGGGAAACTAAGTCTTGAATTTGGACATCATACTCATCCCTAGTTATGAGGGAATCAAGTCACAGGTATCCTAAGGACTGAAAGAAGAGGGACTATACCGAGTTGGAGAGTCGAGCGAGGTTCTATCGAGGTTCCGGTATGAGGCTCTGTCATTACATCAAAAACAAAAATTACAAGTTAACTCATAAATGAAATTACTAAAGTCCTATCTATGCGGCTTGTTTTGGACTCTTGACTTGAGTTTCATCACCCTATTCTTCAGGCGGTCTCCGGACTTGCAATTTCTTCAACTTGTTGCCTGACTTTCAATTTATTCACCCTGTTCTCCAAGTGGGCTCCTGAATTGCTATTTTTTAATTTGTTGACTTTTAATTTCTTCACCTTGTTGTTTGACTTTCCATTTATTCGCCCTGTGCTTCGGGCAGGCTCCAATGTTGCTTGAGTTATCAAAACATGGAAGTGTGTCTCCTTACAAATGCCACTTGAATTACCCAAACAAGGAAGTGTGTCTCCTTAAAGATGTTGCTTAAATTACCCAAACAAGGAAGTATGTCTCCTTACAGATGTTTCTTGAATTACCAAAACAAGAAAGTGCATCTCCTTACAAATGCTGGTTGAATTACCCAAACAAAGAAGTGCATCTCCTTACAAATGCCGCTTGAATTACCCAAATAAAGAAATGTGTTTCCTTACAAATGTTGCTAGAAATACCCAAATAGAAAAGTGTGTCTCCTTACCAATGCCTCTTGACTTACCAAAATAAGGAAGTGCGTCTCCTTACCAATGCTGCTTAAATTACCAAAACAAGGAAGTGTGTCTCCTTACCAATACTGCTTGAATTACCCAAACAAGGAGGTGCGTCTCCTTACAAATGTTGCTTGAATTACCCAAATAAGAAAGTGCGTCTCCTTACAAATGTTGCTAGAAATACCTAAACAGGAAAGTGCGTCTCCTTAACAATACCTTTTAAATTACCAAAATAAGGAAGTGCGCATCCTTACCAATGCCGCTTAAATTACCAAAATAAGAAAGTGTGTCTCCTTACCAATGTTGCTTGAATTGCCCAAATAAGGAAGCGAGTCTCCTTACAAATACCACTTGAATTACCTAAATATGGAAGTGCGTATCTCTACAAATGCTGCTTGAATTACCCAAATAAGGAAGTGTGTCTCCTTACAAATGTCACTTGAATTTTTCAAGGAAATGTGTATCCTTGACAAGGAAGTGTGTCTCCTAGAGATCTTGAATTATGAGTTTTACCATGGTTTTGATTACCAAACTTGTGCAACAACATTGCCTCTTGTATTTGCAGAAGTGAGAAATTACGGTCTTTAATGTTTAGGCTCCGAAATCCTTGATCTGAATGTAACATATGTTCCTTTTTCATACAAAGAAAACTTGTGAGTTTAAAACATGGTGGCTGGTTTGTGGCTTTAGCTTTTGCGGCAATTGTTCTTGCCCTCGTCACATTTAACCTTGCTTCCGACCATTAGCATATGTCACTGACTTGCTGCATCATTGACCAAACTCAGATTATTAAGAGTGGCTCTGAAACAAACACAGTATCTCTGCTTGGCCATGCTTCTCAGATAAACCCTTTAAACCTTGGTATTTCCATGAGTTTCCAGACTTGTCAGTTGACAAAAATTTCTGCATGTCTTATTTCGGCTCACAATCATGTCTCTTTCACGTATTGGCCTTTTGTCTTACTTGCGCAATTGAAGAAGCTGGTAGCCGTTTTGAAATCTTTTCTCACTTGTTTTGATATGGACTTGACTCAAAGACAAGAGAAAAATGATGATGACTTTTATTTGGACAACTGACTCAAGAAAACAAAATAAAAATGAAAGAACAAAGAAAAGACAATGAATGTCCCCATTTGAAACAAAGAAATGAAAAATTTATCTAGAAATGACTGTCAACTCTACTGATTATGCCATGCATTTTGGATCAAGCTGTTTGATCTTTCCATCCAAACTTTCTACCAATTGTTGTTGAGTTAATGGCCATGAAACTGAGTTATTTCGTTAGGTCAATTGCATTTAAGATCTCATTCAGCTAGTGACACCTTGAAGGGTTTTTACCAATAAGCCTCTCTCATTCTCTTTTTCTCAGTTCACCATTGTCTTATAGTGCCTGTGAGGGTTTTTCACCAATGAGACTCTTATTTTTATTTTTCTCAACTCACAGTCGTCTTACAGTGCTCGTGAGGTTTTTCACCGATAAGACTCTTTTATTTTTATCTCTCTCAACTTACCATCACCTTATGGTGCCCTGAGGGTTTTCACCAATAAAAATCTCTTATTTTTATTTCTCTCCCGATTCTTATTGCTGAGGTAGACAAGTAGTTCCCAAAATGTGTCATTCATTCATTACATGCTTAGTCTTAACATTCTCAAAGATTGATCCGAAGGTCTTTGTTTGGTTGTAACTTGGCTTTTGGATAGGGCTAGAAAGAAAGGATGGCATGGGGACTAAACGACACTTGAAGTGGGGTAGGACTTACAACTTTTGAAATCGAATCAAACAATGAGGATTGACTCACGCCCCAGTTTCTTTTGACTGGGCAATTCTAAATTATTTATTGGTTGGATTGAGCCCAGAGTAGGGCAGTCTACGTATCTCACCCCCGAGAGAGGAGAATCAGGTCATGCGTAGTTCTGGTAACTTGTTTTGCTTGATTCTGATTTCTTTTTTTCTTTTGTTGACTCTTTTTCTTCTTCTATTTTTGGAATTTTTTTATGACTATTTTTCTTAACACTCTTCTCTTTACTTTTTTTTAATCATATTTTCTTCTTTTTTTTCTTCTCCTCTTTTTTCTGAAATTTTTCTGACTCTATTTTTCACTCGACACTTTTTCTTGAACTTTGTTGACTCTATATTGATTCCAAAAGAGGGGTATGAAAGAAAATAACAGTAAGGCTCAAATAGGGTAAACAAAGGATGACACAATGTTTGGATAGCAAAGTGAAATGCCTTCATTATATCAATCCTTGAGAAAGCAAGTACATAACATGCAATTGAAGAATGGGAGATAAAGATCATGTGTGACACTTTAACAATACTAACTTAAACTGAACATGTGTATCACTTCCTCTTCTATACTTCTCCAGCATACAACTCCACCTTTATTATGCATCCCTGATATCGAATGATTCATGCTTTTGTGGAGCTGATTTCTTTTTGTTCCTCTTGATATAGGATCACGCAGCCACTGTTTGACCTGATTGAGACATGTATTTCAATTGATGGCTGAGTTATTCTTGTGATTTCTAAAATAGTTGCCTTAATTTTCAGAAAAGGCTTCAACTTGTCACCAAATGTCTCAGCACTTCCAACCTTAGCCATCTGATTCCATGTTTCATGGTTAAATTAGATTTTAAGATCTGACTAAAAATTTCACAAGCATGTCATATCACTAGAGTCAACATAAAATGTACTGTATAAAGAAAACAAACAAACAACACATATTTAAAACTTAATGGAAAAGGGACACTTCATTTAGTTGAAAATAAAGATAGAAGAGTTTGAACACAAACGACCAAAGGAAAAAAAAAGATAGACCCCGAACTACAACCCTGAAATACTTTGGAAAACAAAAAAGAAAATAAAACAAACTACCAGACCTTTTCCTAGTAGGGAGAGGAGTGACTTCTTAATTGCTCTGCCTGACATCTTAGTCACTGGTTTGCTTATTAGCATGACTAGAGCTTTCCTCATTGTCAATGGTCTGAACCATAATTGATATATCTTGAATCATCTTTTCTATTTCTCTTTTCAAAGAACGACAATCTTCAATACTGTAATCCTGAACATTAGAATTATATGCACATCATACATTAGCATCAAAACTTCTTGAATGCGGGTCAGGAGTATACCCAAGGAGAGGAGTGATCATGCCCTACTGTACCAATCTCTGGAACAAACTGGCGTACGACTCTCCAATTGGTGTGAAGATATCTCTTGACTTCTGCCCCATTTCATTGTTCGGCTTAGATTGAAAATCAGACCTAGAAGGGCTTTGGTATGTTTGTGGAGTTTGAGGATGACTCTGAAGAGTTGGTGCACAACATTGTAGGTATGAAGGGAATTAACCATAGGGTTTTGCATTGTATATTGGATATGTAGATGGAGGATTACAGTATAATGGATTTTGGGAAAGATTCTGTGGAGCTTGGGTATAACCTTGAGTTTAAGCCTGTGGGTAACGATGGTGTGGTCCTCTTGCCTGTACCTGTTATCCAACTACAATGGAAGATGCTTCTTCCTCATACTTTTTCCCTCTGATAATTCCCGAACCTTTTTGAATTGCTTGAGTAGTCGCTTTCAATGTTGCAAAATTCACAATGAGACCGGTCTTAATTTCATCCTCTATCATCTCCCTCATTTTGAGGACCTCAATAAATGGCTTGCCTAATTCAGGTAACAAGTGTTGATAATATATTTCATCCTACACTTGAATAAATACCTCCACTATCTTACTTTCTTTCATTGACGGTTTCACCCTAGCAACTTGTTCATGCCATCTAATCACATACTCTCTGAAAGTCTCAGTACTCTTTTTCTTCATGTTAGTTAGGGATTTCTCATCAGGAATCAACTCCACATTGTATTGGAATTGTTGCACAAATTCATTAGCTAGATCAACTAATCCACTTGTCGCCATTCTAAAGCTAAGACTGAAAGACTCTCACCGAAATATGCCATGAGTAATTCTTTCTTCCCCCCAGCACCCCTTAGTTGGTTGTAATAACATCTCAAATGTGCTACAAGATAGCCATGCCCATCATACTTCTCAAACTTTGGCATTTTAAAACCAAAAGAAAGATGAACCCCAGGAAACATGCACAGAACTTTATATGAGACACTTTTGTACCCCCCCTCCCCCTCCCCAAGTCCCTGGAGGTCTTTCATAGCCAGTTCCAAACTTCTCAATTTTTTGGTCATTTCCTCTTGTTCTTCTATTATAACAGGCTTCTCAGTGTTAAGAGGAAATTCAGGCGGGTGAGTATAGCCATAAGGATTAGTCGACTTAAATGTGGGCTCAATAGCAAGATATTGATCAGCAAAAATATTTAATACAGGCTTTCTCGCAGAGTGGAAAGGCACAACTTGTGGATAAACCTCAAAAGTAGGAGCTTTGGGTGTGGGTGTGGGTGCAAAAGAATGAACAACAGGTGGATCCGAGTATGTGGTAGTCTTGGATTAGAGAGTGAGGAAATGAACATTAGAAGTGGTTCGATATTGTTTCCCCAGAGTCGATCCTGATGCATGTTGTGGCATATCAACAAAAATGGGAAATTGTGCATGTGACACGGAAGGCAAGCTAGAAAGATATTCCAGATTATCAGTGGGAACTGGGGGAGGTGTCAACCCGTTAGCCCAAGCTCGATGCATTTCTACCATTTGCTGCCTTAATTTTCGAATCTCTGTATTGGCTCTTAAATTCTCATTTCTCAAACTTCCTATCGGATTAGCGACAACAAACTCGGTATCTTTGTTGGCCATAACTTTCTCTGTGACTTGGTGCAATATGGAGGACCAGCCAAAATGCCACAAACCAACCACCTTAAACTAACTGAACAAAAGAAACATCAAATGCGTTAGAGTTCAACACCTTTTTTTCAAAACCCTTTTTTTTTCCTTTTAGAAAAGATCGCCGAACCTAAGAAGCGCGCCTATGTATCTCACTCCCGAAAGAGGAGAATCAGGGGTGTGTAGTTTGTCCAGATTGGACAATTAAGGATTAAATGACAGACTAAACCCTGAATTGAGAGACACGACTAAAGATTGACGAATCAAATCTTTTTAGGGTTTTTAATTAGAAACTAACACCAATGACTATGAAAGAAAAAAACTTTTTGATATTTTCGTTATATAAAAATGTACAAAGCTCCTATTGAAAGGAATTTTTTTTTTTGGAGTTTTCGAATTGTGAACACTTACTAAAGAAATAAAAGGAAATTTTTTTTAACGTTTTTGAATTGTGAAAAACAAAAGCCATAAAGGACCCTAAAAACTACCAAATCTCTTTTTTTCACTCTTTTTTTCTTCCTTTTTTTCAACAATTTCTTGCCTACACACTTTGCTTCTAACTCATGTTTTGCCCAAATCAATCTGTCAAATGACCTCGTTACCCTCAAAGATGCAACATTTAGCACGTAGGGATGCTTTAGAGGTAAGTCTCCTACATAGGGCCACGTGGGTCCCGCTAGATCTCAATATGATGCAAACAAGCATGGCCTAAAAGCTAACCTATGCTAGGTTTCACTAACAAGGCTGTTTGGGGGAGCGTATGGTCGATAGTGGCTGTGCTAGCTTTCTACCCACTCCTTACCATCCGACGGCTCTACCTCCTTAAAATAAGGGTGACTCAGTTATAGGTTGTATACACAGCATGTACTATAGAACTTATTTCAGAAAGAATTGACTCGGGTTATGTAAATTATGCCAGATATAAAGCGGTAACACATAAGAGAAAAACTATAAACACGTAGCACGTAGACACTTAACAACGATAAATAAATACAAGTAATAACACAAACAATGTCTATACAATCATAATGTCAAAACTAAGCCGATATAACTCCAAAAAATAAGCTCAAATTCTGAAAAGGATCCCCAGCAGAGTCGCCAGAGCTGTCACCCCCCTTTTTTACCAAAAGAAAAGATTTTATTTTAAGTTCGAAAGGGTTTTTATTATCAAAGTGACAAGAGATGAAAATTTATTTCAAAATGAATTATTTATATTTAAAACTCAGAGTCGCCACTTAGCATAAATCGGGTGTGCCAAGTCACCTTTGGAAATCCTTTTTCAAAACGGTTTTAACTCTAAAACTGATCCACGAACAGAGATTCTGGTTAAGGAATTTTATTGACCGAAGGGAAGGTGTTAGTCACCCCTCGATCCCGTGGTTCGATCATGATCGCTTGGTGGAGCGTATCGGCTAATTTGAACACTATGAATATATAAACCACACAAAGCACGTAAAATAATCAATCAAACATGCGAAATAAAGCAAATCTAAAATATAGTGTTTAGTTCAATTATACAGTCCAAAAAATGTGAAAAATAAATCCTATTCTAACCTACACTAATCCTAACTACGCTCTCGCGTTTTACCCGATATCTCGGGCCTTCATCATGAACATCTTCCGCCAGCATAATACGTCGGGACATTTCCCGGTAAATAAATACAATGTGTCTCAGGGCATTCCCCGGCTAAATGACTACATTTGAATTAAATATGATAAAATAGAAAGAAACATCCATACTCACATTCCAACATTCAACCAAAACAACAAGTTCTAAAATTTGCCTACCTGAACCTATATTGCCTATCCATTTCAACACATCAGAAATCTATCACGATTCATATCAACAATAAATCAAAATTAAACCGAATCTATCCTTTTTGTCAATTTTCAATTCTCACCCACAAATCCTTTTTATTAATCACCACAATTAGCAATCACCATTTCAACAATCCATACTCATTTTTAGTAACGAATTTAAACAACAAAACAATATCAACGAAATCAAGTCATCATAATCAACCAACATGTAATACAACCAATCAAAATGAAGAAAAGAGAATGGGTTGAAGAAATGAACCTCAATAGATTTTACTTTCGTCGATAATAAAGAAAACCCAAACTTGGAACTTCGAATAGAAGCTGGACAGCGACGAATCCAACCCGAATATCGGAACAACGATCCAAAATTGGTCACAACAATATTAAGACCCAAACAGTACCCAAATTTCCAGAAACAGTACAAAAACCAACGAGTCCTGAAATCCCCCGAAATCCAACAGAGAACTGAAACTGATTAAAACCGAGCTTTGATGAATGGACAACGATAAAGAAGACCAAAACAGTGGACGTCGACCAGATTTCATCCAAATATCAAAGGAAAATAAGAAGTTTTTGGCGATTTTGAGGTGGGATCGATCAAACAAAGAGAAGAAAAACCAATCGGTGAACTTGAGGCCGATTCCGGTGAAAGTTTCTCCAAAAAAACCTCGATAAGATCGAACTTCTCCCAGTTTCACTGTTTATGGCTGAAAATCTCAAGCTCCTTCCATTTTTCTCGACCCCTTCCTCACTGATATCCGTGTGTACGTGTTTCCTGATGGGAGAGTGTGTTTTTCGATGACCTGAGTATGTGCGCATGAGATTCTTGAGGATCTGAAAGAGGTGAGTGTGTGTATGTGTGATTTTGGTGTATGTGCACAATTCTGCCTATTGTGGATGATCCAAAATAGAGAATTCGTTGTTGTACGTGTCTTTGGGTGAAATTGAGGTCAATTTTTTTATGTATGGTACTGGTGAATATCTGTAGAAGAGAATGGAGATGATGATGTGTCTAAGATATTCTATCTAATGGTGATGATAAAAGAAGAACAAAATTGGAGATGATGATTTGCTCCTCTTTTCCCTGTGGGTCCCTTTCCTTTTTAATGGAAAAATAGCCAGCTTCCTCTTATTGGTGTGTGGGACACATGAGTGGGGTGAGGGGTAGGGTAGGTGAGGGTAGAGGTATAGAGTGAGGTAAGTGAGGTGTTAAATTTTAATAGGGAGGGGTAGGTGATTAGGATAAGGTTAGGGATTATATTAAGGGTTGTTATTTTTTTTGTATTTTTGTGGGGGTATAATTACATAGATGATGGTGTACAATAAAGTGAGGCAAAAATGAATAAAATTGGACTTAGGAGAGACAAAATTAGGTGTCTACAAAGATAAATCTGGTTGGGAACACACCATCGCATACATAAGAGACCCGGCGATACTAGAGTATGGGACTCGAGATATATAGTCACGCTCATCATCTGTCTTTGAAGATAACATGGCCGAGAGTTTGAAGTGAGCTGCCAATGGAGTACTGACAGGTTTGGCATTTTGCATATTGAAACTGTGAAGCATTTTCTTATAACTTATACTTCTCTCTATCCCTCAAAATTTTCATGCCAAGAATTTTCTTTGTTGCTGCTAGATCCTTCATCTCAAACTCCTTGCTAAGCTGGACTTTGACTTTTATTATCTCTCGCATATTCCTTGCTACAATCAACATATCATCAATATACAAGAGAATATACACGAATGAACCATCATTTACCTCCTTGAAGTAGACACAACTATCATAACTACTCCTCCAAAACATATGAGAGGTCATAAAAGAGTCAAACCTCTTATACCACTATTATCGAAATTGTTTTAAGCCATAAAGAGACTTTTTCATCAAGCATACATAATCCTCATTTTCTGAAACTACAAAGCCATCTGGTTATTGCATATAGATGTCCTCCTCTAGTTCTCTATGTAAGAATGAAGTTTTGACATCCAACTGCTTAAGCTCAAGATTATGCATGGCCATAATACCAAGCAAGGCTCGAATTGAACTATGCTTTACAACTAGAGAAAACACATCTATGAAGTCAACACCTGGAACCTGACTGTAACCTTTAGAACTAGTCTTTCTTTGTAGTTAGCATCTTCAACTCCTGATATTTCTTTTTCCTTTTTAAATACCCACTTGCAACGGATAGCTTTCCTATATTTAGGCAATCTTACTAGATCCCATGTGTCATTATTATGAAGGGGTTCCATCTCCTCCTGCATTGCAATCATCCATCGGTTGGAATCATCACAACTAACTGACTCTGAGTAAGAAGAAGGTTCTTCACCAGAATTAATACTTTCTGCTACATTCAATGCATAAGCAACCAAGTCAACTTCAGCATACTTCTGAGGAGGTCTAGTATCTCTCCTAGGCCTGACTTTAGCAATAAAATATTGTGGTACCACTGGTGGTGAAGAAGAAATAGTATCACTCTGTATCTCCAAGCTAGACTGAGAAGTAGGAACTGGTGTAGACTCTGCTCTAATCCTCTATTCAACGAGGGTGCTTGACTTTTGCTGATTCATGTCACGAAGCTCATTTGAGGGCGAAGCACTAGATTCAGAGGGAGACCGAAGCATGACAGTTTCATCAAACAAAACATCCCTGCTAATTATAACATTTCTATATTCTGTACACCAAAGCTTATTACCTTTAACACCAGGCTTATAACCTATAAATAAGCACTTGACAGATCTAGATTCCAACTTTCCATTATCAACATGAGCATAAGCAGGACATCTAAATATCCTAAAATCATAGTAACTAGCAGGAGAACCAGACCATACCTTTTGTGGAGTCTTTTTATCAATCGCAAATGAGGGAGAGCAGTTAATAAAAACAAGTTGTGGAAGCAGCTTCATCCCCAAAAGACTTGGGTAAACCAGCATTAGAGAGCATACAACACACTGTCTCCATTATAGTGCTATTCATTCATTCAACCACACCATTTTGCTGCGGAGTATGACGAACTGTTAAGTGCCTCACAATTTTTTCTCACTTGCACAGAACATTAAATTCATTAGAACAGAACTCTAAACCATTATCAGTCTGAAGACGTTTTACCTGCTTTCTTTTTTGCTTTTCTATCATAGTCCTCCACTCCTTAAAAGTAGGCAACACATCATTCTTTTACTTCAGGAAGAGAGCCCAAACTTTTCTGGAATAGTCATCAATTATAGTCATCGTGTAATTAGCACCTCCTCTAGAAGGTACTCTAGAAGGACACCAGAGATTAGAATGAATATAATCAAGTGTGCCTTTAGTTGAGTGGATGCCTTTAGTGGATATCACTCTCTTCTGCTTTCCAAAAATACAGTGCTCACAGAACTTCAGTTTAGTAATACTCTGGCCATCAATAAGTCCTCTCCTGCTTAGTTTAGCCATCCCGTTTTCACTCATATTCCCTAGGTGCGTATGCCAAAGTTTAACAACATCACTTTCTAATAGAGAGGAGGTAGAAACAACAACATTACCTATAACGTAGAGCCTTACAAGACGTACGAATTAGCAGTTTTTCTCTATCATTTCATCACAACAAGGGCACCTTTGGAAACCTTTAGGACTCCACCTTCACCAGTATACTTATATCTGTTCGAATCAAGGGTACTCAAGGAAATAAGATTTCTCTTTAGGTTTGAGACATACCGCATATCACCAAGTGTCCTCAAAACCTCATCAAACATCTTGATCCTGATTGTTCCAGTACCAACTATCTTACAAGGTGTGTTATTTCCCATCAACACAGCACCTTTAGAGATTGTTTCATATGTTGTAAACCTATCCCGATTGCGAACACATATAAAACGTGAAAGCTGAATCAAGAATCTAATTCTCATAGGGTCTAGAGTTACCATCAGAAACTACCAAGAGTTCTCTATCACTACCACCATCTTCAACAAAACTAGCTTCACCGGACTTCTCTAGTTGGTTTTTCTTTTGTTTTAGAGATTCTCTTTTCTCTCTATTTTGTAACTTATAATATTCGAATTTGATATGGCCCTTTTTCTTGCAGTAATTACAGGTTTTGTTTCTGTTTCTGGATTTCAACCTATTCCTATTATCACCCTCAAAATTTCTCTCACAAGTCCTTCCTCGAACAATGAGACCATCTACTTGAGTCTCCAACCCATTCACAAGATGCTTCATCTTCTTCTTAGAGAACAACGCATCATAGACTTTATCTATGGTTAGGGTATCACGACTATATAAAATCATATCCCTAAAGGTCATGTATGATGTAGGTAGCGAACATAACAAAATCAACCCTTGATCTTCCTTATCGTATGTAACCTCTAGAGTCTCTAAATCAGAGATAATTTCCTTAAAGACAGATAGGTGATCCTCCAAGGACACACCCTCAAACATGTAATGGGAATAAAGTCATTGTTTGAGATACAACTTGCTTGTTAGGCTCTTCGTCATACATAATGATTTCAGTTTCAACCACAACACAACAACAGTGGTCTCTTCAAAATATCTTGTAGAATTTGATTGGATAAATGAAGGCGGATCTAAGATAGAGCCTTTCGATCCTTATGCCGTTTGTCCTCATCCATCCATGATGAGGGCATCTTATCAAAACCTAATAGAGCATCGTCCAAATCCATCTGTGCAAGCACAACCCGCATCTTTATCTGCCATAATAAAAATCTGGTGTTGTAATCCAACAACGGAATATCATACTTCATGGTTGTCATCCCCAAGAAAATAATTGATCAAGCTTTGATACCGGTTTGTTATGATCGGGCAGAAAATAAGCAAACCACAAGCAAAAGAAAAATAAGAACACACAGATTTACGTGAAAATCCTTTTAAAAAAAACCACGGGCAGAGGCAGAGAAATTCACTATAATAGAGAGAGAGTACAATATTGGAGACGATAGTCTCAATTTTGTATGTACAGGAATAATTCAAAACAGCCCACTAAATTGCACCTATATAACACATGCATACAAATAGGTCCTAGGCCTAATTACATAAAGGTCCACACCTGTCACGCCCCAAAATCCCATCGGGCCGGACTGGCACCCGAAGCCGAGAAGGACCGGGAGAACCCGTTCAAATACCTGTACTTTCACTTACATGTCACCAAAAATTTGGACAGCACTTCATTGCATATAGAAGGGTCTAATTACCTGTATCAGTACAACACGCACAAATATATATATATATATATATATATAATACTTGGCCGTCGGGGCCACCACATATACAAATATAACATCACTATATAAACTTCCATGACTTTACCCTTCCTTATGTCTACAAAGCCTCTAGGATATACATGACATAACTAGGGTCGGGACAAACCCCCACCCACACATGACTCCTGTACAATAATAAAACATAAGGGACCGACTCGGAAAGCTCCGAAGCAAACTGGAGCTCACCAACAATAGCTGTATGACCTGACTCCTATCTATGCTGTGAATGAGCTGAAGCACCTGTGCCTGCAGCATGAAATGCAGGTCCCCCGTGAGGGACGTCAGTACGAAATATGTACTGAGTATGTAAAGCTGTAAATAATCATATGTGGTATGGGGGATCAAGAAAATCAGACGCAAGTGAATAAATCATAATAGAAGTGAACCACACTTCATAAACACTTTTAGGATCATGTACATTATCTTATCATTAATCTGAATTGGGTTCTTGAATTCAAACACATTTATGGAACTGTATACATTTGTTCATTTCATTCTTTACAATTATCATTCGCCATTACCTCCTCCTCCCGAACCTCCAACCACCTAACAATAATCAATACTGTACCGTACTGTTACCATTAGGCTGCCCCCAGTACATGTCAACTGTAATCATATCAAATATCGGGATCGGCCCATGCTAGGTTTAAGCCCCTGAGCTACCACCCACACGTATATCAAGTAACACACATAAGAGATCTTTCCAATAACTTAGTTCAAAAGCTTTTGAGATTATTACATTAGTGTTCATGCCAATATAGTATCTTTGGAATAAAGATACATCAATAGGAACCAAGTAATAGACTTTCTATACAATAACGATGTAATAAAGACTCATTGGTACATCAACAGTGTGTTTCGGAATCATCAATATCACAACAATGAAATAGGAGCCTTTCGGTATATCAATGAAACATTTTGACACTTTATAGAATGAAAACAACTTCGTTGGTAATGTAGAACAATACATGTTTTTGGACAACCTCGGAATCTTACTTGATGGAACATTGGTGTTTTCATGCCAAAGAACATCGTTAGAGTATGCTTTACATACCTCGTTGTAGATTCGGATACCAATTCAACACAACTTCCCGCCTTTACAAATCACTTATCTACAATGAAATGTTTGACATCTAGTATTAGCAACCCAACACCACAATTCTCTTCCATAATTCCATACAACCAATATTTGCAAAGCATTCCAAAAACCAACTTGAACAATCGGTTTATGTGTATATATATATATAATCATCATTTCAATACCACATCATCACACCAAATCCCTTCACAATTCAACATAATCCAACTATGCACAAGAATAATCCAACATCATTTCCAATCATCTTTCAACAACAATCAAATAACATACTTCTTATGCTCATATGCATATATATATACATATCCATATAAATAACACCAACATAATTTACATCCTTACCATAAAATGGCCCTTTTGATTTCGAAGTCTTGTTGGCACAAATAAGGGGTGCTTCTCGAAGCCCTCGAGACGGTGAACACAACTACGGAATCAATTTGGATTTTCTACGGTTGAATCACAAGATAATTGGAGTTGAACTTAGGCTAGGGTTTCTTATTCTTCAATAATTTGGATGATAAATGATGGATATGAGGCTAAGTATATGTATATAATGACCAATTTTCGTCCATGAGGTGATGGAAAATGACCATATTGCCCTTAAAATTTAAGTAAATCCGAATCTGTCCATAGTGGACTATTTTGATAGGCTAAAGTAAATCGACCATAACTCTTTGCTTCGATATCGGATTTGGGTGAAATTGGTATCGTTGGAAAGATAATTCAAAGGGCTTTCATTTAATATAAAGTACGAGAGTTATGATTGTTTGAAGTTGATCCTAAAAATCTGTTTTGAGAGACTGAAGTGAAACGAGTATAACTCATTACTCAGATGTCGGATTTGGATGAAACCAATTGCATTGGAAAGAAGACTCAAAGATATTTCTTTTCATAGGTGGCAGATCTCCCAGTTCATTATATTAAGGGAGTTATGATCGTTCAAAGTTGACCCAAAAAAATGGCTGACCTCAGTAGTTTGTGTGCAGGAAATTTTCCTGCACATTTACTATTCCCAATATCCCGGCCACCGTTTTATAGTTTCGAACGTGCTCGATTATATCCGAAACCTATCCGTTTTTGGAAATCTTTATATCGTTGGAAAGCTTATTCAATAACCTTCGTATGGAACCATCGACGGGCAAATTCCGGTATAAATAAAATAAAATAAAATTAATTCCATATAAATAAGACCAATACACGTACTTGAATACGCCAATATATGTACTTAAATACGGGGTGTTACAACACCTCGGGCGCAAAACCCCTGTACCCTCATCGAGATCAGTGGTGGGCTTCGAGATCGGGCCTATCGACCCAATCCCTACGATACCACCACAGACCATATTGAAAATCACAACTATGAATCACACCACAAAACTTTTAGGGTCGGATCAATGAAATTCGGGTCACAACTTTAACACTTTGGTATATTAGACGTAGATACTCCAATCCTTATGGGAAACTCAGATTGGGGGTTGGACCGATGAATTGATGGTGAACTCATAATCATATAGCTCATTGGATAGTAGACATATCGAGAATACCATCTAGCTCAGAACTAAAGAAATCAGAATAGACTTTTAGCCATCAAACTTTTGTTGAAATCCGCACAATATATTTTGATGACTAAGTGTATATTTATGATGAATTATATTTAAAGCTTGCATTTGTTTTATGATTATCTCTATTATCATTATCACTATCACTATTTTGACCGTTTTACACGCCTATACATTCTAAGTATTGGCCGTCCTCGGACGGCTACATTATCTCATAATGTAGGTTAAGAGGCTCAGTTTCGTGGTTCAACACATTAGTAGAAGTTCTTGAAGGATCAAAGTTGGTGAGCCATCCATCCTTCGGAGGGCGTTTTATTTAGCTATTCGGTTTCTTTTAGTTTTATGGTCCGATCTGGGGCCTTGTACCTGCCTAGACAATTATTCACTAGTAAAGGCTTCATAGATTGATTAGACGGATATTTTGTTATGATGTGGGGTTAAAGTTTTGTTATTTAGACTTCTTTGAGTTTCCTTATATATTTTCCGCAATATATATATATATGAATATGTTTTTGATAGAATTCTAAGGGGCCTTCCCGAGCCTTCAAAATTTGGAATTTCATTGCGGTTAGGGCCTCGGGTCGTGACAAAAGGTGACAAGAAAATAAGAATGGAGGGAATACTTGTCAATATAAAAAATCAAGAGAGAATTAATTATTCTTTCCAACTTTTACCTTAGCATTAACTATTTTACTCCCCGCGTTCATCTTTATTGTCCACTATACTCCCTTCGTTCGAATTTATATGCTACTATTTTTCTAATTTGATTTTTATTTTTAATTTTCATTTTTAACGAGTCAAGAAAAGACGAAAAAGATTCATGTTCTATCTGTAGCATTAATTACTTATTCTCCATATCATTTTTCAATAGCTATACTCCCTCTAGTCCAAAATAAGTGATTTTTTGCCTAAATAGTAAATACACACTTATTAAGGAAAAGAAATTAGGACAGAGGTTAGGAGACCTATCAAACTACTCTTGAAATTCCAACAACATTAAAATAAAGTTAATTAAGTCTCTTGTAACTCATAACCCAGAAAGTATAAATGAAGGATAAAATCGAAAGAAATTTTCAACATGTCTCTTGAAGAATGAACAATTCACTTATTTTGGACGTTGAAAAATAGCTCACAAATTCACTTATTTTGAATACGAGGGAGTACTAAACATCAATTAATAAGGGTAATGGTAAAGTCACTATACTAAGCATTATTTTTGTAATAAGTGTGTCAAGTCAAAATGTGGAAAGCAATTCGAACGGAGGGAGTACTAAAAATAGATGTCCAACAACACTTGTCGAGTTTGAAAAATCAATAGATATTTTAAAATTTTATGTCCATTTTACCATTACTATTAAATAGTATTCTTTTACCCAATGTATTTTCCAACGAATGAATTTATTATATTTAAAAGTTGATATGGTAAAAGAACTCTTGTTATTTATTATTTCTTAAGATGTATGTCAAGTTAATAATGGACAAGTAAAAATGGACAGAAGGGAGTAGAACCTTATCTTGGCAATTAAAGGTTGTGCAAAATCTTATCCCGACAATTAAAAAGGAACGGAGAAATGAGAGTAGCTTTTAGTATCAAGGATAAAATAAATATAAAATGATAAATTATCTATTGATTTTCAAATTGAACACGTAAAATTGAATAACTATTTTTTGTATGATAGAAATTGCAAACTATTTTTTAGTATATAAAACAAGTAAAGATAGATGAATGAAGTATCATTTATGAACGAATAAATACAACAAAACGTTGCTACTTATTGTCCCAAAGAGTAATGGTACTCTCTTAAAATGCATTAAAACTCAAAAAGAAATTGATTTCCACGATTTAAATGTACAATAAAGTCCTAATATTAATTAAAGACATTCAGAGGGGAAAAAAGTAACGATATATCCTACAATATAAATATCGTATATCCTACTTCTAAATTCTCATCAAATTCTAAATCCTCTCACCTCCAAATCCACTTATAATAAACTTACATATTTGGTGAGAAAAAAATGACTTCTGTATATGCATATGTACTTATTTTCTTATGCATATCTATTGAGGTTTCTCCGAGCGTCTCACAATTATTTGGAGGAGGCGGCCTTTCGCCTGGTTTAGGGGGTCAAATCGGTAATGGTCTTTTTCCGGATATCTCCAAATGCTTAGCATCAGTGTTCAATGTTCCTGGATGTGTTGAAGAGGTTATATCATCTTTTCTAAGTATTCAACCTCGATTAATTGGTCCTCAATGTTGCAGAGCTATATCAGACATTTCAGATACTTGTTTGCCTAAAATTTTACCTTTTAGTTCATTTATCCCTTTAGTACTTGGAAACTTTTGCCCCATTCAAGGTCCACCACCACCAATTATCCCACAACCTATAGTTCCAAATGGTGGCATCAAGATGGTACGCAAAATTAAGAACTAAGTTAGGTTATTTAATTTTCGTCCTTTGAATTCTTTCAGATCCAATAAATGGGTGGCGATGAAATTAGCACCCAGGGGTTCTTTCTGTTTTTAGTATAATGTTAAATTGTATGATCATTTCATTCAAATAATTAAGTTGTTATAAATGAATTTCATACTTTTATTTATTTAATTATGTTTTCAGTAAATTTACAAAAGAAAAATGTTCATTTTTAGTTTGCTTACTTGTAGATTTACTTGCTAAAATGGTACTAGCATATTACCTTGTCCTAATAATTCCTAGAAATAAGTATCATGCTAATTGGCACCAATTTTACATGAAAAAAATATCATACTATATCCATATGTAAATATTTTAGAGTTTAAGAATTTTTAAATTTTCGCATGAAATCCACATGAATTTTACACAGAGAATCAAATTAAATCTCGATGAAATCTATGCTAATCTTGCAATAATAGCACATTCACCAAGAATTTATTATAAATTGACTAGTTTATATTGATTGTCACTCTAACGTAACCTTTCTTAGTGTAGATTTTGCGTAAACATTGTTGCGATAATAAATTCAAAACAATTCCTTAAATATACATTGGACAATTTTGATCCTTTAGAAGTTTGTAAAAATCAATATATTTATTCTTTGTCAAATATTATCAAACTTTACATGTTAGATTCGACGGAAACTATAAAAAAAGGAGAAAGAAATTAGCAGGAACTCACATCTAGAGTTACGATCTCTGTAATTTTTGCTATTTTTATTTTATTTTTTAGAGTTTATTGCAATCTTTTTTATATATATGCCATTTTAATGTCTAGTGCACTTTTTTGTGTTGCATATATTAATAGTTGATAAAACTTTCTTGATGTTGATGTTTAGATGTGCTCTTCTAATCGTTGCTACTGCCTTAATGACAGTGGCGGCGGAGCAGGATTTAAAAAGTGTAGGTGCTTAAAAAATTAAAAAGCTAAAAGAAAGTAAAAATTTGCCTCAATGAGGTTCAAATCGGGATGTTCCTTCTAGTGGAGAATCTTAAAATCAATCTAAATGCGAGTGCACCAAGCCAATTTTTTTATTATAGTGTGTGCTTTTATATCTTTTATTTCTATTTTTATATATTTTCTACGTAATTATACCTATTCCGCGTCGAGTTTACTGAATGTCGGAGCACCCAAAAAATAATCTAGGTCCACCCCTGCTTAATGATGATAACCTTTTTTCTTTTCTATTTAAATGAAGGGATAGAACATTAGACGAGCAAAATGGATTTATTGGTTATATTAGACGGAGATAAGCATTCAGTACCCTCCTCGAACTCTGGCCAAAGTTGCTATGATAAACTCTAATTTTACAGGTTGAGCTCAATTTTAACGTATTTTTATCACCTTTTTGTGGTGACGTGACACCTTTATTACATAAAAATGGAGCTCATGACAAAGTTGTCACGTCAGCTAAAAAAATATCACGTCAGCAAAAAAGGTGACAAAAATTGTGAAGGCAATATCATGACTGATCTTCTCGCAAATTTATCGGAGAGTACTAGAAGAAACACTTTCTTCAATGAGGCTACTAACTTGTTACTTGACCACTCAAATTATATATACTTAAAAAGAATGACATTAAAGACTCTCTACTTAAATTTAGATTTCGAATCGAGAAAGGCTCTTTTACTTTTTATCTTGACTGAACATTTTGTTTACTACTAAACGTGCTTCTCTTTTTATGAACTTAATTGTTAAAGAATTAAGAGACCTTTTTGATTTATTTTGTGCTTAGATCGAATTGTATGAGCTGTCTATGCTCAAACTCTGTAATTATTGAGGTTAAGGATATATTCACTTTTTTATACCCCTTTTAATCTATCATAAAATAAACTCCCATGTATAAAAAAAAAAAAAGGAGTAAAGAATTTAGTACCTCTGAACTACGACCAAATTTGCTATAACACACTACAACTTCACGTGAATCCTATTACCTCCTCCTCTCCACCTCCCTCCCAAACCTAATTTTAGCGTATTTTTGTCATCCTTTTTAGCTGACGTGACACTTTTTATCAATCTTTTTAGCCAACGTGACACCAATTTTATGTAATAAAGATACTATGTCAGCATAAAAGGATAGCAATAATACGTTAAAATTAAGTTCAGGGGTAAGGTAAAAACCCCTGTGAATTTGGAATGCATTGTAGTAACTTTGGTCATAGATGAAAACTTCAGAGATACTGAATGCTTGTCTCGAAAAAAAACTTAACTAAAGTTGTTTAAGAGACTTATTTTATTTTTAATTTAACCTCAAAATAAAGTATGGGACCCACCTTCCACTTGTCAAACTCTAAGAAACCTCACACAACTAGTTAAGTTATGTAAGATACAATATAAAAATATTTCCTTTTAAAAAGAGAAAGATAATGGAGGGAATTAAGCTGTGGTGTAGAAACTTAGAACGTGGACAGTTAGCCAATTCAAATATCAACAAATCTCTACACAAGAAGAATAATATTACTACTACTATATTAGCATTATACATTTTATATTATGCTTCCAATTACATGAAATATTCAAATGGCTTTGAGGTTTCTTCAATATCAACCATTTTCTCCAATTTTCAATATCAACTCCCATAATAGAAAACAAAAATTCTTGATACGTAATGAAGTCTCTATTTCTTCTACCATTCCTTCCAAGCAATCCATCTCAGGTATGGCTATATTTTTTTTCTTGTCGCGTTGATTTCTCAAATGTTCACTTAACTAATACTCCGTGTTCTTTTAATTTGTTTGACGTATTTTGACTCGGTATAAGTTTAAGAAAGTAGTATTAGTACTTTTGAATATTGTGTTTTTTAAAATAAATATACTCAAATGTGTCATCGAATAATTAGAAGTGACTTATTTATGTCGTTTGTTATAAGTTGGCTAATTAATGCTATTTTCGTTGAATGTTTGACTCATTTATGTCATATCGCTACAGAAAGGTTTATTTGTGTCATTATTTTGTGACGGTGATTTTTGTAAAGCCATTTTTGCCACTTGGTCTCTTATTAGATTCCACATTACCAATTTCAAATCAACTAATATTACTTAAAATAAAAATTAAAAATTGAAAACATGAAAATAAAATTTGATTCGCACCGTTAAAATAAAAATTGGACTTATTAAAAATAAAAATCGGAGTAATTAAAAATAAAAATTAAACTATTGTGTCGGATTTTGTTTTTATGGGTATGATTTTTTATTTTGATTTAAGTAATATTGGTTGATTTAGATTTCGTGACATGAACTTCTAATAAGAGGTCATGCGTCAAAAATGATTTTGCAAAATTATCATTGCTAAATAATGGCAAAATGAACTTTTTTGTAAAGACAGTGGAATAGGTGAATCAAACATTTAATGGCGATGGCATAAATAAGCCAAAAGAAAAAGAAGGGTTGCTCGGATGCTAAGCATCCTCCACCTCCAATACTAATACTAAGGATGTAGGTTCGAGTCACCCATGCATTAGGAGCTCCAGGAAGGAGTTGGTAAAAGAAAATGTTATATCAAACAAAAAAAAATTAAAATATGTCAGTAAGGTTATCAATTTGGCCTACATATCAGTCTGTCTTTTGGATGAGTTGAATTGGACTTAGTCATAATGGGTTGCGTCAATGAATGCGCGATTTAGATCGATCATATTTTCATGGGCTAATTTGACACCACAACACCTAGTTCCGGTAGAGGAACTAAAAACTTTAAGGGGATTCAGAAAAAAAGTAAACTTCCATAGTGATTGAATAAGAGTAAAGCATTAGTACCCCTTTGAACTATGACCAAATTTTCTACGATATATTCTAACTTCACGGGAGTTCTATTATCCCTGAACTAAATTTTAGCGTATTTTTGTCAACCTTTTTAGCTAACGAGGCACCTTTTTTCAACCTTTTTAGCTGACGTGGCACCTTTGGCATGACCCTCATTTTATGTAATACAATTGTCATGTCAGCACAAAAGGGTGACAAAAATGAGCTAAAATTGAGTTCAGGGATAATAGGAGTACCCTGTAAAGCTGGAGTATGTCGTAGCAACTTTGTCCATAGTTCGAGGAGGTACTAGATGCTTATCTCACTGAATAAACTTGAATATCTATAGATTACAATAATTGACATGTACAAAAAAATGTTTCTACCGTATTTGTAGTGTATAAGGGGATTCAAATGAACTCCTTCAACACACTTATGTGCCCTTCCAATTATGAGATTAAGCAATGACTGACTGAACAATTTCTTAATTGTTGTTCCTTTGTTAACCGGTGCAACACTAGTAAATATTGACTATCATCTTTGCATGTAGTAAATTTCAACTTATAGTAAATTTAGCATAGATTTAGAAAATACGTGAACTTCAAATTAAGGAAAATGATAGTTCTGAAAATTGGTGGAAGTAACACTCAACAAGCTGAAAGTGCCAAGTGCATTTGGATGGGAAAAATATAGTTGCATTGTTGAATTCTATGTTCCATCGAATTATATGGGGCAAACGGAGTACTGTTTTCTGAAAAAATGAAAAATGTAACCACGATAGTTCTCGATGTTGTAAGTTCCTAGTTTCTAACGTCTACTGAAATTGTTCTCTTCATGCTAGAGTACAACAGATTGGTATTGGGAGGACATGATAACTAGTCATGTATGCACTTTCTAATCTATGAAATATGGACGTCAGTGTAGATTGATGTTCCATTGGAAGAAAACACCGTATTTCTGAGGATCTGCCTGTGTAGGATTTTAATGTGGTTAAGTTCTCTCACTACAGGAAAAATGTTTATGTGACTGCAGAATAATGTGCAGGCAAGTCAGAAGCAGATATCGTTGTCATTGGGAGCGGTATAGGTGGGCTATGTTGTGCTGGACTTCTTGCTAGGTACGGCCAAGATGTTTTAGTACTGGAAAGTCATGATGTAGCTGGGGGTGCCGCTCACTCTTTTGATATTAAAGGGTACAAATTTGACTCTGGTCCATCATTGTTCTCCGGTTTTCAATCACGAGGTCCTCAGGCAAATCCATTAGCACAGGTTATACTCGACATCTTTCTAATTTAACTTTGTTTATTTAGAATGGAAAGCAGTTGGCGTATTTTGGGACAAAGATACGAGTGTATATAAGACTTCTTGTTCCCTTGTCCATCCTAGACCTTCCTTCCAAATGTAGTATCCATCTAATGCGGATATAACTCAAATTAAGGGCTTTGTATATGTGTATTTTCTTTGTCGTATCAATATTCTTAAGCTACTATTCATGAAACAAATGTATGAGATGTTAACAAATTCGACATCCATGGAGAAACCGAGGACAATATGCTGGTCTTCTCTCCCGCTAGAAGTCCATTCTAGAGTTTTGTTGAACACCTAAGAGTCGCCAATAATGATAGTAACACACACATGATGCGAATATTGCAGCAATGTTCTGTAAATCTGGTAGAACAGATGGTCTAACAACAAATATGTCCTGGATCCTAATGCAAGGTCCAGTTAGAACGCAAGTGAATTTGCAGCTCAATTGCTTTAGAAAAACTCCGTGGTTGGCCTAATTCACTATAGTAAATTTTTACTGTAATTTATTGTACATTAAGTATGGCTTCTTGTTTGAAAATGCAACTCAACTTATTGATATGTTCCTCAGGTTCTTGATGCATTAGGTGAATCAATTCCCTGCATCAATTATGACTCGTGGATGGTATACGTACCTGAAGGTGAATTCCTGTCACGCATTGGCCCAACTGAGTTTTTTAAGGTCTGACCTGCTTTTGCTTTTGGGAACAAGTTTCATAGACACCGTTCATGTTGTAAATTTTAAATTCTTAAGATGTTGAGCTAGTGTACGATGCTTACAGTCGAGATTCTTAAGATGTTGAGCTAGTGTACAATGCTTACAGTCGAGGACTGTAAGACTTCCTTTTTTCAGATGGCACATCAGTGCACCAACAAATTTCATGTTATATTCTTAGTGTTGAGACAACCACCAATATATTTTGCTATCATATACTATGGAAGTATGTGAGACACTAATGACTAACAAATCGGTACAACTTCACCTGGCTTACCCTATTTCACTTTTGGATAAAGGTATATGGAACATCGGATCTCGTAGCACAGTAGTTGTTTGTTGACCTTGGAATGAAGCTTGTCAAAATAGGGCATCTGTTGGGCCTTCTCCGAATTTCATCATCTTCTTCTGCGCCTTTGTTATCTCTCTCTTTCCATCTTGTATTGTTCAATAAAGAACAGCAAAACTAAATTTCTGGTGTTCGTAGTTTAATTAAGGAAAACGTTGTACCTGAAGGATAAGAAAAGTACTTCCCACCTTTCTGCAGGTATTGACGTATGAAATTTTCTGAGACGAATCCTTACTTGCATCCCTGCTAAACTTTGTGCTATTGTTTATTATTTAAAGCCAGGCTGAACCTTTGGAGCTGAAAATCGTTAAGTCATGTGGTCCTTCACAGACAATATTGAGGACCTAAAAATAGATTGCTAGAGTATTTTCATTGCGTTTGAGATTTGGGGCGGTATTATTTATGTGATTCTATCCTAATGAAACCATTTAACTGAATGGTTATATTTCCTTTTAACATGCTTCATGGTAATCTTTCTCACAATTCAGGATCTAGAGAAGTATGCAGGACCAGATTCAGCAAGAGAGTGGAGGAAACTTCTTGTGAGTGCTGCATACTTCCCTTATATGTGTTTCTAACGTTATTGATCGTTCTAATATCCGGAGATGCTTCCTTTACAATTTAAAATGAGATTTCTTGACAGTCCCTGGCTCTCGAACTTTTGTAAGAGCTCTTTACTGTCCCTTGTTTTTACAGGACGCAATACTTCCAATGTCAGCAGCTGCAATGGCTCTGCCTCCACTATCTATCCGAGGGGACTTGGGTGTTCTTTCCACTGCTGCTGCTAGATATGCACCTTCTCTTTTAAAATCTTTTGCTCAAATGGGACCTCAAGGAGCCCTTGGTGCTACCAAACTTCTCAGACCCTTTTCAGATATCATTGATTCTTTGGGGATAAAAGACCCTTTTATTCGAAATTGGCTTGATCTCCTAGCCTTCTTGCTTGCCGGAGTCAAAACTAACGGCATACTCTCAGCAGAAATGGTAATTATGGAACATGCATATTTCCTTAAAGAGATATATCTTGTAAGTTATGTAGTTGGCATCTATCAGAGATATTTCATCATTATTGAACAAATGCAATGGCTACAACAAGCTAATTTTGCTGAATAAATTGAATGGTTTTCACTTGGTTGGCATATGTTGGATTAAGCAGACCTGGTATTAATTAGTCACGTCTCATGAGTGTTGTACTTGATTTTATGTTTAACCTTCTCACATTTAACTTACTTTATTGGAATAAGTATAATTATTCTCACCGTTAATTCATACAACTTCATTAATATCATCGTTGATGCTTCGTAGGTGTACATGTTTTCAGAATGGTATAAGCCAGGTTGTACTCTAGAATATCCGCTTCATGGAAGTGGAGCAATTGTTGATGCCCTTATTCGAGGATTACAAAAGTTTGGTGGGCGGATTTCTCTCAGGAGTCACGTAGAAAACATAGTTGTTGAAAATGGTCGAGCTGTTGGAGTCAAACTAAGAGGTGGCCAAGTGAGTAAATAAAAACTATTGATGCATAGTGAAATGATACACGACATCTTTTATTGCGATTGTGCTTTTTCCTTGTCAAATTCATAAAACCAAATTCCTTGATGTTGCAGTTTGTCAGTGCCAAGAAGGCTGTAGTCAGCAATGCATCTATGTGGGATACGCTGAGTTTATTGCCTCCAGAAGTTGTCCCGAAGTCATACCAGGACCGGATTGAAACAACCAAACAGTGTGAATCATTCATGCATCTGCATTTGGGTTTTGATGCAGAGGTAAGGTACACCACAACAATGCCTTGTTGATAAAACATCTGGTATCCGGAACCTACTAGTCCGGTTAATCCAATTTCACGCTGCATTTCATTCCTAGGATTTGAACCCGATATCTCTAGTTTAGGATGGAAAGATTCCATCCGTCACACAACATCCCCAGGTAGTCCAGAAACAATGCATTGTTGATAAAATATCTGGTGTCCAGAACCTACTAGTCCGATTAATCCAGTTTCACACTGCATTTCATTCCTATGATTTGAATCTGATATCTCTAGTTTTGGAAGGAAAGATTCCATACGTCACACAACATCCCTGGGTGGTCCAAAAACAAGGCATTGTTGATAAAACATTTGGTATACGGAACCTACTAGTCCGATTAATCCAGTCTCACACTGCATTTCATTCCTAGGATTTGAATCCGATATCTCTAGTTTAGGATGGAAAGATTCCATCCGTCACACAACATCCCCCGATGGTCCAGAAACATGATTGTTAATAAACACATACCAAGGAAAACCTTTATAGTGCATAGAATTCTATCTGCAATTCGATTAGTAGACTGTGACAATGGGGATATCGCTTCCATGGACTGAAAATAAAAGACCACATAAACTAAACTAGGCCACCGTGAAATAACAATTAGAAAGGTCATATTCGAGGTAATTATGCTAGTACCATTCTTTTTGTTCCATTCTTTAATTGTCATTGTAATGGATCTATAGGGTATACCTGATGATCTGGGAATCCATCATATAGTAGTTAATGACTGGGACCGAGGGGTTGATGCTGATCAGAATGTTGTACTGATATCTGTGCCGAGCGTGCTTAGTCCAGATCTTGCTCCACCTGGAAAGCATGTTTTACATGCTTATACCCCTGGAACTGAGCCATTTGAAATGTGGGAAGGTCTTGATCGCCGGAGCAATGAGTACAAAAACCTCAAGGCTGAAAGATCCGAGGTACTCTTTTCTTTTCTTATTTATTAATGACAAAACATTGGTCCAACAACGGCGACATATCTAGTATAGTCCTACGAGTGGGATGACAAATAGTGGTCCGGCTTTTGTTATTTACATAATTTTTGAGATGATAATATGCCTGATCAACTTTACCACATCACATTAGTATGATCGTAGCTAACACATTGAAATGAGAAGTTAGGCCATTGTGCGTAGCTGATTTATGCTCTAGATCAAATGCGAATCCAGGATATAAACACTATGGGTTCAATTTTTAAGATTCTTAGAATTGAACCTGCTACACTTTCCAATATTATGGGTTCAAATCTATTCTCTGTTGCAATTTTAGTGAACTTTAACACATGAACTAATGTTCCTCATTGAAAGTACTGGGTTCAGAAAAACCTGGTGACTGAATACTGCATCCGGCACTGCTCTAGATATCTTTAATCGCATGTTTGTTTTTCCTCTTTTTCCCGTTCCTCTCATTAAATTTAATTTTCCTTCTCTATATGTATCTTTGCAATTTGTGACTTTCCTTCGAGAACTGTAAATTTGTATTCATACTGAGGTCCCTTTTCAGCTGATTCGGCTTACATGACAGGTAATGTGGAAGGCTGTAGAAAAAGCACTCGGGCCAGGATTTTATCGCGAGAAGTGTGAGGTGAAATTAGTTGGAACTCCATTAACACATCAAAGATTTCTTAGAAGAAATAGGGGGACCTATGGACCAGCTATATTAGCAGGTAAATATACATATAAAAGAACTAAAATGTAGGTGTAATACATAATCAAACACTTCAAGTACTTGGTCTCGCATAGCAAGTAAGCACTCCAACTTTGAGTATACACATTTGGACACCTCAACTCGTCTCCACTGTGTCAGTTGAATACAGACACCTCAAAATTGATGTGTCACATTAGCGTCCAGTGCCCATGAGACATGGTACGAGTTGGAATGTTTTGTGTCAGTTGCACTTGTCAGCTAAGACCAAAATTGAGTGTTAGTTTATGTATTATGCCTAAAATGTTGCATTTATATGATAAAACTGATTCTTGTCTGCAGGTAAAAGCACATTTCCTGGACATTCAACGCCAATTCCACAACTCTTGTGCTGTGGAGACTCTACTTTTCCTGGCATTGGAGTGCCTGCAGTTGCTGCTAGTGGCGCCATTGTCGCGAATTCACTGGTTTCTGTTACGGAACATTCACAGCTTCTTGATGCTGTAGGGATATGATCGAGAAAACAGCGCGGCTGTCAAGTTGGTTTGAAGTCGTGGAAAATTTTGATTCATTCTGTATAAAGCTTAGTGCTTTTCTTATTCTCTATAAAGCTTAACATTGGTTATACTCTGAACAATACTGCCTTTGTTTACATTAATGAAATGTTAAATGTGTTTTTGAATTGCTTACTATTTTTTTCTTAAATTATTGATTAACAAGTTGTATTTGTACTTTTTTTAATTGTTAGGAGGTAAATTTGAGAGAAAAGATAATATTTGAAGCATCTATGAGCTGATAAATTAATGAAGACATATAAAATAAATCGCGCATCCTAGCTTTGGAAACAACTTTTTTCGGAGCAATTACCTGGCTGCCCTTTTTTCTTAGATGTATTTTTAACCTTTCTGTTAAAAGTAATTTTTTTTTAGAACAATGTTAATAAAAAGTGGTTACATAAACCATAAGGTAGCAAGGATCGATCAATCAAGAATTAGTAGTACAAAAAAAGATATAAATTGTCCTTTTTAATTTCATAACCTCAATTATTTATTATCTTTTTATTTACCTAAGTAATTACTTTTTTGAATCAAAATGTATTTTGACGTTGAGTTGATCAAATGTTTGTTCTCAATCACGTACTAGCCATAGTGTGATAGTTTAGAGCTTTGTTGTAGATGTTGAGGTGGTGTTGATCCATGCAGGTGATATTTATCATAATCTGTTGTTTAATGTGTTTCGATTATCGTGCTATTTTATTGATGGTTATTATTTCTTTCTTGCGTTGTATCCTTCTTAATTGTTATATTTTTTTTAACTACCTGAATTTACTACACTTGAGTCGATGAACTTTCAGAAACAACCCCTCTACCTCTCTGAGGTAGCAGTAAGGTCTGCGTATAATTTATCCTCTTCATATTTTACTAATGGAATTTCATTATGTTGTTGTTCTTGTTTTGACTACTACATACACTGACACATATATGACTACCTGTTTCATTGATGTGTAAAACTGATACGGTAGTTAGTCAGTTAGTCAGTTAGTCAGTTAGTTAGTTAGCCGATAGATGAGTCAACTGTATAGGTTGTTAGAGGTTGTTAGATAATGATTAGTTAGGTACAATGAGTTGTCAATGAACTGGATACATGATTCACTTCTTAGCTCATCTTAACTCAAGTCTATAAATAGACTCATAATTGTAAAGCTTCAGGGGAGAATAATGAAAATTCAGCTTCCGTTTATCTTCTTCTTCTCCTTGATTGCAAGCTATCAAGCTGCAATCCTTCTATTTCATATGGTATCAGAGCCACGAGCTCAACACTAAAGGTGTTTTCGATTGCATTTCACTAAATTCTCTGCGCAATTTGAGATCGCTTTTTCAGTACATCTTCGATCTCTATTTTCCAGTTTTTTCTTCTTCGCAATTTCGATCTACATTGCAGTTACATCCTATCAATCATGGCATCTAAAATTGATCAAAGTGATGCACTTTTCATTGGTGCATCTGATAGTTCCAGTGCTGTACTTGTTCCAATCAAGTTAACTGGTTCAGAAAATTATAGTTTATGGAGTCGATCGATGCGTATTACTCTCTTAGGGAAGAGAAAGTTTGGATTTGTCACTGGAACCTGCAACAAGGAATCGTATAAAAAAGAGCTTCATGTACAGTAGGAAACATGTAATGCAATTATGCTTTCCTGGATCATGAACACTATGAATAAAAGTCTGCTATCTAGAATTGTTTATTCCACGAATGCTTGTGCAGTTTGGGAAGACTTGAAGGAGAGATATGACAAGGTGAATCATATGCGTATATATCAATTGCATAGTGAAATTAATATGCACTCTCAAGGTACAGACTCAATCTCAGCTTATTTTACCAAATTGAAGAGTTTATGGAGTGAGTATGATGTACTAGTGCCAAATCCTAGTTGTGATTGCCCTAAGTCTAGAGAGTACTTAGATCATATGTGTCAACTTAGACTTTTACAGTTTTTAAGTGGCCTAAATGAGTCCTATGATCATGCTAGAAGACAGATATTGCTCAAGGGAGTGACTCCTACTCTTAACCAAGTTTATGCTATGCTTATAGAGGATGAAATCCAACATTCAACTTGTATGATGACTGTAAATGATAGACCAGAACCACTTGCTATGCAAATGAATCGAAATTATGATTTTGGACAAAGCAACACTAACTATAAAGGCAGAAAGTGTGATTACTGTCATCTCTTGGGTCATACCAAGGAAACTTGTTATAAGTTGGTAGGGTATCCAAATGACTGGAAAAATAATAAGAAACAAGGCTACAACTCTAACTTTAGATCATAGAATACTGGAAGTAACAACTTCTCCACACACAATAGTGGTAACAACTTTGTCAATACTGGTAACAAGGCTTCTCAGGCTCCAACCATGGTAGCTGGCCAGGTTAATGCTACTAGTTCTAGTCCTGAAGTGACTCGGGCACCACTGGCCAAGCCTCACACGTTCACTGAGGAGGAGTACACTCAGATTATGACCATGTTGAGCAAAGATACAAAAGATATGAAGCAAGTAAATATGACAGGTATCACTACTTGTTTCTTGTCCAAAGTATGTCCTGACAGATGGATTGTAGAGTCAGGTGCTACACATCATGTGTCTGCACATAGACACCTATTCAAATGAAGTACCAGATTAAACTCTAAATAGTTGGACAAGTTGCACCTCCCAATAGGTGATGAAGTGACAATCTCACACACTGGAGAAACTTACATTTTTGCAGATGATGTCATCAAAGATGTTCTACTTGTTCCATACTTCAAACTCAATTTGTTTTCTGTTGCTAAGATAACCAAGGAGTTTTCATGCTTTGTATCCTTTTATCTTGATTTTTGTATCTTTCAGGACCTCTTCAATGGCAAGGTAAAGGGGATTGGTAAACAAGAGGGTGGACTGTATGTTCTTAAAGGTGGTTGGACAGGAAATACTAATCAGTCCAGATCAAAAACCTACAGATTTATTGCAGAAGTCTCAACTTCTAGTTGCAGAAAGACTTGGACACCCTGCTGCTCAGGTTCTCAAGTGTTTGGATATTCTGAAGAATCCTAGTGATGTAAATATGTTGAATAAATGTACTATGTGTCCACTGGCTAAACAAACAAGATTGTCATTTCCTACAAGTGCTACTAGATGCTCTATTTGTTTTGAACTTGTCCATATAGATTTATGGGGTCCATATCAAACTTCTACTTTTGACAACAAATGTTATTTCTGGACTATGGTAGATGACCATAGTAGGTACACTTAGATGCACCTGTTGCAGTTAAAGTCTGAGGCCATGGTGGCCATTAAAATATTAATTTCCATGTTTAGAACTCAGTTTGGAATAGTAGTGAAAACCATTAGATTTGACAATGGAACTGAATTTATTAACTATCAATATAAGATATTGTTTCAGTCCTTGGGCATTTTATATCAGAGCAGTTGTCCTCACACTCCTGAATAGAATGGAGTTGTGGAGAGGAAGCACAGACATATATTAAACATAGCCAGAGCACTCAAGTTTCAGTCTCACTTGCCTATTAAGTATTGGGGACTATGTGTAAAGGCTGCAGTATATCTAATGAACAGGTTACCATCTTATGTTCTGAGTAGTAAGAGCCCATTTCAGTTGATGTTTTCCAAGGATCCCAAGCTATCTCATCTCAGGGTATATGGTTGCTTATGCTATGTCACTATCGTACCAAGAGGTGATAAATTCACAAAAAGAGCTAAACCTGCAGTATTGGTGGGATATTCAGAGTCTCAAAAGGGATATTTACTGCTGGATTTCACCTCAAAGAGACTATTAGTCAGTAGAGATATTGTGTTTCATGAAGATGCATTTCCCTTTGCTTCATCACCAGTACAAAATACACAAGCTTCCTCATCTGAAGAAGATATCACTGACTTCTTGATCCCCACAGATGATGAAATATTTCCTGAGATAGCTACTGATAGTATTACTGAAGAAGCTCTAATTGAGGAGGAAAACATTTCTAATGCTGCAGTACCTGGTGCAGCTTCACCTGGCACCACTCATGAAAAAACATGTCAAGATGACTGCCACCTGCCCTAACCCTCTTCCAGTAGACCAACAAGAATAAGCAAATGCATAATTATGTTGACACTTCCAGAAACCAGAGATGCAAACATCCATTAGCCAACAGCCTGTCTTACAAAAATCTGAGTCCTACTTATCAATGCTATTTAACCAAATTCTCAACTTTGACTGAGCCTCAGCACTATAAACAAGCTATAAAAAAATGCAAGGTGGGTGGAAGCTATGAATTCAGAGATTCAGGCCTTGGAAGCTAATAACACATGGATCATTGTTGATCTACCTAAAGGGAAGAATACTGTTGGTTCCAAATGGATATACAAAATCAAATATCTTGCAAATGGTGAAGTGGAGAGGTTCAAAGTAAGATTAGTGTCCAAAGGATATAGCCAATAGGAGGGGTTAGATTATCATGAAACCTTCTCACTAGTGGATAAGATGGTTACAGTCAGATGTGTGTGTAATGCCCCGCAAAATCCTCTTCCAGTCTGAGCCTTAGAGCGTATTTTGGTAAAGCGAAAATCTGAGTCTAAATGTTTCAAAAATATCCCCCCAAGTATGAAATACTTTGAATCGTGTGGGAATCAATTTGAGCATGAATTAAAATCATAGAGGTCTCCTAACTCATGGTCGAGTTGAAAGTTTTCCTATCGTTCAAGTTTTAGTGACCGTCAAAATTTGGGTCAATTTCAATCGACTATAACTCCTTGTATATATCTAATTAGAGGACCTACTATATATCAATGAAATCTCTTTGAATTATCTTTGCAACGATATTAATTTTGTCCAAAACCGATATCAGAGCAAAGCGTCATGCTTATTTTAATCCAGCATGTCAAGATTGGAAATGTGTGATGACATTTCTGACGACCCTTCACATTTCTGATGACATTTCTGATGGTCTGTCACATTTCTGACGACATTTCTGATGACGTCGTCAGCCTTACAGAAACTCACAAAATCCACCCTTTTTGTGATGATAATTCGTGATGGCCCGTCACGGGCCTAACGGCTTGTCACGGATGTCGTCATCAATATTTTTCCAGCAATTTTAGAACGTTTTTGCAAGGGTATTTTGGTCTTTTCCCACCTTTTGGAAGCCTCTATAAATATGGAAAACCTCTTCCAAAACTCTAATTTCATCATTTTTCTCTTCCAAATTCTCTCAAGGGAAAATAGCTAGGGTTTCATCAAGAACCCTAATCTTCCAAAAATCATCCATAAATTCTTCAAGATTTCTTCAAGAATCAAGTTCCTCATAGTGTGGGCTTCGAGAATTATTTATTACAAGTGCGGATGGAGTTTCAAGCATTAGAATTTATTCACTTTCAAAGATTAAGGTATGTAAATGTTGATTCTTGGGTCCCTTTCATCCAAGAAGCTCAAGAACCCTTTTTAAAACTAAAAGATTTTTATGTTTATGAGTTGTTAATGATTTGTATGAGTTTAAATTGATGTTTAATGTGATGTTTGTGATAGACCTTCTTGAAGTTATTTTCTATGTGATGTGTTCATGACTTTTGGGTGTAGAAATGGTTGAATAAGTGAAGCATGTCCCCCATAGGTTTGATAAAGAGCTTAGGTGAAGCATGAGGGCTGTTGACACCCAATTTTTGACTCTCCCTTTCGTAAAATTAATTTCTCGATGCTTAGGATTTTTGAATATTTAAATATATATATATATATATATATTTAGACGTTAACAGTATGAAAATTATGTTTTTCTTATTAATATCACATCTTACAAATTTAATCAAAAATAAATAAATAAATAAATATATGTTAAATCATCATTCCACTATTTTTCTAAAATGAGTAAATAAATATATGTTAGCATATTAACATAATACTTATTACATTATTATACTTTTGCAAAATTCACTCTATTTTTTGTTAATTCAATTTTATATATATATACATACATACATATATATATATATATATATATATGCATATACTTTTGAGAAAATTAATTAAAGCGTCGTTAAATTAGTTAAGTGAAATCGATTAGGGGTGAATTAAATTAATTTATTTTTGGGCCTTTCTTTTGTTTCAGTTAAATTGTAATCCAAACAACAAAATGGCCCAACTTCAAGACCCTTCACCTAGGCCCAATTTTGATTAATCCAGATGGCCCAACAACAATTAAAATCCTCATCTATTCTAATTCAACTCCAACATATCAGCCCAATCTTTTTTACCCAACAGAGCAATCCGGCCCAAGACCCTTTAATCTTTTTCCCTTTATCTAGTTGCTATCCACAACCTCTGCAATATCAACGTAAACAACAACAGCTTCAACAAACAACAGCTTCCTCACCCCAAAAATCCACCGAACAACAATATAAGTCATCCAAGTCAAAGACAGATCTTATCCCTGCGAAATTCCCTCGAATCTGCTGAGACACAATCTTCAAAATCTCTTCACATCTGATATCTTAAGGCTTCATTGTTGACTTCAGGCTTATTGTTGCCCAAAAGTCAATCTTATGGCAGAATCATCAATCAAATCCGGATTATGGGGGATATGTTTTATCTCATCTCATTTTAGCCTGTGTCAAATCTGAAAAGGGGTTAAATTTGAAATTCAAATTGATTGTTTTTGGCTATAAATAGTCGAACTTCCCCCCCCCCCCCCTCCCTGAGGAGGATAGCTTTTTGAAGGTCGAAAATTGAAAGAAAAGAGTGAAAACTAGTGAAAAAAAGAGAGATCATCCAGTTCACATTACTGTTTCCTTCTTATTTTTTCTCATTTTCTTTTTCGAAATCGAAGTTCGACTTTAATTATATCGTCTAGTTCAATCCCGTTTAATTATATTATGTTCAGCTTCTAGTGGTTTACTAATCTTTTGATTTTATCTATTAATTTTGGCTTGATTATTAACATAAGCATGAGGTAAAAAATGGTGTTTATTTATCTGATTCTCTTCATCATGTAATGTATTATTAAATATTTTAGGTGGTGACTTAACTTGAATATCTTTAACCTGAAGTGCATATTTGAGTGGTCTGTTTTATTTCGGTTGTTTGTGAATGCAAATATGAATCAGTTATATACCATTTAATTAACTAGGATGTAAACTGTGGTTTTGAGCATGAAATTGCGAAGTAAAAAACTATTTTTTCTCACTTTCTGATTCACTCGAGTTTATCACTGGTGTGGCTATTTCGTCTTCAAATGTTTAATAATATATGGATTAAAGTTAATAATATTTCTTGAAGCGTTTATGTTTGGTCGAAAGTATAGAACGTGTTGACCTATCACGTAAAATTGATCCTCCTATCTCTCTTTTCTGCCCATTTTGTTCTTGTTCTGTGAATACGTGACCTGTTTTGACTTTAAACTAGATTGATGTTGTTATCCATTTCTTGGAAAATTGAGTTCAATAACATGTGTTGCCTTGATTGTCCTTCGTCTCGACATATAGTTGCTTTATGCTTAAACATATGGATTCGGTCCTTTTGATTTTACTTTCATCTTCCTCTCCTTCATCTTATTTTGATTTGGTGTGTTAAATATATTATTTCACTCTAAGTCTCATTATTGTTGCTTTTCACTGCCTTCACGGATAAGGAATATAATTAGGTTCTGGGAGTTGAGTTTTATGTGAATCCCTTCCAATTTTATGTTGTTGTTGATTCCGAAAATTTGGTTTAGTACATGAATTTCTTTCAGGTGTCCAGTTTATGAATTTATTGATTTACTGTAAAATTCTACCCTTATTTCTTAGTCATGATTACATTCGTGATTGTAATGGATATGCGGTTGTTTTGGTGATCAGTTATATGAATTTTTGAAGCTCGTTTTCCTCAACTTTTTGGTCTTTGAATCACGTAAATGTAGAACTTTTTTTTTCTCTTTGTTTTGCTTCATGATATATAGTTACTACTTATTAATGTGTTGTATGAGCGAGTTTCAAACTATCAGTTATCCATAGTATTTTATGGCATGAGCCTGAGTATCAAATCGCTGAAATTGATCGTAAAGTTAGCATTCCGATGAAATCTAGCTATATGGGGTTGTCTAATATAACTCGTTGGGATAGTTGTTAGATATGTGATAAAAATAGTTACTGCCTGCTCTCTTCCGCTAGAATAGAATATAATCGTTCATGTATTCTCGTTGCTGATCTAACTTCTTTCATTTTTTGAGTAACTAGTAAAGAAAACAATTTGTTAGAAACTCGCCAATTATGTTTAAAAAAAAAAATTAAACTTGTCACTAAACATTTACCTAATGGACCTGCTAAAAGTCTAAACTAGATTGCTTTTTGTAATAGACTTATAATTCTGACACATCAAGGACCTCTAAAATGATTTCCAGAAAGGAAGGCTCTTTATTTGGGACATTTTCAGCAATCGTAGCTTGTTTACTAACATTTTCTTTAGCATTTTTGTTCCAGTTTTTTTTTCTTTTTTAACTTTCCTCTGCACATTCTTGCTTGTCTGGTTGTTTCACTTATGCTCAGAACTTTGGCAAATGGAATTAAGAGTAGTAGAATAGGTAAAGTGATCATTTTCAATTGTTTAATGTTTGAGATTTTAAGTTTGAAAATTGACCATCTCTACTGTTAACATTCTTAAGTTCTCATGTTTCATTGGGATTTGACTTAAAAATAGTTTATTTAGTATATATCTTTTTGTTTTGTTTCACGTCCTTACATTACCCTGTTATTTGATCGCTACTAATTTTTATCCTTTTCTTTACATGTACACCCGGGAACGCAGTTGGGGTCTCAAGGCTTGACCCTATCTCTGTCCAAATTAGAGAAGTGAAAATATCGTATTATACATTGTCGTCTAGCGAGTCTAGTCTCTCTTTCCCTCTCTTTCAGATTTATTCTTCGTTAGACACTCGTTATTATTTTCATTTAATATCTCGCATATTTTTATTTTCTTATATTTGGTATGTCTTATTTGAATGTGAATCTTTGAAAGTGATAGCAACTCATTTATTCACTTCTCGTCTCGTAGGTTTTAAATTTAGCATAATCACTTTGTGTAATTAATTCAATGTCCCTAAAAGTTAAAATTTGATAGGTAAAATATGTCCTTTAGAATAATGGTCAAGTTTTGTTAAAATTCCTTAATACTTCTTTAATATGAAATAATAACTTATCTTTAAAATCAAGTTAGTTTATTATTAGGTACTAATTTGGAAAACCGTTAAATATAAATTTTGCGGTACTAGGAAAGTCGACCTTACTAATTTTAGATATGGTAAATCAAATTTTATTTTTATTAATTTCAAATAAAAGATGGAACTTCACAAGTCCCTTCTAAGGTTTCCTAATGGCAAAAAATAATATATTTTATTTATTTGTATCGTAATAAAAAATAAATTTCTCAAGCTACAGGATATTTAAATAATTTGTTTTATCTATTCACTTAGCATGGGATAATTAACTTATTTTTTATGAAGTTTAATTTAAAAAAAGCAAAAAATGTCATTTTTAGAATTAAAAAATGAGTTCTTAATATAATTATTTTTTTTATTAGTTGAAAACTTTTGTAAGGAATTAATTTTAAATAACTTTCTTTTGACAACAATAAGGTTGAAATATTTTTATGAGTCGTTTTAGATATTTTTCGACAAGTGGATGAACTTTTTTTCTAAATTCTTCTAATCTTAGCACGCCTTAATAGAATGTATATATTTCTTAATACCTTATTTATATTCTTCTTCATTTAATATTTGATTTCATTATCTAATCTAAGTTTGACCGGTTAATCATAGTTAGCGGATCCTTTAGGGTGCCTAATCCCTTCCCTTTAGGATAATTTAGAATCCTTACCTAGAATTTAGGTTTTTGCAGACCTTAAAAATGAAGTCTTTATTTATCTTAATCACATAGTTTATAATAGGTGTCCTAATTCACCGTAGAACTAATTAGGTGGCGACTTCTTTATTTAACTCAGAAGTTTTCCAATATGTTGTACGCCATTTTGACCTCGTGTTAAAATGGGGTATAACAGCTTGGCGACTTCACTGGGGATTAGATTCTTAACCATAACAAATTTAGGTTAATAATTATGTTTTAATTTTGTTATTTGTTTTGGATTTATCATGTTGAAATAAAAAATTTATTTGTTATAAGTTGCTTATTTGTTTATTACTTTACATTATTGCTTTGATTTATCCTGTTGAAATAAATTATTTATTTTCTATAAATTTCCTATTTGTTTATCGCTTTATTTAAATTGGCATTTCGCCCATACTTCTTCCATTCGGGAAAACCGACACAATCACACGTACACGTGAGGTGTGCTTCGTGCACCAACAAATTTCTTTTAAAATTTCAAATTTTAGGAGAGTTGGAATATGTGCGGGGTGTCCGGATCCTTTTCCGTGTGACTGCGTAGCCTTCTCACTCGAGTTTCCACTCGGGAACCTGATGTCTAGTAAGCCAAACCTTAGAAAACTTAAGATAGAGCCTTGTCACCCTTTATTTAGGTCAGACATGCATAAGCCATAGGTGGTTTGACCCATGGTGTCATTCCATGAATTTAGGAAAATACCCTTATGTCAAATGGGTTAACGACCCGACGACAATCCTCATATTATGTGCATGTGATAATGATGAATGGATCCAAGACTAAATTGTGACACTATGAGTTTGGAAAAATGTACTCATTTTTTATTTTTACTTACATTGGTAGGATGGATCTAGTTGCCAAATTGCCCAAGATTAGGATGGTCGAAGGTGTTCCAGATAAGTTAACGATATGGTGGGAGAATTTTGACTCGACTGAAAAATTGGAAATCAATGAGAAATTGGAATACCTCCCTAAACTCTTCAAGATCTCTCCTGACAAGCATGTGGTTAGAGCGCTGATTCAGTTTTGGGACCCAGATTGAGTTGAATTTACGTTTAAAGATTTTGAACTCACCCCCACATTTGAAGAGATCCACTACTTCACAATTTGAAGTATCTAGGGATAGGTTAGATCATCCCGCGCAGGCAGTCAGGAATAAATTTCTTTGCTATTTGGGATTGAAGAACACTGACAAACTCCGTTGCTTTGAAAATGATTGGGTTTCCTTAGATTATTTGTATGGGAGGTATGGTCGTCGGGACGGCTATAAGCTATTCAGGAAGGAATTCACTTGTACTTCTAACCATTGACGGGTTAGGCGCTTGATTGCATTTACCGTTGCCTTGCTAGGGGTTTTGGTATTTCCCCGAGAATATGGAAAGATCAGTACTTGCATATGTCCCGTGGCCCGAGCAATTTTTAAAGTAGTAGATGACGCAGAAGTTACCTTGGTCTCTATGATCTTGGCAGAAATATTCCGTGCACTTGGAAAATGCAAAAGAGGTGAAACACAGTTCTTTGAAGGTTGTAATATCCTCCTGCAGATGTGGGCAAAAGAACATTTCTATAAGTGCGACAATATGACTGACATAATGTTTAGCGCTTTTCATAAGATCCACACTCATGATATGAGATTGAAGAGTTTTGTTTCCCCGGTTGGCACCGACGGTTGGTTTGAGTTCTTAGCTTCTCGTACCAGTGAACAAATCCAGTAGAGATACCCATTACTGTCCTGTTCAACAGCTTACATACGGTGCAGATGGCTTTATTATATTGAGCTCATCAGATTAAGGGGTCTACAACCATATGCTCAGGTGCATGTACTCCGACAGTTTGGCCAGACGCAGATAATACTTCTTCAGGCAACTATGCAGGCTTCAGAAGTTCATTTTGGCCCATATTTCAGAGTTCCTAGGGCTAGCCAAATTTTTCATGAATTGAACAACATTCTCACAATTGATATGAGACGTGGACCAATTGAGTGTTCGCCGGAATATCAGCTATGGGTTCGAGAATGTCGTGGTAATATAAGACCCAGTACAGAAGGAGAACAAGGTTTTGAGGATGTTGGGATGACTAATTGGATACGACATTTTCGTCTTGGAGTCACAATGGTCACACCTAAAATGGTGGGCTCAAATGTCCAATATAATGCAGTATTTGGAAAATGTGGGAGTAGGTCCTAGCAATGGTCAGGCATCATGTTCACTTCCGTGATCAAAAGCAGGGTCTACGCCAAGTCTTAGGGTTTTCTTTTACTTTTCATGTATTTCAAGTTTATATCTTACCATTGTATTTGATCGGTATTTCAATAAAATTTACCCGTTTTTATTTCCAAACTTAAAGATTGTCTCAAATAAATGGCTTCGATCAATTTATCATAATCTCAATTATTTGAAGCTTAGGCCCACCTCTTGGCATAAATGAGGTCCCGTTCATTGTAGGACGCGTTCTTGATTACTGAAATTTTCTTGTATATGCCCTGTTTGCAATATGATGCATTCTTTTCTTACATTTCCAACATTGTTTGCTTAATTATGAATTACTTCATTATGCAATATATTTGTTGATACTAATATACTTATTTCTTTTGAAGGTTTTCTTTCTTTTAATTTATTCCCCCAAAAGGTTGATTTGTGTTGACTATAAACAGGCGGATCACCCATATTTTACGAGTTCAAAGGCACGAGCAAGCAACAAAATGACTAACTCAGATGGCTTGGGTCTTGTCACCGTCCCTAGAGATGAACCTAAGACTTCGGGGGAGAGGGACGTAACATTTCGTGATGAGAAAATAAATCTTATGATGAAACAGATGGCCAACATGTAGAGTGAGATTGATCGACTTCAAAACCTTACAAAACTATTTATCAGCATGAATACTCCACTTCCTGAGCATGGAATAAATGGTACTATTTCATCTTCTTGTCCATCGATTTAATCTCCCACTTCCCAACACTTACCACCAAATCCCTCACTCCACCAAAATAACCCAATCCCCCATCAAACAAAATAACCCACAACAAGTAGAATCTCAACAAACAAATCTAGTACCCTACACCACTCCATATGTTACGCAAGATCCACTTTCCCAAACTCCGTTTATCCAAGCTCCACATACCCAAAATATCCCATTAGTCCAAACTACCCCAGTTGTCCAAAATCATCAAGCGGACCTGCATATATCAGCAGCACCTGTTGCAAACACGCAATATGTGCCCCAAGTATATGTAGCGGGATCTCAACCTTTCACTGACCCAATGGTGACCGCACAAGAATTTGATTCGTATAAAGAAATGGAAAAGAAAGCAAGGTAAAAAGTAGATGAAAATGTAGCAATGGAGATTCGCAGTTTGAAGGAGGCGTTTAGGAGCATCCAACAACAGAAAGGATGTGAGGGACTGGAGTATGAAGATTTATGTATTCATCCAGATGTTGAGTTGCCAGAAGGGTATAAGGTACCAAAATTTGATATGTTTGATGGAAAAAGGAATCCTCGAGCTCATTTAAGGTTATATTATGACAAGCTAGTGGGAGTGGAGAAGAACGAGGCCATTAGAATGAATCTGTTCATAAGGAGTTTGATGGGGGAGGCTCTAGATTGGTACACAAGCCAAGACCCACAGAGATGGCGTAGTTGGAATATCTTGGCACAAGAATTTATGGACAGGTTCAGGTTTAACACTGAAGTGGTCCCGGATCATTTCCACTTGATGAAGATGGAGAAGAAATCAACAGAGTCCTTCAAAGAATATGTCATACGGTGGAGAGGAGACGTCGCAAAAGTCCAACCTCCTATAACGGAAAGTGAGATGACATCTCTTTTTGTGCAGTCTCAAAAAGATGCAACGTATTATGACAAGTTGATAAGTGAAGTTCCACAGAAGTTCTTAGCGGTTGTTAGGATAGGAAAATTTGTTGAAGAAGGCGTCAAGATAGGGAAAATAACCAATTTGGCAGCTTTACAAGCGACAAGTAAGGCAATGCAATCTGATTCAGCCGAAGGAGTGAATAAAAAGAAAAAGGATGGAGTTTCTGCTGTCATGATATTCAGGAAAAAGAGACCAAACCAAATCTTAACATACCAAAATCCACCACCCAGCCTTCCTACTATAACCAATAGTCCCAAAATCCTCATCCATATTACCAACCTCTACCTGCATCACATCCCGTTTATGCCACCTAGCCAGCATATTGTCCACCTCAAGCACCAGCCTATCAAAACCCGCCACAATATCAATATACCTATCCTACTCAAATCCACTACCAACCATAAAATCATCCTTCAAATTCATCCCGACCTCGTCCAAATTATGAAAAAAGGCCAACCAAAACCTATACACCTCTAGTCGAACCATTATCCCAAATATATGAAAGATTGAGAAATACAAGAGTACTCCATTCGATCCAAGGTAGAATCCCAATTCTCTGCCTGGATGGTTTGATGGGACAAGGAATTATGTTTATCACTCCGAGGATGTTGGGCATGACACTGAGAATTGTTTTACTCTCAAGGATAAAATTGAGGTACTTATCAAAGAAGGAGTTATTCAGCTTAAAGGAGCTTCCCCCAATGTGAATAGCAATCCCTTTCCAAATCATGGGGGTGCCCATGTAAACATGATCACCGTTGATAAAGAATGTAATTTAGAGGGAAACATCGTATCGGCCAGTGTTAAGGAAAAAGGTTGAAACATCAGCTTTTGTTGCGCCTATAGTTACCATCGGGATACGAGCACCAATTGTTGAAGTTCTTGTGCACCAACCTACGATCACAACTTTAGTTGCTCATACACCTTTGTTGGATACCAAAGTTGTTCTTTGGAATTACTGGACTGATGCAAGGAATAAAGGAAAAGGAAAAATAGTTGTGGAAGCCGCCGCTGTAGGAATGACAAGATCTGGGCATTTTTATGCCCCTGAAGGTGTTGTACAAGGAATGCCTAATAGAGAGAATAGTCAGAAGAAAGTTGTGACAGAGGCTGAGGTCGAAGATTTCTGGAGGAAATGCCAACTAAGGAGTATTCTATTATGGAACAGTTAAAGGAAACTCCTACCCAAATCTCCTTATTGGCATTATTAATGACTTCTGCAACTCATAGGAGCGCTCTGGTGAAGGTGCTGAATGAAGCTTATGTGCCAACTGAGATAATTAGTGAGGGTCTTTCAGCTCTGGTGGGACAAATTTTGGAATCCAATATAGTTTCTTTTCACGAAGATGAGTTGCCGCCAGAAGGCCTGGGGCATAACAGAGAATTGAACATCACTGTCAGGTGTAGGGACAATTTTTTTTCTAAAGTTCTCATTGACAATGGCTCAGCTGTTAATATTTGCCCTTTTATTACTCTCCGATCATTGGGAATTGACATTGGGAAAGTTTGTGAAAATAATGGGAGGGTTAAAGGATTTGACGGAACTTAAAGAGGGGTCATTGGAGACATTAATTTGGCATTACAAATTGGAACGGTAGAGTTTATGGTGGAATTTCAAGTTTTGGATATATCTGCTAGTTACAATTTGTTACTTAGAAGACCATGGATTCACAGTGCTGGAGCAGTCCCTTCCACCCTGCACCAAACTCTAAAATTTATTTGGGATCAATATGAGGTTGTGATTCATGGAAAGAAAAATAGTTCTATCTACCAGGAGAACTTAGTCCCTATTATTGAACGTGTGGAACACTTGGATGGGTCAGTTTTCCATGTAAAAGAGATCATGAGTACTGCTCAGGTAGAGAACATAAAGTTACCACGGGTACTTATGATGGTGGCTTTAAAAATTTGAAAAATGGTTTTGTGCCAGGTTGCGGTCTTGGTGTGAACTTAGATGGAATACTAGAGCCAATTGAACTGTTCGGACAGAAGAGCACATTTGGTCTCGGGTATGATCCCACCCCTGAAGAAGTCTCATCGGCTAGTCTCAAAAGAAAAGGTGACATTATCCTGCCAAAGCCTATTCCACTCTTGAGTCAGTCACTTTCCAAAGAGTTTGTTGCCCAAGTATCAGAAGAAGGCACTGAAGAAGGCCTCGTTTAAGGATTCAAAAACTTATTCATTGCTGAGGAAGAAGCTGAGTGCAACGTAATTTTGGAGGATTGAATTGACACCCTGACCATCTGGGATTCTGAGCCTGGAGATGCTTTGAATAATTGGACTTGTACCCCATCCCCATTTTTTCGAGAATCTTGGTAGATAATTGTATTAGCTTTGTTGAAACAACACGATTTAGAATTGAGGCTTGAATCGTGTTTATTAATTTACGTGTTTTGCTTGAATTTATGTGTTTTGCCTCCACTTTTGAAAGATTAAATTCTAAATCTAAACCATGTTTTCTTGTTTTAGTTTAAATCATCTTCGTTAATTTATTTTTTCTCTTTTTTCCCTTTTCAGCAAGCAAACTAATAAATCTGTCAATACTGTGAATGTGACTTGTAATGAAACAAGCGAAATGACTCCAAATAGCGAACAAGACTTTGCAGAATATAAAGAAGATCTGTTGTCTGAAGAGTTGACTAACGAATTTGAACATTTTGAAAATAATACAAAACCAAATTTGGATGAAACTAAGACAAGAGAGACAAGGATTAGTGTCCATTTGACTCCATCCCAAAAGAATGAGTTGATTGATCTCTTGATGCAATATATAGATGTGTTTGCATGGTCCTATGATGATATGCCGGGCCTAAGAACATATATTGTTGCGCATAGATTACCAACTGATCCATCTTGTCCTCCTGTAAAGCAAAAGCCAAGAAAGATGAAGCCTGATTTGAGTCTGAAAGTCAAGGAGGAAGTGTCCAAGCAATTCAATGCCAATGTCATTCGAGTCACGAAGTATCCCACTTGGTTAGCCAATATTGTGCCCGTTCTAAAAAAGGACGAAAAAATCAAAGTATGTATGGATTATCGGGATCTCAACAAGGCTAGCCCAAAAGATGATTTCCCTCTCCCAAATATTCACATACTCATCAATAATTGTGCGAAGCACGAGTTGCAGTATTTTGTTGATTGCTTCACAGGGTACCACCAAATCCTGATGAACGAGAAAGATGCTGAGAAAACTGCATTCATCACACCTTGGGGAGTATATTATTATCGGGTGATGCCTTTTGGACTCAAGAATACAGGGGAAACCTATATGAGGGCCATGACTACCATTTTTTATGACATTATCCATAAAGAGATTGAAGTCTATGTTGATGATGTCATTATCAAATCGCGAAAGAGCTCAGATCACTTAGCAGATTTGAAGAAATTCTTTGACAGGCTAAGACGGTATGATCTAAAATTGAATCCTGCAAAGTGTGCATTTGGCATTCCCGCTGGAAATATATTGGGTTTCATAATGAGTAGGAAAGGTATAGAATTGGATCCTTCAAAAATAAAGGCTATCCAAGACTTGCCTCCTCCAAAAAGTTGAAAAGACATGATGAGCTTCCTAGGTCGACTCAATTACATCAATCGATTTATTGCACAATCCACAGTGATTTGTAAACTGATACTCAAGCTGTTGAGAAAGGACGTTGCTACCAAGTGGACAGACGAGTGCCAATAAGCTTTTGACAGAATCAAGAAGTATTTATCTAATCCACCCGTTTTGGTGCCTCCAAAACCCGGAAGGCCTTTATTGTTATATTTGTTTGTGTCAGACAATGCATTCGGGTGTGTTTTGGGACAGCATGATGAAACTGGAAAGAAGGAGCAAGCAATATATTACTTGAGCAAGAAGTTCACGTTTTATGAAGCCTGGTATACATTATTGGAACGTACATGTTGTGCCCTGACTTGGATTACACAGAAGTTAAGGCATTACATGTGTGCATACACCACCTTTCTGATTTCCAGAATGGATCCACTCAAGTACATCTTTCAAAAGCCCATCCCTACCGGGAAGTTAGCAAAGTGGCAGATTCTGCTAAGTGAATTTGACATTGTTTATGTCACTCAAAAGGCGGTCAAAGGACAAGCTTTAGCCGACCATCATGCGGAAAACCCTGTAGATAAAGAGTACAAGCCTCTTAAAACTTATTTCCTAGACGAAGAAGTTTTATTTGTTGGAGAAGATATTTCAGAAAAATATCCAGGTTGGAGAATGTTCTTTGATGGAGCAGCAAACTTCAAAGGAATTGGTATTGGGGCAGTACTACTTTCAGAATTAGGACAGCATTATTCGATCTCGGAAAAGCTCAGATTTCCATGCACTAATAATATGGCGAAATACGAGGCTTGCATTCTTGGTCTTAGAATGGTTGTTGACATGAATGTTCAGGAACTGTTGGTCATTGGAGATTCAGATATGGTAATTTATCAAGCACAAGGCGAATGGAGTGTCAAGAACGTGAAGCTGCTTCCATATCTGGAGTGTGTGAAAGAGTTGCACAAGAAGTTCATCAAGGTTGAATTTAAGCATGTCCCAAGAATTCAGAATGAGTTAGCAAATGCGTTGGCGACCTTGTCCTCTATGATTCAACATCCAGACAAAAATTTCATAGATCCTATCAAGGTGAATATACAAGACCAACTGACATACTATTTCACATAGATGAGGAGTTAGATGGAAAACCTTGGTACTACGACATCAAAAGGTATCTCAAGAAGGGAGACTATCCAGAAGGCGTGACTAGCACTCAGAAGAAAACACTTCGAAGATTGCCAAATCACTTATTCCTAAATGGAGAAATCCTTTATAGGAGGACTCCAGATTTAGGATTGTTAAGGTGCGTCGACGCTCAAGAGGCAACCAGGTTAGTCAAAGAAATACATAGGGGCATATGTGGGCCACATATAAATGGTTTTATTTTGGCAAAGAAAATTCTTCGGGCTGGCTATTTTTGGATGACAATGGAAACAGATTGCATTCGCTTTGTGCAAAAATGCCACCAATGTCAGATTCATGGTGACTTGATTCATGTTCCGCCAAATGAACTCAATATGACGAGTTCTCCTTGGTCGTTTGCAGCTTGGGGCATGGATTTCATCGGCCCTATTGAGCCATCTACATCAAATGGACATAGGTTTATTTTGGTAGCTATTGATTATTTCACCAAATGGGTGTAAGCTTCCTCATACAAATATGTAACAAAAAAGGTGGTGACAGATTTTGTTCGCAGTAAAATTATTTGTCAATTTGGAGTTTTGAAATCAATTATAACAAATAATGGAGCTAATCTCAATAGTGGCTCGATGCGTGAGATATGCGAGAAGTTTAAGATTACTCATCGTAATTCCATCCCTTACCGTCCTCAGATGAATGGAGCAGTTGAGGCTGCCAATAAAAACATCAAACGGATATTGCGAAAGATGATTGATAACTACAAGCACTGGCATGAGAATTTGCCATTTGCCCTTCTCGGCTATCGCACCACCTTTAGGACTAGAACAACACCCTATCTGTTAGTTTATGGAACAGAAGCAGTGTTACCCGCAGAAGTAGAGATACCGTCTTTGAGAATCATTCAGGAAGCTGAATTGAGTGATGCCCAATGGATTCAAAATTGGTATGAACAATTGATGCTAATTGATGAAAAGAGGATGAACGCAGTTTGTCATGGGCAGCTTTATCAGAATAGAATGGCCATAGCCTTCAACAAGAAGGTGCGACCGAGATAATTCAAGCCGGGACAATTGGTGTTGAAGCGCATATTTCCGCACCAGAATGAATCTAAAGGAAAATTTGCACCCAACTGGCAAGGGCCTTATATTGTTCACCGCTTATTGACCGGCGGCGCACTAATCCTAGCTGAAATGGATGGCGAAGTGTGGCCGAAAGCCATAAATGCTGATGCTTTTAAGAGATACTATGTCTAGAAGTCTTTATCTATTTCTTATGTAATATCCCTTTTCTATTTAATGAAACTCCGAATGACCTAGTTCCGTTGGGGGAATACGTAGGAAACCCATGTCGGGTTTGGTCTATTAAGTAGAAATTTCCCAAAAATCCCCTTTGCTTGTAATGAGAACTATGGTTGACTTGACTTCCTTGGTGGATACGTAGGCGGCTACATTGGCCTCGGTCACACATTAAAAAAAAAAATTATTTTCCCCCTTTCTATTTTCATAAGTAATGAACTACATTCGGCCTGATTCCTATGGGATACATAAGCAACCCATGGAGGGTTTGGCCCCTTAGTTTTTAATCTTATTAAGAGTATTTCATGAACTAGGATCTTCCTGATACCATTTATAAAATACATGGGCATCTTACACAAGGCTCGATCTCGTCATCTTTGAACGCCAACATTTCTATCAAGTCAAAACTGGGACAGTTTTCAAGGGCATCATTTCAGAAAACGATTAAGAAGACATCAAGAGATATTGAAGAGTATGGGTTCAATCAAATAGTTGAAAAGAGGGGACATTCACTTTGGAAAAAGAACATTCGCTTTGTTTCACAATATGTCACAGCTCAAAAGTTTGGCAGAATTTTTCTTTTTACCAATATGGTTTTGCGCATTTTTATTTGCTACTCTTATTTATCTTACTCAAAATAGTTTTTCAATCAAATATTTTCTTATTATCTATTGGCCAATATTTGGAATAGATGGGGTTATGAGTCCAATCAACGCTGGAAGCACGAAGTCTCAAGAGCTAAACCTTCAAAGTCAACACAAATCAACCACCCCCCAAACTTACAAATTTTCTTCGAGTGCATGTTTTGAAGAATAGCAAAAGCTCAAGGTTGATAACATTTGCAAGTTTCGAGAGGATTACACCTCGAACAGTTTGAATTTCCTTAAAATAAATTGCACCTTTATAGTAATGTTGATTAAATGATTGTGAAGATTTTCTATAGAGAGCAAACGTACCGCACATGATTTTTGGCTAGTCTACATAGAGGTCCTTTAAAATACTACACAAGTACTTTTAAAATTCTTGAAATGCACAATATATGAATTTCAACTGCTTCACATTTATACTCTAAAATGCACCACAGATGCACTACGTTAATGCTTTAGCATATTTTCGCATATATGCTCTAAAATGCACCACATATATACTGCAAAATACTTTAATATATTTTAGAATGCATTGCACATGACTTTAATGGCTCTGCATAAGCACAAACGCACTGCATAATTTTGCACTATGCCTGGATTTCATTTCCTTCTAATGCACTGCACAATTACTTTATGTTATTTTGCACTATGCATAACTTGCATTTTCTTCTAAAAAGCATTGCACAACAGCTTTAAGTTATTTCGCACTACGCATGGCTTTCATTTTCCATCTAAAGCACCACACAATCGCTTTAAACTAATTTTTCACTATGCATTTCTTCTATAGTACTGCACAATTGCTCCAAAATCCACTGCACAATTGCTTTTCAATAACCGCACAAAGCTTATGGATTCACCAAACAAATGCTTTGTAGAAATTCATTACATCATTTGGTTGAAAAATGCCTCATCTTCATAATCTATTTGGTTTAAGGCCTCATTTTCATCGCCAAAAGGCATCATTCTCATGAGTCATCGGCCTAAAACTTTATTTTCACATATACGCTCCAAATGCACCGCATATGCACCGCACAAATGCTTTAAAATACATCGCACATGCACTGCGCAAATGCTTTAATACATTTTTAGAATGGATTGCATATGGCTTTAATGGTTTTTGCATGGGAGAAAATGCATTATATAATTTCTTTAAGTTATTTTGCAGCACTGCACAACCGCTTTAAGTTATTTCGCACTACGCATGACTTTCATTTTCCATCTAAAGCACCACACAATCTCTTTAAGCTATTTTGCAATACACATTTCTTCTATAGCACTGGACAATTGCTTTTCAATAACCACACGAAGCTTATGGATGCACCAAACAAATGCTTCATTTGGCTGAAAATGTCTAATCTTCATAATCTACTTGGTTTAAGGCCTCATTTTCATCGCCAAAAGGTATCATACCCATGAATCATCAGCCTAAAACTTCATTTTCCATAAGCTTTATTTCAAATTTTGCAAGACCATATTGGCATAAAATAACGCCCGAGGCGTTATCTTCATTAATTCACTAAATGCATTTACTATTTATGTACTAATTGCTTTATCTAGTTTAAGTTTTGTAGGAACCTTAGCACAAACGTGGAACTATCTCTAAGCAGCGAACTAGGGCAAGCTAGTGAAAGGTCAAGCATCCCTAGCAACGTCAATGATCCAAAGCTCGACTCGACTCAATTTTCAAAAAAATAAAAATAAAAAATTTCATATAGGTTTAAACCCTTTCACAAATCTATTCTCATATTCCAGTACCGTCATAAGCTGAAACTGGGACAAAATTTTGAGATTCTCTCAAAATTTTTGTATGACATAACTTTTGAACTACATCGACCTGATTCTTGTGAAACCCAAGATATGTAGGCGTCTCAAAAATCAGGGTTAGGTCGAATTCATAATCACAAATCGTGCCATTTAAGCATCTTCATTCCACTCTTTGGGTTATAGCGTTTTCAGAATTCATCAAATTCACCAGTCGAGACAAAATTGGTTTTTGTCAACGTCTTCGCCCAAAGACTCTTTTCATCCTCTTTGGTCTAAGATGGATAAGCTGTTGACACCCAATTTTTGACTCTCCCTTTCATAAAATTAATTTCTCGATGCTTAGGATTTCTGAACATTTAAATATATGTATATGTATATATATATATATATATATATATATATTTAGACGTTAACAGTATGAAAAATATGTTTTTCTTATTAATATCACATCTTACAAATTTAATCAAATATAAATAAATAAATATATGTTAAATCATCATTCCACTATTTTTCTAAAATGAGTAAATAAATATATGTTAGCGTATTAACATAATACTTACTACATTATTATACTTTTGCAAAATTCACTCTATTTTTTGTTAATTCAATTATATATATATATATGCATATACTTTTGAGAAAATTAATTAAAGCGTCGTTAAATTAGTTAAGTGAAATCGATTAGGGGTGAATTAAATTTATTCATTTTTGGGCCTTTCTTTTGTTTCAATTAAATTGTAATCCAAACAACCAAATGGCCCAACTTCAAGACCCTTCACCCCAGGCCCAATTTTGATTAATCCAGATGGCCTAACAACAATTAAAATCCTCATCTATTCTAATTCAACACCAACATATCAACCCAATATTTTTTACCCAATAGAGCAATTCGGCCCAAGACCCTTTAATCTTTTTTCCTTTATCTGGTTGTTATCCACAACTTCTGCAATATCAACGCAAACAGCAACAACTTTAACAAACAACAACTTCCTCACCCCAAAAATCCACCGAACAACGATATAAGTCGTCCAACTCAAAGAAAGATCTTATCCCTGCTAAATCCCCTCGAATCTACTGAGATACAATCTTCAAAATATCTTCACATCTGATATCTTAAGGCTTCATTGTTGACTTCAGGCTTATTGTTGCCCAAAATTCAATCTTATGGCAGAATCATCAATCGAATCCGAATTATGGGGGATATGTTTAATCTCATCTCATTTCAACCTGTGTCAAATCTGAAAAGGGGTTAAATTTGAAATTTAAATTGATTTTTTTTAGCTATAAATAGCCGAACTTCCACCCGTCTGAGGGGGACAACTTTTTAAAGGTCAAAAATTGAAAGAAAAGAGTGAAAACTAGTGAAAAAAGAGAGATCATCCAGTTCACATTACTATTTCCTTCTTATTTTTTCTCATTTTCTTTTCCAAAATTAAAGTTCAACTTTGAGCTTGGATCGCCGACAAAAAGCCTCTAGTTCGCTGTCCCACACAAGGTAATTCAATCCTGTTTTATGTTCAGCTACTAGTGGTTCACTAATCTTTTGATTTTATCTATTAATGTTGGCTTGATTATTAACTTAAGCATGAGGTAAAAAATGGTGTTTGTTTATCTGATTCTCTTCATCATGTAATGTGTTATGAAATATTTTTAGTGGTGACTTATCTTGAATATCTTTAACCTGAAGTACATATTTAAGTGGTCTGTTTTATTTCGATTGTTTGTGAATGCAAATATGAACCAGTTATATACCATTTAATTAACTAGGATGTGAACTGTGGTTTTGAGCATGAAGTTGCGAAGTAAAAAGTTATTTTTCTCACTTTCTGATTCACTCGAGTTGGTCACTGCATGGGGCTATTTCAACTTCAAATGTTTAATAATATATGGATTAAAGTTAATAATATTGCTTGAAGCGCTTATGTTTGGTCGAAAGTATAGAACGTGTTGACCTATCACGTACAATTGATCGTCCTATCTCTCTTTTCTGCCCATTTTATTCTTGTTCTGTGAATACGTGACCTGTTTTGGCTTTAAACTAGATTGATGTTGTTATCCGATTCTTGGCAAATTGAGTTCAATAACATGTGTTGCCTTGATTGTCCTTCGTCTCGACATATAGTTGCTTTATGCTTAAACATATGAATTCGGTCCTTCTGATTTTGCTTTCATCTTCTTCTCCTTCATCTTATTTTGATTTTATGTATTAAATATATGACTTCATTCTAAGTTTCATTATTGTTGCTTTTCACTGCCTTCACAGATAAGGAATATAATTAGGTTCTGGGAGTAGAGTTTTATGTGATTCCCTTCCAATTTTACGTTGTTGTTGATTCCGAAAATTGGTTTGGTACATAAATTTCTTTCAGGTGTCAAGTTTATGAATTTATGTATTTACTATGAAATTTTACCCTTATTGCTTAGTCATGATTACATTCGTGATCGTAATGGATATGCGGTTGTTTTGGTGATCAGTTATATGAATTTTTGAAGCTCATTTTCCTCAACTTTTTGGTCTTTGAATCACCTAAATGTAGAACTTTTTTTTCTCTCTGTTTTGCTTCATGATACATAGCTACTGCTTGTTAATATGTTGTATGAGCGAGTTTTAAACTATCAGTTGTCCATAGTGTTTTATGGCGTGAGCCTGAGTATCAAATCGCTGAAATTGATCATAAAGTTAGCATTCCGATGAAATCTAGCTATGGGGTTGTCTAATATAACTCGTTGGGACAGTTGTTAGATATGTGATAAAAATAGTTACTGCCTGCTCTCTTCCGCTAGAATAGAATATAATCGTTCATGTATTCTCGTTGCTCATCTAACTTCTTTCATTTTTTGAGTAACTAGTAAAGAAAACAATTTGTTAGAAACTCGCCAATTATGTTAAAACAAAAAAATTAAACTTGTCACTAAACATTTACCTAATGGACCTGCTAAAAGTCTAAACTAGATTGCTTTTTGTAATAGACTTATAATTCTAACACATCAAGGACCTCTAAAATGATTTCCAGAAAAGGGAGGCTCTTTATTTGGGATATTTTCAGCAATCGCAGCTTGCTTACTCACATTTTCTTTAGCATTTTTGTTCCATTTTTTTTTCTTTTTTAGATTTCCTCTGCACATTCTTGCTTGTCTGGTTGTTTCACTTATACTCAGAACTTTGGCAAATGGAATTAAGAGTAGTAGAATAGCTAAATTAATCATTTTCAATTGTTTAATGTTTGAGATTTTAAGTTTGAAAATTGACCATCTCTACTGTTAACATTCTTAAGTTCTCATGTTTCATTGGGATTTGACTTAAAAATAGTTTATTTAGTATATATCTTTTTGTTTTGTTTCACGTCCTTACATTACCGTACTATTTGATCGCTACTAATTTTTATCCTTTTTTTTACGTGTACACCCGAGAGCGCATTTGGGGTCTCAAGGCTTGACCCTATCTCTGTCCAAATCAGAGAAGCGAAAATATCGCATTATACATTGTCGTCTAGCGAGTCTAGTCTCTCTTTCCCTCTCTTCCGAGTTTATTCTTCTTTAGACACTCGTTATTATTTTCGTTTAACATCTCGCATATTTTTATTTTTTTTATATTTGGTATGCCTTATTTGAATGTGAATCTTTGAATATGAATCTTTGAATGTGATAGCAACTCATTTATTCACTTCTCGTCTCTTTGGTTTTAAATTTAGCATAATCACTAGGCTTATGTAATTAATTCAGTGTCTCTAAAAGTTAAAATTTGGTAGGTAAAATATGTCCTTTAGAATAATGGTCAAGTTTTGTTAAAATTCCGGAATACTTCTTTAATATGAAATAATAACTTATCTTTAAATCAATTTAGTTTATTATTAGGTAATAATTTGGAAAGCCCTTAAATATAAATTTTGCGGTACTAGGAAAGTCGGCCTTACCAATTTTAGATATGGTAAATCAAATTTTATTTTTATTAATTTCAAATAAAAGATGGAACTTCACAAGTCCCTTCTAAGGTTTCCGAATAGAAAAACAAAATATATTTTATTTATTTGTATCATAATAAATAATAAATTCCTCAAGCTACAAGATATTTAAATAATTTGTTTTATCTATTCACTTAGCATGGGATAATTAAATCATTTTTTATGAAGTTAAATTTTAAAAAAGAAAAAAATGTAATTTTTAGAATTAAAAAAATAGTTCTTAATATAATTATTTTTTTTATTAGTTGAAAGCTTTTGTAAGGAATTAATTTTAAATAACTTTCTTTTGACAACAATAAGGTTGAAATATTTTTATGAGTCGTTTTAGATATTTTTCAACAAGTGGATGAACTTTTTTTCTAAATTCTTCTAATCTTAGCACGCCTTAATAGGATGTATATATTTCTTAATACCTTATTTATATCCTTCTTAAGTTAATATTTGATTTCATTATCTAATCTAAGTTTGGCCGATTAATCGTTGTTAGCAGATCCTTTAGGGTGCCTAATCCCTTCCCTTTAGGATAATTTAGAATCCTTACCTAGAATTTAGGTTTTTGAAGACCTTGAAAATGAAGTCTTTATTTATTTTAATCACATAGTTTATAATAGGTGTCCTAATTCACCGTAGAACTAATTAGGTGGTGACTGCATTATTAACTTAGAAGTTTTCCAATATGTTGTACGCTATTTTGACCTCGTGTTAAAATGGGGTATAACAAGGGCCATTATAGCATGTTGAATAGGAAAACCAAATTGTGAGTTAGTTGTGCTTAGTGTTTGATAAAACGCCTAAGTGAATGAATTATTCCATGGTAGTAGGAAAATCTCAAATAAGTGTGAACCCGTGCATGTCTAGTGTTTTGTTGAAGGACCTTAGTGAACAAGTGGAGAGGTGATAGTAGTAAATTCCCCAATTATTTGCTCTTGATATATGTTAAGCTTTTAATATATGCCAAGTGGTTAGCAAGTAAGTTATGATGTGATAGTATGAATTTTTCCCAAGCCATGTGATATCCAAATACGTGTCAAGATTGATATAGGTACGAAATAGCTAAGGTAAAACCTTGTTGAATGGAGTACAATTTAGTAGCATGTTTCCCCTACGTTGCTATATGATTATGATTCCGAGATGCCTAAAATGACCCCTCGGCGACTGTGAAAATGATTTACTGATTATGATGATGCTTTAATGATTATGAGATTTTTAATGATTGTGATGAGACATGAATGATTGTGATGATGAACGAATACTTGTGATGATGAATGAATGATTATGCTTTATTTTTATGTTATCGAGTCCTGGGGGTATTTATACCCGACAATAGAGCTGTTGTCTAGAGCCCGTGTTAGTTTTTTGATAATTCCAGTCGAGCCATGATTCTCAGAACTCAGTGAATTATAGAACTCTGTATCTTCAGACAAGTACAGAACTTAAGAAAGCTCAGTAATCTCAATTATCTCTATAATCTCTATATCCTAGTAATCTAGCCTCAGTCCTGTAATCAACTCAGATCTAATAGTATTAAAGTGATGCAATTCTAATCTCAGAAGCGATTCAAGTAATCTATTCAAGCTTTGTACCGTCAGTCAGATACCATGATTCGATATTTTTTCTGTCAGATGCAGAACTAAGTAATCTCAACGTAACTCAGTCATATCTTTTGAGAAACATGATCGGTATCAGATTCAGCTCAGTCTAAGTTCAGTTAAGAATTAAATTAGTGTCTTTCAGTTGGGAGTAGGATTCAACATCGAGCGAACCCAAGGATGGGAACTCATCGGATAGTAGAGGGTATGATTCTTAGAAGCAATCCTTGCATTCCAGAACTGTGTAGCCAGCACACGAAAAGGAGTCACCTGTCAAGCAAGCTTGACATCCTGTTGATGGTCACCGCCAGAGAGCCTGACCTTAGAGAAAATATAATGTCTTTACCCATGGCACAGTATTGGCACCCTCTCAATCGGGGGTTGAGGTTGGACCCCACCTGTGGTAAGTTGGGGTATGTCGGTTAGATGACTACTTCCCACAGTTTTAGTTTCAGATTCAGTCTCAGTTTCAGAATCAATCTTCAGAAGTCAGGACTGTCAGATACAATCATCTATCTTTATGAGGAACTCAGATAGTTCCATTGATTTTTTGACCATCCCGTCAGATCGGCTTGATCTTATATACAGTTATTTGATATCATATTCAGAGATATGCCACCAGACAGGCTTGATCACAGTATCATATTTCTATTGAATATTTTTGTCGTCAGATTCAGATATAATCTTATTTCTTATCATTAATAAAGCTTCCAAAGTAATCGGTTAGAAAAGTTGATCTCAGTCTCAGACCATGTTGACTATTCTTATTATCATATCTAGAGATCTCCCATCAGAGAGGCGTGATCTCCATCTCAGATTCTATTAAGTATTCATGTTGTCAGATTCGGACATGATCATAGTTCTTATAATTGAGAATCGCTCCGGAATAATCTGTTAGAAAAGTTGATCTCTAATTTTGTCAGTCGAAAACAGTAAGCTCAGAGTTCAATCCTTGATGTAAGTACATCCATATCCTCAGTTATCAGTATTAGATGAGTCAGTGATTCAGTATCTCAGTTTTAGTAGTGAGTTCAGTCTGCAGTAAGGTGGTATCCGAGTTTCAGTATCTAAAGTTGCAATGATTGTGTTCATGTTCTGTGCATTCATGTATGTATTCTGATGCGGCATCTTCAAGATTATTCATTTTAGATATTGTGCATGCATGAGCCCTTGCATTAGCCTACCTCATCTGCATACTCGGTACATTCCTGTACTGATGCATTTGTGCTATGGTATTTTATTTAACACCATAGGTTCAGAGGCACAGGATCCAGAGTATCCTCAGCAGATCAGTCCCAGTCAGTAGCAGTAGCACTGAGTCCTTTTCTTTCGAGGACGAATCTCAGTTTACTGTTATTGCTTTAGGCTTTATTTATTTTTAGTTGACGGAGTTAGTTGGGGACCTATCCCATCAACTCTACAGTTCAGACAGTTTAGAGGCTTTTCAGACGGATGTATTAGTATTTAGTTTCCTGTAGTATGAGTATTCATAGATGTGTTGAACCTTATGGCTAGTTTCCGCATTTATTTTAGATATTATGTAGTGTACAAGTACAGATATCAGTAAAGGGTTAGCTTGTGGTCCTTCGGGGTCATAAGCACTATGTGACATCTCGGGATGGGATCTCGAGGCGTTACAAACTTGGTATCAGATCCTAAGGTTCAAGAGTGTCTGTCCTAGGGAGTCTGAAAAGTCGTATCTAGTAGAGTCTTGTGCATGGGTGTGTAGCGCGCCACATTTATGTACAAGAGGCTACGGGATGTTCTTAGGATCATTTCCTCTTCTTTCAGTGATCATTTTGTACGAGTAAGCATGAGCTCAAGTTGATCCTTAGTCTAATCCACTTCTTTCTTCCAATTACATAGTATGCCTCCTCACAGAGATTTTGTTCGTGGGGTTGGTGATCAACCCCCATAGCCAGTAGATCTTGAGAAAGAGAGTGTGTCACATACAGAGTTTCGGGCAGCTTTTCAGGTGCTAGCCCAAGCTGTGACTAATGCTCAGGGAACCCGTCAGGCTGCAGCCCCATCTCAGCAAGATGGGAATTTCGTCGCAGCCAGGGTTAGAAATTTCATGAAAATGAACCTGCCAGAATTTTTGGGTCAGTAGTAGGTGAGAACCCGAAACTTTATCTAGAGAAGGTAAAGAAGATCACCCATATTATATATGTTTCTGAAGAGAGAGAGTGAGTAAGAGAGCCAAGATAGGTAGTCGTGGTTTCTCGCAGTCGAGGTATCAAGGTAGTAGTAGTTCTCAGTATGGTCAGAGATTTTTAGTCCCTGCTCTATCTTCAGCTAGTGTACCCACACCTGTGTTTGGGGGTGGCAGATCTGAGGGAGCGCCAAGCTCCAAAGCCCAGATTAGTGCTCGTGGTGTTCATACCTATTTGAGTTGTAGAGAGCGTGGCAGGCGCCACCAAGTTGTGTGTAGAGCCGGTAGTGATGTATGTTTTGGGTGTGGTGATCCAGGCCATAAAATGTGAGAATGTAGAGTGCTGACTCAAAGGGGTAGACTTCATGCGTTTCAGGCTTACCTTGATTGGGAAAGATCCCCTGAAATAGACCCGGGTATGTTATGAGCCCTTTATCTTTATGACATGCATTGATAGATCCTTTGCTCCCATTTTGATCTTATGTTAGCATGAGTCATGCATGAATTTCAGATCTTGATTAGTCAATCATGACCCATTCTGTAGGTGCCCCGCGCACCGCTTCAGTATTTCAGTGAAGTGTGTTTAGAAGGACATAGTGTTCTCAAGGGGGAGATACCCCATAGTATTATAATGTTGTATGCCAGTAGATTCATTGCATTTTCATATTTTCTTTATGGAGTTAGCATCAGTTGTCATTGCATTGTTAAGACGTGCTTTCAAAAGTCAGCTTAGCCAGATATTCATGCATTAGATGCACATTTAGTATAAAGAGTTCAGCTTGTCAGCGTGTGTTCAGTCGTGTATTCATAAGATCATCCCAGTTATTAGTCCATGCATCAGATATGCATGTGTATTATGAGAATTCAGCTATGAGTATCATAAGTCGAGTATTCCATGCATCAGATATGCATGCCCAGTGTGAGAACTCTACATGCCAGTCGTTCCAGTTGCGTAGTCCTGATCGGAGATATTTCCATTTCTTGAGTAAGTTCTGTTGATCCTTATTCTCAGTCTATCAAGCGACATTCGATGACGAATGTTCTCAAGGGGGAGATAATGTAATGCCCCACAAAATCCTCTTCCAGTCTGAGCCTTAGAGCGTATTTTGGTAAAGCAAAAATCTGAGTCTAAATGTTTCAGAAATATCCTCCCAAGTAAGAAATACTTTGAATCGTGTGGGAATCAATTTGGGAATGAATTAAGATCATAGAGGTCCCCTAACTCATGGACGAGTTGAAAGCTTTCCTATAGTTCAAGTTTTAGTGACCGTCAAAATTTAGGTCAACTTCAATTGACAATAATCCTTGTATATATCGAATTAGAGGACCTACTATATATCAAATGAAATATCTTTGAATTATCTTTCCAACGATACCAATTTTGTCCAAAAATGATATCAGAGCAAAGAGTTATGCTTATTTTACTCCAGCATGTCAAGCTGGGAAATGTGTGACTATATTTCTGATGGCCCATCACATTTCTGACGACATTTCTGACGGCCCGTCACATTTCTAATGACATTTCTGATGACCTGTCACATTTCTGACGACATTTCTAATGACGTCTTCAGCCTTACAAAAACTCACAAAATCCACCCTTTTTATGATGACAATTCGTGACAATCCGTCATGGACCTAACGGCTTGTGATGGATGTCGTCAGCAATATTTTTCTAGCAATTTTAGAATGTTTTTGCAAAGGTATTTTGGTCTTTTTTCACCTTTTGGAAGCCTCTATAAATATGGGAAACGTCTTCCAAAACCCTAATTTCATTATTTTTCTCTTCCAAATTCTCTCAAGGGAAAATAACTACGGTTTCATCAAGAACCCTAATCTTCCAAAAATCATCCATAAATTCTTTATTACAAGTGAGGATAGAGTCTCAAGCATTAGAATTCATCCAATTTCAAAGATTAAGGTATGTAAATGTTGATTCTTGGGTCCCTTTCATCCAAGAAGCTCAAGAACCCTTTTTAAAACTAAAAGATTTTTATGTTTATGAGTTGTTAATTATTTGTATGAGTTTACATTGATGTTTATGTGATGTTTGTGATAGACCTTCTTGAATTTATTTTCTATGTGATGTGTTCATGACTTTTGGGTGTAGAAATGGTTGAATAAATGAAGCATGTCCCCCATAGGTTTGATAAAGAGCTTAGGTGAAGCATAAGGGCCATTATAGCATGTTGAATAGGAAAACCAAATTGTGAGTTAGTTGTGCTTAGTGTTTGATAAAACGCCCAAGTGGATAAATTATTCCATGGTAGTAGGAAATTCCCAAATAAGTGTGAACCCATGCATGTCTAGTGTTTTGTTGAAGGACCTTAGTGAATAAGTGGAGAGGTGATAGTAGTAAATTCCCCAATTATGTGCTCTTGATATATGTTAAGATTTTAATATATGCCAAGTGGTTAGTAAGTAAGTTATGACGTGACAGTATGAAGTTTCCCCAATCCATGTGATATCCAAATACGTGTCAAGATTGATATAGGTACGAAATAGCTAAGGTAAAACCTTGTTGAATGGAGTACAATTTAGTAGCATGTTTCCCCTACGTTACTATATGATTATGATTCCGAGATGCCTAAAGTGACCCCTCGGCGACTGTGAAAATGACTTACTGATTATAATGATGCTTTAATGATTATGAGATTTTTAATGATTGTGATGAGACATGAATGATTGTGATGATGAACGAATACTTGTGATGATGAATGAATGATTATGCTTTATTTTTATGTTATCGAGTCCTGGGGGTATTTATACCCGACAATAGAGCTGTTTTCTAGAGCCCGTGTCAGTTTTTTTATAATTTCAGTCGAGCCATGATTCTCAGAACTCAGTGAATTATAGAACTCTGTATCCTCAGACAAGTGCAGAACTTAAGAAAGCTCAGTAATCTTAATTATCTCTATAATCTCTATATCGCTAGTAATCTAGACTCAGTCCTGTAATCAGCTCAGATCTAATAGTATTCAAGTAATGCATTTATTTCAGATATTATGTAGTGTACAAGTAGAGATATCAGTAAAGGGTTAGCTTATGGTCCTTCGGGGTCATAAGCACCGTGTGACATATCGGGATGAGATCTCGGGGCGTTACAGTGTGATTGCAGTAGTTGTATCTAAAGGTTGGAATCTTCATCAAATGGATGTGCATAATACATTCCTCCAAGGGGATCTTGAGGAAGAAGTCTACATAGAAATGCCAGAAGGATTTAGAAGACATGGGAAGCACAAGGGTTGTAAGTTGATCAAATCCTTGTATGGTCTTAAGTAGGCACCGAAGCTCACTCATGCTTTACTTGATGCTAGATTTACCCAGAGTGTACATGACTATTCCCTATTCACTTTGCATCAAGGTAATGATACTGTTATAGTGCTTGTATATATTGATGATTTGCTGATTACTGGGAGCAGTGCATCATTGATCAATGCCACAAAATTCAAGTTGCATCAGTAGTTTAAAATGAAAGACTTGGGGGATCTCAAGTATTTTTTAGGCATTGAAGTTTTAAGATCAGCATCAGGGATCATATTGAACCAAAGAAAGTACATTCTTGAGTTTATTGCTGACACAGGGCTTAGTGGTTCTAAATCGGCTATCACCCCTCTAGAATCTAATGCCAAGTTAACCTCAATTGAGTATGATCATGCCACAGGTGCACAAGATGATGAGTTGTTGTCTGACATTTCATCTTACCAAAGACTTGTTGGCAAACTTATGTATGCTACTATTACAAGGCCAAACATTAACTTTGTTGTTCAAACTCTCAGCCAATTCATGGAACACCCCAAGAAATCTTACGGGAAAGCAGCTACTAGGGTGGTCAGATACCTTAAAGGTTCTGTTGGTCAAGATGTCTGGTTTAAGGCTGAGCCTGCTACTACTCTAACTTGCTGGTGTGACTCAGATTGGGATGCTTGCCCCAACACCAGAAGATCAGTTACTGGTTATGCCATTCACTTTGGTGAATCACTAATATCATGGAAATAAAAAAAATAGCACACTATTTCCAGGAGTCCTGCTGAAGCTGAGTACAGAAGCATGGCTTCAGCAGTTGCAGAGCTCACTTGGTTGGTTGGTTTATTTCAGGAACTCAGGGTTCATGTCACCCTTCCTGTTTTAGTCTTTAGTGACAGTAATTCAGTCATTCAGTTGGACAACAACCCTGTGTTTTATGAGAGAACCAAACACATTGAGATTGACTGTCACTTCATTAGGGACAAGATTAAAGATGGCTTGATTAAGGCTCTATATGTTCAATTTAGTTATCAACTTGCTGACCTGCTTACCAAGGGCCTGAGCCTTGCTCAACATACTCATTTACTCAGCAAGCTTGGTGTGCTAAATATTCTGCACCCTGCAGCTTGAGGGGGAGTGTTTTGACTACTACACACTGACACATATATGACTACATGTTTCATTGATGTGTAAAAGTGATAGGGTAGTTAGTCAGTTAGTTTAGTTAGTCAGTTAGTTAGTTAGCCGATAGATGAGTCAACTGTATAGGTTGTTAGAGGTTGTTAGATAATGATTAGTTAGTTACAATAAGCTGTCAATGAGTTGGATACATGATTCACTTCTTAGCTCATTCTTAGCTCATCTTAACTCAAGTCTATAGATAGACTCATAACTGTAAAGCTTCAAGGGAGAATAATGAAAATTCAGCTTCCGTTTATCTTCTTCTCCTTGAGTGCAAGCTATCAATTTGCAATCCTTCTATTTCACAGTTCTCGATAACAATTGTGTGTACTTTAGTATTATGAAGATAAATTTTAATATAAAGAGTGATATTAAAATTTAAAATTCCTAAAAGTAAATATTTTAATAAATAATTGAAATATGAAATCCTGAAGTGTGCTAACTCAATCAATCAATTTACCTTTTGATCATTATTTATTATACTACTATTCCACTTTATTGTATTTCACATTGAAAGAAGTGCAGTGAGAAATGAGTGAAACCATTTTATTTCTCTGCTTCTTATTTTTTCCAAATTAGACAGTTCTTTTTTCCTTTTTAATACTCATTTTCATTGGTGAACTTTTGTTTTTTTTCTTTAATTTCAATTAGTCTGTGTAAATTCAGCAAATGAAAGCAATTATTTTTGCTTATTAGTTGCAGATTTCTGTTTCTTGTGCATTTGAGGACTTCTATTGCCTTGTAAGTTTGTTTAATTAATTCATTTTGTTTTCATTAAAAATGAAAAGTCTGGCAGAAATGTAAGATAAAGATTATGTACAAAACCCTTGTGTCGGGCCCTTCTTGATCCTACCCATACCGGAAACTTTGGTAGATCGGACTGTCTTTTTTATCTTTTTTTAAATGTTTGAATCGACAGCTTGAGTGATGATACAAGTTAATTGATCTATCTACTTTAATATTACTAAGGGGTCTTTTGGTATACTGGATAGGATAGGACAGGTGGGGATATTCCATGAGTTGTGGTATTTCGTGGGACTATTTTGTTTCATCCTCCATATGAGATAGTAATCTCACAATTTTAGTACAAATTGTGAGATAGAATCATCTGGAAATTAGTGAATAATCGTATCAAACATAGATCAAGTTAATTTCAAACTTTATTATGGGATTATTTTCCTTATCCAGTGTATGAAATGACCCCTAAAGGTTGTGGTGAAGTGGTAAATACTTCCCCATCCCTAAAAAAAAAAAGAGCAGCCCGATGCACTAATGCTACCGCTATGCACGGTGTCCGAGGAAGGGTCCCACCCCAAGGGTGTATCGTATGCAGCCTTACCTTGCATTTCTGCCAGAGGCTGTTTCCACCCTAAATAGCGTTAATTTGAAGTTTTAAGTTCGATCTCTGTATACGAAGTGAAAAGATATAAAGGGTGTATTAAAACTCCCGTTATGCGTGGGATCCGGAGAAGGGCTGAACTAGAAGAATTTATTGTATGTATCTTTGCATTTCTGTCAAAAGTTGTTTCCTCGGTTCGAACCCTAACCATTTAAAGATATGTTTGAGTAAATTAAAAAGTTTATGAGAAGCCATTAGTCTAAAATTTTGTAAATGTTAGACGACAAGTTAATGTCTTGTTAGTTCCAAATTGTTTTCTGCTCCTATGTGATTTAAAACAAGAACACTAGATAGAGTTAACGGAGAGTGTCAGCCTTTTTGATGGTGGGTCAAAGTAATCCCCAGAAGACGGGCAAACCTTAGTGTTGAGTCTTGGCAAATGCCATGCGGTGGGGCAAACCTCAGCAAGGACGCCGTGTATGTGATACCCTAGCTTAGGATAAGAGTCCCACATTGACGAAAACCATAGGAGAGATGTTGGTTATATAAGTATGTAGGCCTTACACCGTAGTGACACATTTTAAAGTCATGAGGGTCTAGGCTCAGAGCGGACAATATCACTAGCGGGGTAATGTGGTTGTAATATTTGTTAAAGAAGATTATTAAGGTGTGGGTAGGTGAGGGAATGCATTCATTCCAATATAAGTAATAATAATACTATTTTGATATGCATATTTTAAAGTTATTACTTGCAGGATTTATCAAGAAATCAACGAGTAGAGAAAACTGAAAAGGTGGAAAGTAGATGGCCTAGGAGTGTTGGGGTGTGATAGTTGCCATAAACCTTGTGAAAGGCAATCATTTAGATAGTTCGACGAACAATGAACTGCATAATGCTGCGGAGCAACTAGCATTTGTAGTTGTATCTCTCGTGGCTCTGGAGGCTGCTCACCCTGAGAATGAGATATCTGCACAACTCAGGGACATATTTATAGAAACTCGTGCTGTTATTTTCGAGATATGTTCTCACATGAATAATCAAGCTGGCTCGACAAGTGGCTTCATCATCGTGATTTCAGATCTGCTGAAGATAATTCGACTGGAGAATATTGCTGAGCGAATAAAAGCTGCAAAGCCTTCAAGATCATCTAGCCCAATCACTATGGCGATAGTGGGGTCTATTGTAGCTTTGGTTGATGGTGTTATATTTATCCTAAGCCTACTTAATGTAAAGCGTTATGATGTCCTTCCGGTGTGTGTGCTTAAAGACAAGCTAATATATCTAGAAGTCTTCTTCACATTAACTGCAAAGCAATGCATTGAACATGAGAGGATGAAGGATCTCTTGGCCCACCCTGAGGATGTAGCTTATACTGCAATACGTCTTTGTTTCTGTGCGGCAGCCTGCAAGATGGAGGAGAATGACCACCAGACACGTGTGCGTATTTCTGATGAGTACCATAATTTGCTGAAAAGGTTAAGTCCATTTAGGCCTGAATTGAGGTCGATTTATCAGAGCCTCTTGATCGGTTCAAAGTCATCAGGAACAGAACCTATAATGGATGCCAAATCTATGTCCAATTTTGTTGATGCTATCAACAAAGATCTGATGGAGCTGCTAGGCCATAATGCCAGCTGGAAAGTTACCTTTGATGATCGAATACCATGGCTCAAACAAGGACTTCCTTACCTTTCTACATTTCTCCACGACATAGCATCCAAACGCACTCCACTTGAAGAATTCAATTCTCATCAATCACACATGGAAGATATAGCCATTGAGGCAGCAATTGTGATCTACTCCTCCTATGATGAGAGAATGAATGTGAGGTCCACGGAAATAGATCGTAAGCATTTTCTTTGGCAGCTGAATTTTAATTGTGTCAAGGTAGAAATCGGTCTGATTCAGCTACTAAACAATGAAGCCACCATAATAGCTCCTCTGAAAGATCTGATTGATGATGTCCGAGAACAGCTGATATTCTTGGGAACTTTACAAATGGATTCAACGGAGCAATGCAAAGAGCAAACTAAGATAGCTGATTTGTTGACACTGATTCAATCTGTGAATAACCAAGCATGCTTTATCATTGATTTTGTTTCTCGTCACATGAAGAAAGAAGACACGGAGCATGAAACCTAGGCAGATATGTCCCAACATTTCAACATCATCGACACTGGATCATCCTACGATAAATCTTCTGAATTTTCTTCCTATCTTATTTCAGCACGCTAAAATCCTCAAAGACACAATCTTCGCTTAGCCCCAAGATGGATGAGGTTTTGATGGGGTTTCATGAATATATTCTTGGCAACATACTACTAAAGGATGAAAGTTATTTGATGTTTACTGTCGCAAATGAGGTTAAAAAGTACTACTATGGGTTGTTGCTCCTGGTAACATATCTTGTTGATCCTCCAGTTCAGAATGATTTATTGACAAGATTTGGAACTTTTGCAATTGATGCTGAATCTGCTCTCTGTTTAATTTATGAGGAACCTGTGGATAGCAACAAAAGTAGGAAGGTCAATCTTGTTCTTCAGTTTTTGATGATTTCTTTCGAGCTTATCAAGTCTGAAGGAAACTTAATGGTTCTACTACAGCAGGAATCCACGTTGAAAGCTGAAATTATGGATGTGATTGAATGTGTTCATAAAGAGCTTATTTTGCTTAAAGCTTTTCTGGTGGATGTTCTCACGCAACACACAGAGCTTAGCGAATTGCATGATCTCTTAATGCACGCTGAAGTGACTGCCCACAAGTTAGGACAAATCTGTAGTTTTTGTTATGGAAGTTTCGTTGACGGCTCCAGCACTCAGCAAATGAGGCTTTCATTATCTGATCCTCTACAAGAGATTGAGTCTCTGAAGGTTGAGTTCAGAAAAGTATTCATTCAACTTCTGGATGCATCACCGTGCAACATGACAGATGGAGAAGGCCTTAACAATTTCTTATTGAACCGCCAGGACAGGCTGCCCAACTATGATGACTGTTCAATCTCTTTTCTGAAGAATCAGATCCTAGTAGTCGAAAACAAATCAGAGTATTTGGGCTCTTTTCTTGCAGATATTATACAGTATCGCAATATGCATCAAGAACTCAAAGACCTCGTGAGATGCGTTCAAGATGTAAATTATGTCTGTTTCTTCAATGTCAAGGGTTATAGACCCTCTTGGTATTACATGTTGTATCTCTCTGATGTTGAGAAATTGCTCAAGCATATTGAAGCGGAGGTCAAAATGATCTGTCTTAAAGTTACACATTCATTAGGTTATAGTTTCCCCAAGACAGATGGATTAGGATTTCTCAAATGTTTCTTGGGCAAATTGGAGGAGCTGTTGCGTTCTAATCTTGCTTCGGATATCAATTTAAAGTATTGGATTGAATCAGTCAAGGAGGGCTTATTGAGTCTCAGATCATTGATAGATCATTTTGCAGAAAACTTAGATGAGCATGATGAAGTTTATGGTCTTGTAACAAGTGTTACTGAAATTGCGAACAAGGCCGAGTATGTCATTGACTCGTGCTTGGCCTGTTCTCATCCACTCTGGTACAAAATTCTTTGGATTTCTGAAGTTCTTGAGCATATTAAGCTTGAAAATAAAGTTGTTAGTGAGACTTGTCAAAGAAAGAAAATAGATGCGACAGCCCACGAAGTCAAAAAGACAACTTATCGTGCATCCTCTTTATCAGCTAGTACTCCAATATCAAATGAAGAAACTGAGGGTTTCCAGGAGGCAATGGACACAATAAAAGAGCAGCTACTTGGAGGATCACCTCAGCTAGATGTCATATCATTGGTCGGAATGCCGGGAATCGGTAAGAATACTCTTGCTAAGAAGATTTACAATGATCTGATCGTTACCGGTCACTTTGATGTTCATGCTAAGTGTCATGTGACGCAAGTGTATTCATGGAGAGAACTGCTTCTGACCATTTTGAATGATGTTCTTGAGCCTGCTGATCGCACTGAAAAAGGAGATGGTGAAATAGCTGATGAGCTGCGTCGATTTTTATCAACCAAGAGATTCTTAGTTCTCATCGATATGTGTGGGACTATAATGTGTGGGACAGTTTACATATGTGCTTTAAAGATGCTCGGTATGGGAGCAGAATTATACTAACGACCCATTTAAGCGATGTTGCCAATTATGCTAAAAGTGAAAGCAATCCCCACCATCTTCGTTTATTCACAGATCGCGAGAGTTGGAGATTATTGCATGAAGAGGTGTTTCAAGAAGAGAGTTGTCCATCTGAACTTAGAGACGTGGGGTTTAGGTTAGCAAAAAGTTGTGGCGGGTTGCCTCTCTTCATTGTATTAGTTGCTGGTATTCTGAAAGTGAAAAAGAAGCAAGTGGATTGGTGGAAAGAAGTGGAAGAACGTCTAGATGCGCAAAATATGGGTAGCCTGGGAGAGAGCATGCGTATAATTGGATTCAGTTATAGGAATTTACCACACTATCTGAAGCCTTGTTTTCTTTATTTTGGCGGACTTTTGAAGGGCAAGGATATTCATGTCTCCAAATTGACACGATTGTGGCTCTGTGAAGGATTTGTACAAGCATCAGAAGATGCTGCACAAAATCTTCTGGAAGATCTTATTAGCCGAAATCTTGCAATGGGCATGAAGAAGAGACCAAATGGCAAGGTGAAAATGTGCCGTGCTCATGACGTTACATCAATTCTGCTTGGAAAAGGCCAAACAAGAGAATTTCCTTCTCCGGATCAATAGGTATAAGAACTTAAGAACTACTCTATTCTATTCTATTCCATTATGTTCCTAACTCTCATTATTCATGTGATTTTTTCTTTTCGCTCGATCAGATTCACGAACAGGATATGTTTCCTGAAAAGCCTGAGGAATATCGATTGTTTCTTCATTCTTCCCAAGATCAGATTGATCTCTGGCAGCCATCTTGCTCAAATGTCCGGTCTTTAATATTCAACATGATTGATCTAGATAACTTGTTATGGCCACTTGACATCTCTTTTATCTTTGACATCTTCAAACTTGTTAAAGTGTTGGACTTGGAATCTTTCAACATTGGTGGTACTTTTCCTAGTGAGATCCAATCTCTAATTCATCTGAAGTACTTTTCTGCTCAAACCGAAGCAAATTCAATTCCTTCATCTATAGCTAAGCTTTGGAAGCTTGAAACGTTTGTGGTAAGAGGATTGGGAGGAGAGGTGATATTACCGTCTTCCATTCTGACGATGGTCAATTTGAGGCATCTACTTGTAAAGCAGCGTGCGTCATTTAGTCTGGAGAACCGGGGTGAACCTCTTGCTTACTCTCAATTAGATAATCTGGAAATCTTTTCCACTCCACGTCTCTCTTTTGGTGAAGATGCTGAAACAATATTGAGAAAGATGCCAAATTTGAGAAAGTTGAGTTGCATATTTTCAAGGGCATTAGGCTATTCAGAGAATGTGAAGGGACGGTGTGTTCTTTTTCCCAGATTAGAGTTTTTAAGTCACCTTGAGTCCCTCAAGCTTGTTTCCAACAGCTATCCGGCTAAACTTCCACGTCTTTAATTTCCCCGTAACACTAAAGGAATTGACTCTGTCCAAGTTTCGTCTACCTTGGAACCAACTTTCAACCATTGCAGAATTGCCTAACTTGGAGATTCTAACGTTACTTCTAAGAACATTTGAAGGTGATAAATGGGAAGTGAAAGACTCAGAGCTCCGTGAACTCAAATACTTAGAATTGGACAACCTCAATATTTCACAGTGGTCTGTATCTGATGATGCTTTTCCTAAGCTTGAACGTTTGGTTTTAACCAAATGTAAGCTGCTTGAGAGAATTCCTTCTCATTTTGATGACGCTGTATGTCTCCAAAGCATTGAAGTAAACTGGTGCAGCTGGGATGTCGCCAAGTCTTGTCAGGAAATTCTAAGAACTCAACACGATGATATGGCAAATGATGCATTTACAGTTATGATACAGCCTCCAGATTGGGCTAGAAGATCATTCACTTGACTCTTATATGGTATGTTCCTTCCATAGTCATCTGAGTACATTTCCACTCGTTCGTTTTTCGCTTACACCAGAACATGCTTATTGGTTACCTCTTGAATGTTAAGTTCTTACTGCTAAGACTGGTGAAAGTTTTGATGTGTACTGCACTATGTCTGCAGAGTGATTGATTGACCCTTCGTCTGTATCTTTAGAAATTTTCTGGTAAGGAAACCTGGAAGAATGGCATAACACATAAACAAACACTCAAACTTGGCCTCAGCTGGCAAGTAAATACTCCCGACTTTGAGTATGCACATCTAGACTTCTCAACTAGTCTTCACTGCGTCAGTTGAACACTCCAACTTACAAAATGATCAGCTAGAGACCTCCAAAGTTTATGTTCCACATCAGCATCAGGCATCCACGAGACACAATAAGGATGAGTACATTTCCACTAGTTCATTGGTTCAGATTATTTTGTTGCTGTTACTTGTTACTGCTGTTCCTTTTCCTGAATGCCATGTAATTCTTCCTTTATCATTTGTTATGTCTTCTTTCATTGATATATGTTACTTGAGCCGGATGTCTTCCAAATATAGCCTCTCTACCTCCAAAAGATAGTGTTATATCTGCCATGCACTTCCGGATCTCCAACATATGCAAGTTCATCCGTGAATATCGCAAAGTGCGAGAGTCTAAGTTGCAAAGCAGACAACACAGAATGAGATGCCTATGATTAATATTAAGCTACAATGTAATATGATGGATGAATCTAAACTAACAATCGTTGGAAGATTTCTCAAGCTAAGGTCACATATTGAGAGAATTGAAATGTTTACAATTGTAAGAGCAATGCTTTTATACTTGGTGATCTTTTCTATACTATTCACTGTAGAAGACAGTAGTAATTCTATTCATTGCTAGTATTGCTACACTTGAAAGCGGTGACGGAGAAGAAATTTTATTAATCGGTGTCAAAACCAAATATATAAACGTAATACTCGTAAAAATAAGGAGAGTCAATATATTGTATGCGGATTGGTGTCATATTGACAAGGTGGCTCTACCAATGCTCGAACAAATTACAAAAAAAAAAAAAACATATTGAAGTACTTGTTGATTAGAGGTAGCAAAAACACTGTGAAATTAGTCGAGGTACATAGCAAGCTAAAACAAAGACCATGACCTACCTTTGAATGTTAAGCATGGCCTTAACTTCCCTTTGCTCTTCCATTAAATCCTCACTAACATATCTCTTCAATAGCTCCATCTTCCGCCGCACCACCATCCTTTCGATCTCCTTCTCATCTGGTAATGACACATGTACCACAAATTCTTCTCCGCTTTCCTCCTCCTCCTGCGCTGTAATACCCCATTATCATAAATTAGTGAGTGTTTTAGTTGAAAAGAAAATATATTTATATAAGAGAAAATGGGCTAAAGCCCATATTAATTAGAAAGAGGAAAGGAATGGGCAATGCCCATATACCTGGCCCAAACCAAATAAGAAAGGGATTAAAAGAATTGGGGATTTGAGGGGAATAGGTGGGTTTATAAGGCCTCCCCTTCATGCTGCAACTAGGCAGCAACAACAACAACGTGCAAAACGCACCTGTAGCAGCAAACAACAACAGCAAAAAAAAAAAAAAAAAAAACTCGTCCTTTTGGCTAAAGAAGAAGAAAAAAAAAAGAAAATTCTTTGAGAAATTCTATTGGTTTCAAGGTAAATTTCTTAACTTAGTTTATATATTTTGATTCATATGTTTTATGGCTTCAAGTTTGGGGATTGATTTTGATTCATATGTTTTATGGCTTCAAGTTTGTGGATTGAGAGTTTAAGAACAAGGAATTCCAAGTAATAGAGAAATCTTTAAATCTTCATGAACGGAGCGATAATATTAGATGATTGAATTGTAATTTTTATACCTTCAAGTCAAGGATTAAGGTGAATCCTTTCCTACATCATTATTGCGATAACGGGTATGAAATTCAGTGAATTGAAAAATATCATGAAACCTTAAGCGTTGGGTAGTCTAATTTTATCACGAGTTAGTCTAAAATAAGAGATTTAACACGAGAATGGATATGATGTGATTATAGTTTTGATCCAAGAAAGTGATACGAATCATTCGGGATGACAAATTTGGTATTCCGACACGTGTACTGTGAGTAGTAATCTTACCATAATTTGTGTTTGTTAACTTGCATATTTTACTTGATTTTGATGAAAACAATGAGTTACGAAATGCTTTGAAATTGCATGTGGGGCAAGTCATTTACTTGATATGATATTGAAATTGTTATTTGAGATATGATATTATTACTATGAATATTCTTCACTTACATGAGAAATATGTATTTTGACATATGTTTTTATTCAAGTTTACATGTAACATGAGTTGATATGAATTTTAAATGATATGTATTATTCTGAAAAATGCTTTCATATGAATATCCTATTGTTTACAAAGAATTTATAAATGGGAGTAGACCTTGATTTGAATCCCGTAGCTAACAGCGGGATCGTTAGACCTGGTGCACCTTGTATCTACTGATGACTGTTACAACACTGTTACTGATATGATAGTTGACTCCTTTATGAGGGTTCCACTGTTATGGGTTATTCTTGATGAAGAAGAATGTCACACTGATTACATGATTCATTCTTGAAAACCTCCCAAATATATAATATTTGATATGATACGATGCTTTTTGAGTTTATTACTGAACTATTGGTTCACTTGGCTTGCATGAAACAATGATATTGTTTATTGTTACTGTTTTCTGAAAGAGCATTATTTCATGATGTTTTATGACTTGTCCCTATTTAAACAGTTGTGGTTAAGTGCTATTACTCACTGAGCTAGCGTCTCACTCCTTGCTATTATTTTTCAGAGAATGCAGGTGACGGCGAGAATTACGTTAGCTAGAGAGTTCGAGGTAGCATTTTCCTAGTGAGCCCCGCATTTGTTCGCTTGGGCAGGAGTTTATTTATTTGTTATGTTCTATTTCTTGCAAACTCTTAGAGTCGCTCCATAGTCATGTCTTTAGAGCTTTGAGTATTCTTTCATTATTTTGGATTTGTGGAGTATTTGAACTCCCTCTCATGTTTTGGATATGGATTTTATGTTGTTATTGGGTGGTGTTGGTGACTTGTTGATGGTTTGTGATGGATTGTGTTAGTGTGATTGATGTGTTGGTTGTGGTGTTGTTGATTTGAGACAGAAAATTTTCTTGATAGACCCAAAAACAGAGGAAACTCCGCCCGATTTTCTGTAGAATTCTAACGAGGCTTGCTTTGGAGTCCTAAACTCCTTAGCGCCGGTCATGATCCTATTCTAGGTCGTGACATGCACGACCCCATCCACGAACAAATTTGCACCTAATATACATTTTCCCTCCAATTTTTCCAGTATTTCATTATCATCATCTCTATATCCATAATAACTAGCATCAGTCATCTTGTATGTCTCATGCCATAGTTACTCTTCTTTTTCGCGATTCAGGTGGATTCTCGGACATCTACCTAACACCAGGCAACTTCTTCGTAGCACCAAAATATATGTATCCAGGACCACGTCCATCTGACTTCGATGAACCAACAATGTTATGTTTCATGTAATTCGGTCCACCAACTTCAACAATTCTCTTCTCCCAATGACTTTTTTCGCGAATCAGCTTATTGATCTCATTGTTCATGTCACGCAAACAGTGTTCACCGAGGCCTTCGTTTTGGATCTCAAGTACTTTTCTGCCAATTTCTTGCATGACTTGTTGCCTCCATTTGTCTGCTTTAGGTAAATCTCTGCACTGTGAAGCTAAATATGGACGACGGAGTGGTTGTTGTTTGGGTTTCTTGTCTGAGATGTATTGGTTTAACATTGATTATGATTTTTTTTGTTACGTGCCACGGTTGGTCTTTGAATTTGAGAAGATCGAGTCTACCAAAAACAACCTCTCGTACACACTAGGTATTTATGTTGTTCTTGTTAAACACTAGAATTTAACAATCAAGTCTAGCGAAAACAACCTCTCTAACTATACACTAAGTATGTATGTTGTTCTTGTTAAACCCTAGAATTATCGGGTCTATGGAAATAACCTCTCGAACGAATACACTGGGTATGTACATTGTATCTAGAATTTTGGATTGGGTCTATTGAAAACAACCTCTCTAACATACACACTATGTATGTATGTTGTTCTTGTTAAACCTTAAAATTTGGGGAAATAATAAACGATTTATATAGAGATTTGTTTGGGATGTATAGCAAAGCCTTTTCCTATAAGAACTTGGAGTAGTTACTGGCTAAGCTTTTGTTTTAGTCTTTTTCCTTCAATCTTGTTGCGAAAATATGTACGAAAATAATACAAGAATTTAAAGAGTTTCTAGAATATATTTCCACCTATAACCTCTCTATATATAGATCCAGGTAGTCTTCAACCTATAAAGAAAACGTTCTCCTAATCCTCTAAGAATAATATTCGGGAAAATTTCAAAACTAGCAACTATAGAGTCTTAATTATAACTTTTCTAACAACAATTTCAAAATTACAAAAAATAGCAATATGTATTTTGTATTTGAGTAAATTGTTGCTAGTTTAATACATATACAACGGAATATTTTGTTCCTGATATAATGCTAATCAGTTTCAGTTTTAATTTGGGAAAAACGGTTCCCTAATTTATGGAACAATTAATTGGTAGAGTTCCTTATCATTTAAATTTTTTTTTTATTTTTCATCAAACGTTAAATTACTGCAATTAATTCAAATTCAAAAAATATTTTTCATAATCAGAAACTCAAAATCAAATCAAAAAATACAGATTCAAATTCAAAAACGTTTGATTAAATGTTTTTTTTTTCTGATCAACTAGCATTGTGAAGTACATTTAAAAATACAACTGTGCAATAACGGGTATGTATCAATAAAGTTTATACTATTTGTGATTTCATTATAATTATAGTGAAAAATTTGTTGAAGAAATTGTACCAAATATCTGTAATTGTTCTCGGGATTCAACAAAATGATGTAGTATGTCAATTTTATCAGATTTTGGAAGAAATTGTTTAAGTGTTTTCTTTACAATTTCAAATAAGTCGTTGTTGTTCTAAAGTTTGAAAGTTGAGTAGCAATTTTAAAACGTTAATTTGATAAATTTTTTTCGGTAAGCATGTTTCGATTAAATTTTGTTTGTTTGAATTCGCTTGGGAGTTTTGTATTAACGAATGTGTTGTTGTGTATACTACGTATTAGATATTTAAATTGATTTTTACTGTTTTGTAGTTTCGTACATATTGAAAATGGAAAGCATTGCAGTTCTTGTCAAACACTCAGGTGGATGGAATTATGAGCAACAATATGAAAAGTACGTCAGTGATGCGATATTGTTGAGCGTAAACGCTACATATGATCAACTATACACGGTACTTGCTTTTCATATTAATTTTGATTTGACGTGCAAATGCATTGAAATCGAATATCAATTAACAGATAATGCAGTGAAAATACATATACGTAATGATATGGGTTTGAAGGTCTACATTATGCAGAAAAAAGAGTTGAAAGATTTGAGTAATTTTCCTTTGTATGTAAGTGTTTCTGACAGGGATAATTTCAGCACATTAGTAAGTTCATCATTGTGTAATTCGGAAAGTTTAAGGATGGTTGTCAATGCGAGTAACGTGGTAAATAGAAGTACTCAAAAAGCATTAATAGATACTCCTTCAGAAGAATGTTTAGATGTATTTGAAATGGATACAACGAGAGTTATTATCTCCGACCACATCACAAACATATTGAGGTTGAACAACTTTATGTCTCAAAAAGAGTACTAAAATCTGTTATGAAGGACTATGCAATTCGGGAGAAGTCTCAAACACTAACTGTAAGATCGAGTAAAACCTGGTAAGTATATTATACATTTTGTTATTTATTGTTTCCTGTTGGTTGATTGTATTTGAGCTTATGTATTTATTTTTGTTTGCAGTTATACATTGTTGTGCAGATCCGGTAATTGTGCTTTTTTATTTCGTACATCTGATATTGGTGAATCTGGAATATTTGAGGTGAGACTTTTTATCAGAGCATTTGAGGTGAGACTTTTTATCAGAGCATACCTGTCCGATCAAGGATAAAATTTATCCTAAATTGCATGCTATTAGTAAGTTCATTGGTGGTATAGTCAAACAAAAGTTTAAATGCCACAAACAAAAATACAGTCTATCTGAAATCAAAAGTGACATGAAGGAAGACATGGGTATGAATTTAACATATATTATGTGTTGGAGAGCCAAGGAACATGCACTTGAAGAATTAAGAGGAAAACCAGCAGCATCATACGGGAAACTATCTGCATACATGCATGTGTTAAACACTAGTTATCTCGGTTATCATATAAGAATGAAAAAGAATGAAGACAATGAGTTTTTATATATATATATAGCACTAACTGTCTTCATTCAAGGGTTCGAGTATTGCAGACCTATCATAGTTGTTGAAACAAGTTATCTAAGAGGACTGGTTACTAGAACTTTCATAGCTGCATGTACCATGAATGGAGCTGATAAGATATTTAATTATAAATGTATTTGACTTCAAATATGTTTCCAGATGTATGTATTTATAATATACATATATATATTGTTTATGTAATGAGATGCATTTATTAGTGTTGTCAGAAAAATGTATTTAAAATATACAGATGCATTAGTTTTAGTTGTTCTCTGAAAGTTTAGTAGCTTTCCAGCTGTATGTAGAAATAATATCAATATGCATTATTTGATGTGTAAAAAATCATATATGCTTATATGTATTTTTTGAACATGCAGGACATATATTTACTTTGGCCTATGGTGTTCTTGATTCCGAAAATGATGCTTCTTGGATTTGGTTCTTTGAAAATCTGAAGGAAGCATATGGTGAAAAAAAGAAATATGTGTGTAGTTTCTGATCGTAATACAAGCATCATAAAAGATGTAAGTGAGGTGTATAATGACGTACTACATTATGCATGTACGTGGCATTTATGGAAAAATGTGAAAAAAATTTTAGAAAAACACATGATTCATTATCGGATGTCTTCTATACAATGGCAAAATCATATTCAAAAACTGAATTTCACAATTTAATGGAGAAGGTGGAGGCAGTTGATGTTAGAGTGAAGAATTACTTGGAATTGGCGGGATACGATAAGTGGGCTAGGTCATATGCATCAGTTCATAGGGGATGGACTTTGACATCAAACATTGCCGAGTCAATTAATGTTGCACTGGTATCGACTAGAGAACTACCAAGATATGATTTTCTAGAGAAAGTTAGATTGATGTTTGATAGATGGAACTGTGAAAACAGACAGCAGGCGTTGTATACTTTTACAGATCTTATAGGTAAATTTCAATAAATTCTTCAACAGAATGAAGCGGAGTGTACGCGTATGAAGGTATGATGAAATATATATATGTATATTAGTTTCTCTTTTTTTCTTTTTGGATTATATGATTATATACACATAAGAAATTAAAGAAATTATATTCTGTAATAAAAATACATATGCATGGCAGAAAAATACATATGCTGAGATGGTTAAATATATTTGCAAAACTGTTTCTGACATAACTTTGCAAATCATTTTTATTTTACTAATTAATTTTATTTAATAATTTCAGGTTATACCTGCATCAGAGTATATCTATACAATCCACGACAAGGAGAAACATTTTATTGTTTGTCTTAAGAAAAAAAATATGCTTGCAATGCATTTCAGTTGGATGAGATATCGTGTGTTCACACTTGTGTAGTTCTTGATAGCAAGAATTTTAAGAAGGAACCATATTGCTCTGATCTTTACAAGCCAAAAACAGTCTTGCGAACATATAATCTTTCAGTTTATCATCTACCACACAAAGATGACTGGATTATTCCTAAGAAAATTTCGGATGAGGTAGTTCTGCCATCAAAATACAAGCGACCCCCTAAAATACCTCCAAAGAATGATCGTGGAAAGTCCGGACGAGATATGTTTGAAAAAAAAAAAGAAAAATTATTGTGGTTCGTGCGGATGTACAATAGGCGAAATTGTTGTGGTTCGTGCGGATGTACAATAGGCGTTCATGTAGGAAATACAACAAATGATAAGTTGGTTGATGTATTTAGTTAATAAACAATTGAAGATCTTTTTCCTTGATGAAAATATATATGATTTTTAATTTGAAAAAAATGTTTGATGTTATTGAAGTCGTTATTATTAATATTTTGGGAACTTTTTTTTCAAAAAACTAAATTCAATAAAAATATATTGTAAAATTATTCCATATAACGTCTTTGATTTATACATTTTTTATAACTACACATACTAAAATGTTAATCTAAAAAACACATTTAAGAATCTTTAAAGTAGCTATGACCATATAAATAAAATTAATATATACAAATTAATGTTAAGGGACCATATATAAGGATAAATACATATGAATTATTAATATATAAAAAAATATTATGCATAAATACACATATACATTTCCATTAAGAATAAAATACATATGCATATTTCTGATCTATACCTTTTGGTTGTTTCTTCAATTTTTCTTGACAGGTGAATTTGAAGAATCACCCTGATATTTATTTTTACTGATTGAAAGCTTGTGTTGAATTGGAGGATCCTAAAAATCATCATCAGAATCAACATAATCTTCTTTATGATTACTACCTCTAGGTACAACCTTCTTAGGTATCTGAAAGGTTGAAATCTCCTTTTGTGTTGGCTCAATGTTCTTAAAAACAACCTACAAAAGATATTATAGTCAGTTAACCTTGACAATAATGCAAATCAGTGACCAATTATATTTTGTAAATTAACATATATGAAAACAGTAATCGTATTTACAACATAATCAAACATCACATAAACAGAAGATTTCAGGAAACTGACCTTGTCATTTGAATCATTAAACAAACTTTTCTTAAGCGATTCATATCGTGGCAAATAGCATTTATCTTTCAATTTAAAAAATGTGAAATTTGAGAGTCCACCTTGGAAGCAACAGTACGAGGGACATCAGAACAACACTCATACAGCCAAATCTGAATGGCGAGTGGCATTTCATGGAGCATATAAAACTCTCCTGTTGGTTTCAACTTTTTATTCAAGCTTTTAGCTAATTCTTCATATGCAACCGATCCCCAAGGATAGTCCCTGTAATGATCACTCTCCACCAAATCAAAATGAAGGTGTGGAATAATGACAGTATCAACAGACGACAGCAAAAATGCGTGAATAAAATACAAACTAGCAAACTTCAACGCATCTTCGTCATTCTCATCCCCTCATATTTTACCAGTAACAGCGGCAAATAATTTCTTTTTCTGAATATATATGACACCATCAAAATAATGATCAATAATTTTATTTGGAACGTCTTCATCAAACACAAAATCTTCCTTGTTTGAATGACAATTCAAACTAGTAATGACGGCGAATTCTCTAAGACTAAAATACAGAGTTGTGCCCTTTGCACGAATGACTATGTCACTTGTTGAACTTTCCTTAGTCTCGAGTGATATAATGCATCTCCCTAATTGCGCTTGCACCACACAATTTTTTTTCTTCATGAAAACACCAAATATACTATCATTACAAAACATCTTGAACTGATTCTTCATTAACATTGACTTAATACGGTCTTCGATGTCGTTGACTGTATGACAACCGATATGTGGTGCAAATTTGGGCAATATTCTTGCCATGTATATTTGATCACACAACACTTATAAACACACAAAAATACAATTATATGTCTAAAAATTCTACTTATATATTTACAAAAATACATCTTCAAAAGTTGGATTACAACATAAAAACAAAGAAGTAGCATATGTATTATATGAATACATCACTAGAACAAAGTAAAGATAACTAACGTCAAAATACATACATTGTGATCATATCAAAAAAATTTAAAAAGTAGTGATCATAAAATACAAATTTTACTAATAACAAAATACAAAATACATATATATCCAGTAATAAATACATTTGATCGATGTGATCACTAAAATATAAAATAAATATATATTCTATATATATATATATATATATATATGGTCGAAAATACAAATTAACAACAAATGAAAAATAGATATACAAATACAAATTATCTTATTAATATATATACAAATACAAAACGTATCATTATCAAATACAATATGTTACACAAGTCTTAAATACAAAAATACATATCTTAATTATCTTAAACATAATAAATACAAATCTAAAACTCATAAGTAACAATCCCTGAAAGTTTTCCAATTACATATCTATAACATAACTTATATATATCTTCACATAATAAAGTACAAATTTCATATCTTGACAGAAAGTCAAAATAAGTACACAGCTTATATATAAAAAATACATATATTAACAAATTGTCCTATACTATAAAATTTTACAAATGCAACAATACCTCCTCAACTTTCTCTTCTTCAGATGAAGATTCATAATCACATGAAATCGGACTTGCATTTTTTTTCGATTGAGATTTTTCATCTGCCTTCCTCTTTTACATCAATTTTTTATTTTTCGTTGATTTGGGGGGATAAAGATTCTCTCACTACTTTTCGTTTCATTATTTCAACAGACTTTTGAGGATCGTATCGCTGCTTCGATCTCGACTCTTGTAAGATACCACCTCCCTTTGAATGAATATATTAGAAGAAACAAAGTTAATATTTTCATCTTGGGTTAAACCAAAATTAAAAGATGGTATTTCATCAAAATTCATAGATCGTATATCTCTAACTGAACTAGAACAATTTGCATGTTTTGTCATTATAGCGGAAACTAAAAAAATTCAACACACAAAAATTAAACCCAAAAACCCTAAACCTCAAATTTAAAACACAGAAAAAATGGAAAAATAATGACGAAAAAAAATTATATGAAAAATATAAAATACATTAACTGTAAAAATCAACTTACCTTAATAAGTGGAAAGAAGGATTATCAAGATTTAGAGAGAAAATTGCGGATTTTGAAAAAAAAAATGAAAAATTGATATTGAGGGGAATTGAAAATATTTAGAGTGACGTGAAAGTAGGGTTAAAGAGAGATAAAGTGACGTGAAAATAGTAAAGTGAAAATATTTGGGTGGAATACACGCGTCAGTTAAAAAAAAGGTAAAATATTACTACTTTTACTAGTAGTTGTAATTTTAATAAACTATTGCTATTATTTGTAATTAATGTTTTAAGGTTGTTAGTGTAGTAAATTTTTCCTTTTTCTATTCTTTAATTAGTGTAGAAAGTGGCAAAGGTTACTTATTAATTGACCTCGTCTTTATAACCATTTACAAAAATATAAAAAGAAAAATAAACTACTAGCTACCTTTTCAAATAGAAAAGTCAGTGCATGCACCACATATGACTGTTCAATCTTGACCAAAATACAGTGGTTTGGCAACATATAAATATAAAAAAACAATCATATGCTTCTATATTCAAAATTTGTGTACATCATGTTCAATATTGGATAGAATTAATTAATAATATCTTTTTTGTTGCTCACTTACCCACGACTGTATATATCACAAAGCCAAAAAATCTGCGTATTAACATCTCCACAAAAATAGCAAACTCCTATACCAAAATTATTTTCTCTCAATATTTTCAACAATATTCACAAAGAAAACAAAAATGAGTCCAGCTTCATTAGCCATGTCCTTGTTCTTTCTAAGTATTATTTTTAGCTATATATTTAAAATATCATTACAAATATTTCCAGAATCCAAGTTATTAAACTACATAGATTTCATATTTTCCCAATTGAAATGGGCATGGAATGTTGTCCTCTTTCAATCTTTCTCTCATTCTTGTAGTAATTACAATTTCACTATTTTTGAAGGTGCACCTCATAGTAATAATAATGAGCTTAGAGTAACGCATTTAGAGCGCGATAATTTGGAGTTATCATCAGTGGAATGTGCGATATGTTTATGCAAGATTGAAGATGAAGAAGAAATTAGAGAATTAAATTGTGATCATCTTTTTCATAGGGCTTGTTTGGATAGGTGGATGAATTGTAGACGTATGACTTGTCCGTTGTGTAGAAAGCATCTAACTAAGCCAAACACGATTTACTCAGACCTTCAACAAGAAGTTATTAATTTGAATTTTTTATCAGGGAGATCAAGAGATCGTTGTGAATGGTGGTTAAGGTAATATATTGTTAATAATTGTTGTAGACATGGAAGCTAAGCTAGCATGCCATGGTGATTTTATATGTCAAAATGTTGTATGGATTCCATGGTTTTGGCATTGTTTGATTTTATTCGATTTAGTTCTATGATATAAAAATGAGAATATATGAGTTGATTTCATCACTTCACTGTAGTGAGAAAATTCATTTTTCATTTGCTAGTATTTACTTGCATTGGAGAGAAGATTTGAATCTCAATAAAATAGCTAGTAACAAAAGATGATAATACATTTGAAGTTAATTTGTTCACTTGTATTTGTTTTGGTTCACTTGGTAATTACAACAACAATATATCCGGCGGGTTCTGACGAGGGTAAAGTACACGCAATCCATACCACTACTTCAAATAAAGTAGAGAGGTTGTTTTCGATAGACCACCGACTTAAGACAAATAACAATATAACAAACAAAAAAATATAAAATAAACAACAAAATGGGATGACACCGCTAGAAAATTAAAAAAAAAAAGACACCAGTAATAATATAAACTGTGTATTCGAGATCACCAACATCATCAAAACACTACGAACAAGAAACTACAGGCACAAATACAAATAAAGCACTCCTCCATATTCACAAAATGAGTGTTATCGATGTGCAGTTATATAAGATTAAATAAGGTTCAAAATGAGCGCATTCGCCAGTATATGTAAGAACCACACATAGAGGATAAACAAGAGATAAGGTTGTGATAGTTTGGTCATAAATTAAATAATTTTATCTATTGGATAAATTTGTATTAATGTGTAAATAGTTTAAATCACTTTCTGAAGATTCTTCACACTTTAGTATAATAATATAAATATAAACATATATTTTAGTATAAGTACATATATATTTTACCAACGAAGTTTTAAGTGGTTGATGGATCATCACTTTTACATTTATCATGCAGTACCTCTTTCTCTTACTGCCACAAGCTAAGAGAAATGCATCAATTTGAACCATATTTGTGGTACGATTATTTTTTTTTCTATATTTAAAATCTTTCCTTGTTTTTGAAGCCAAACATTTACAAAATCATTGATTACATTTTTATTACGTATTTAAAATTTTTAAAATTTGGTACTTCTTAAATTTTTCTTATTCTAACTTTTTATATTTATTTCTAGATTTTTCAAATCATCTTAAAATCAAATTTTTCATTTAGAATTCTTAAACTAATGAAAAAAAGTATTAATTGTCATTAATTCTAATGACTTCTAATAAGAAAAGGTTTTACCATAAATATATTTAATTAATTTTCAACTATTAAATATTAAGAAAAAAATAGTGAAAACACAATTTTGTCTAAAACAAAGACTTTTGATGAAGGACAAAAAGTTGAAACAGTATTTCTAAGGCACTTCACATTTTTAAATATATTATAGATTATAGATAAATTGTCATATTTTATTTTTTGAGAGTTCGAATGGACTAGATCTTACCATGCACAGAGGCGGAGCCAGAATTTTCGCCGAGAGAGTTCAAAATTTAAAGAAAAACTAGTTTAAAGGGATTCAACATCTAAAATATATACGTAAAAAAATATTTAAATCATGTATTAATAATATAATTTTTCACCAAATTCAACATCTAAAATATATACGTAAAAAAAATATTTAAATCATGTATTAATAATATAATTTTTCACCCAAAAAAATAAATCAAATGAAAGGCTGACTCCGCCCTGACCATGCATACATCACAAATTACAAAGCAATCTAAGCAAAAAAGAGAATGTTTAAGTACATAGTGTTTATTGCATATTCTCACTAAACATACTACAAGGCTATATAATTAGCTTAAAAAAATGTTGCCCTTGTTGAATTTAATCCTAATATTAGGATTTAGGCAGATACATTCTATTCAAAGTACATGGTTAGTTGGCCAACTTGTATATGGTCAAAATAGTAATAAGCATGTTCATCCAACTTGTTGGAGTTAATTTAGCTAAAACTTTGAAACTAAATTGGATTTAATCAAATCAATATGTTACAATTAAAATACTATAGATATTCGAAAAACATACAAAAAGTATAAGTGTTTTCATAATTTGATCCTCGAAAAGCTAAACATAACACCTTACTTAGAACGAGGGACTATATATATATAACAAAACTTATTTATCACCATTATTTAATTATTTTTTTATAATAATAACATGAGATGAAGAAGTGAAGATTGCTACAGCCGATCTAACTTTGTTTATAATGGAGATATATATAGTATTAATTGTTCTGAAACACTTTGTCATTTTAGAAAATCAAGAAAAGCAATAATGATGGAATAATTTTTATTTTCAGTTTTATCAGTAAAAGTGATTTGTAGAGAGATTAAAATGTAATGATTAATAATAAACAAGTATAAATTAATCAAATAACTTTTCCTATATATACTTTTTAAATAAATAATAGTAGTAAACTGATACTACAAATCAATAATGTTTAACAATTAATTGAAGTAATAGCAATTAATTAGAGATTCAAGCCTCCTTACCAAGTATAAATATAACAGTAATAAAAATGATCAAATCAAGTCAATTGCAAAGAGACCATTGTAGAATCCATGGCCAGCTTCTACAGAATTACAATTTTACCCTCTAACGTCGCATCAGTAAATTTACAATTTTACCCACTCCGTGGGTTTTTTTTCCTGTGTATAAATTTACCTTAGCCACCATTCATAATGATTTCTTGATCTCTCTGCGAAGAAATCTAAATTAATCACTTTTTCATGATAATGATAATGATAATAATGATGATGAAGGTCAGAGAAAGTTGTGTTTGGCTTAATTAGATTATTTCTACACAACGGACAAGTCATATGTCCAGAATTCATCCACCTATCCAAACAAGCCCTATGAAAAAGATGATCACAATTTAGTTCTCTAATTTCTTCTCCATCTTCAATCTTGCATAAACATATCACACATTCCACTGATGATGACTATAAATTATCGCGCTCGAATCGCGTTACTCTAAGCTCATTATTATTATCATGATCATAAATTGCACCTTCAAAAATAGTGAAGTTGTAATTACTACAAGAATGAGAGAAAGATCGAAAGAGGACAACATTCCATGCCCATTCCAATTGAGAAAATATGAAATCTATGTAGTTTAATAACTTTGATTGTGGAAATATTTGTAATGTTATTTTAAATACATAGCTAAAAATAATAGTACTTAGAAAGAACAAGGACATGGATAATGAAGCTGGACTCATTTTTAATTTATTTATTTTTTTGAGTGATTGTTGAAAAATATTAAGAGCTAGATGTGATTTGATGTAGGGGAATAATGTGCACACTTAGGTTTATATAGCTTGCTAAAAGTAGTACCTAAAGATCTAAGATGATTTTAAGAAATAATACAAATTGAACACGACTAATTCATTATTAATTAGTGTGATGAGACAGAAGACTTAATTAGAAATTGTGTTTGCAACATTATATTATATTATTTGTGACTGCCGTTTTCTTCTATGGTGTGTGTAGAATTAGTGTATGAAATAGGTCAATGAAAGTGTCCTAGCAAGTTTGACCAAAAAAAAAAAAAATTGAAAGAGTAACATTAAAATAGTAGTGTGGCAGGATTAAAATGTAAATTTTGCTAGAATTTGAGTTTAAATTTTTTTATTAAATTTGAGTTTAAATTTTTTATCGAAAGAAAGTCAAAATATTATCATAATTGCTTTTTACTTTTTGTGAATTGAAAATATAATTTTCTTCCATATTTGAAAAATCTCTTTTTTGGAGAAAAGGTTTTGTATTTCTATAAATTCTGGACTCTTCTTCTAATTTCATAACGTAATAACATCCACAATGTAGTCGTTAGATAATCTTGTTTAAGGAATGATTTTCTCCCAATAAGTTTTATACTTTTTCAATATTAGTTAATAATATGTATGTCGTTTGACCAATTCACATTAATAATATGGTTTTTTTTTCGTCTGAATTAGCACCCTTCTTATTTCATAACACAGTAACATCCACAATATAGTTGTTAACGACTCTTGTTTAAGAAATGATTTTCTCCCAATAAATTTTATATTTTTTCAATATTAGTTTATAATATATAGACCGTTTGATCAAATTCTATTAATATTATATTTTCTTTTTGTCTGAATTATCGCCTCTATGATTTACAAATTATTAGCTAATTACAAAAAAAAAAAAAAAAAAAAAAGGACCTTTTCACTTTCCTAAATGCAATAAAAAAGAAAATAGCAGTACAAAAAACACTTTTAACACTTGAAAATCACAAAAACATAAAATAAGGAGCAGCAAGAATCAAAATATAAATGGATTAATGGGGCATTAGGGTCAATACTATGTTACTTACATAATATGATAATACTTAATGGGTAAACAGTTTATCTAATAAAAAAATTGAGTAATCTAATTCTACATCAGTAAATCGTTAATTATAAAATTTTAATTTATTCACCAATTATTTATCTAATAACTCCTAATAAGTTAATAAATTAATTTTGTAATTGATTTAATTATCAGTTACAATTTGATTTTGAACTACCATATATAGGTTAACCTTGCACATACTTGGTGATCACTAAATAGTGGCTAAGAGTTTTTTAATAGCATAGCCAACATAACTAGATACTTGATAGATTTATACAACCAATAATGAAGCAACTATGTGATGATGTTTTTATATTATAATAAAACTATATCTTTGTCCATAATGCACGCTATTTGTCAGATAGTAGTACTTATTTTAATTCATCAACCGCCAAAGAATTTTACCATAAGATGTCAATTAAATTTATGTTATACAAATTTGAATTTTCTTTTAGCAACATTCAACACAATCATTTTTATTATTGTTTAATTTCATATGATTGTAAACATGTATCACTAATATTGCAATTTGCAAATATGTTATGAGTTCGTAGCTAGCGGTGTTAGTTTATTTTGCCTACCGTACTAGTTTATATATGTACTTATCTTTTGTGTTTGGTATTCTGTTAGTTTGTCTTGTGTACTATACTAGTTATATACTTATATATTGGTATTGGTCCTAAATCGGGGGTCTATTTGAAACAGCCTCTTTACTTCTCCTGAGGTAGTGGTATAATCTGCGTACACCCTACCCTCCCCAAACCCCACTAGGTGGGAATATACTGGGTATGTTGTTGTTGTGGTTATGAAATTTTGTGGCACATGAACATTTAATACCATGTAAAAATCCAAATCCATTCTAATTGGAAAAAAAATAAAAGGAAGTGTAGCAACTAGCATGTTATTGATCAAGAAAGTGAGAGTTGAGAGAGGATGTGATTTATTATTCTTTATTAGATGTCATTAATTTTGAGTCTTTCAAATGAAGAAACTCCTAGTAGAGATTTCTACATTCTTCCTAAAATATTCTTAGAAAATTGCTAATAATTTTTTATCAAAATCCCATTGAAAAATTAGCTATTTTTCTGATATTGAATTGATTTTACATATAAAATACTAATTTGAATTAGTTTGACCGATCAGTAACGAATTTTGGGAAACCAACAGTTATTTAAAAAAAAAAAAAAGGAATAAGTGAAGCATTAAAAAGACATTTAAAATATTTTAATTTTTTAAATTTTATACCTGAATTATTAAATACGTGAGTTTCCTACCTGAACTACCACCAACTATTTATTAAAACATACCTTAACTATCAGTTATTCATTTTTTTTATTGATAGATAAGGTATGTTTTGATAAATATATAACTAGTGATAGTTCAGATAAAAAAATCAAGTATATACTAATTCAAATATGAAATTCAAAAAACACCATCTATACTAACCCTCTTACCTTATATATTCTGATTTTTTAATGAAGAAGCACAACAACCGTGGAAATGAGTAAAGTCACTTCAAAATTCAAGAATTTTCATAACTAATATAATCATTATGAACAATGTGAAATGAAAGTTATTTCAATCGTTGTTCACTTGTGTATATCTATAATCTATAATTTATATCTATATTTATATCTATAATTTATAATTTATATTTATATCTATAAATATATTAAAAGTGTGGAGGATCTTAGAAATATTGTTTGAACTTTTTGTCCTTTATTAAACGATTTTACTTTAGACAAAATCGTCTTTTCACCAATTTTTTTTAATATTTAAGACATAAAAATTAATTAAATATTTATGATACCTTTCCTTATTAGAAGTTGTCTGAATTAATGATAACTATTATCTTTCTCATTAATTTAAGAATTCTAAATTAACGAAAGAAAGATTTGAAAAATCTACAAATAAATATGAAAGCATTAGAATAAGTAAAATATAAGAAGTATCAAATTTTTAAAAGTTTTAAATAAGTAAGAATTATGTAATTAAAGGTTTTTTAAAGATTTAACTTTAAAAAATAAAAAAAAATTAAATATAGAAAAATATAAATAAAATTGTATTACAAATATGGTTCAAATCAATGCGTTTCTCTTAGCCTATAGCAGCAAGGAAAGAGGCATGCCAAATAAAAACGTGATGATCCATCAGCCACTTGAAACTTCTGTTGATAAACATATGTGCTTATAATAAAATATATGTTACATTTACATTATTATATCAAACTGTGAAGGATTTTTGAGAAGTGATTTAAACTTTTTGCATTTCGCAATAGACAAAATCGTCTTATTTTAAATAATCAAAAATTACACATGCGAGGCACGTGCGGTTAAAATAGTACAATAAAATATATTTAGCCTATAGCAGCAAGGAAAAGAGGCATGCCAAACAAAAACGTGATGATTCATCCGCCACTTGAAACTTCTGTTGATAAACATATGTGCTTATGATAAAATATATGTTACGTTTACATTATTATATCAGACTGTGAAGGATTTTTGAGAAGTGATTTAAACTTTTTGCATTTCGCAATAGACAAAATCGTCTTATTTTAAATAATCAAATTACACATGCGAGGCACGTGCGATTAAAATAGTACAATAAAATATATTTAATATAGTCCCATAAATGAAGTGTTGCTTTTTGATTTAGTATTTGTATATCGGATTTCTTTTCTGATTTAATATACTTACGCGTAGAAAATGTGACATAGCGCCATATCAACCAACCCTTTCTCTATTTCAAAAATTGGACATCAAAATGTCTTGCGCTCACAGCCCCTTCTTTACGTTGAAGTGAACCATGGAAGTAACCCGAGGTGGGAATGAATCCTTCTTATGCGCTTTCAAATCTTTCATCAATTATTTGGTCTCGGGGAACTCACCCTTGGAACAGAGATATCTGTTTCTGCTTTTCAGTCACTACCTGTCCACCAGTTTACTCATTCTATCCATCACGACAATGGCGTGACCTTAATTAAGGGATGATTTGGCTCCTCTCCATTTTCTCCAAGTTCATGCTTAGATAGAGGACATATGCAATAAATTAAATATAATAACCGAAATGTAATTGGTCAAAGTAAGTCCTTAACCATCGGTTAGATAATAAATAAATTATATATTTAGTTTCAAAAATTATTCTAATCCCACAATCGGGGGAACATAGTATCTTATTTATAAATATCAAAAAATTAAATCGCTTCCTACCTTTACTTTCCATACGTAAAGAGTTGCTTTCTCTTTTACATTTCATTTCGTGAGTGTATAAAAAAACACACTCGATTCACTCTAATGATTACATTATTTAATGCGTATTTTCTTATTGTTTTTTTTTTAAAATATTATTCACCTGAAAATGTTATCGTCCAAGCTTGAAATCTTATATTAAACAGTATATTATTTTGTTATTCAATTTGTAAGTTATTAATTAAAAATAGACGATATATCCTGCCTAGGGAAAATGATACGAGGAAAGATTTTCTTTTTAGTATATTTATTGATAACAATATGTTGCTAAGATTGTGAGACTATAATAATGTTTAAAATTAAATATATAATTTTATTTATTAACTAAATCATAGTAAGTGACTTACTTTGATCAGTTAAATCTTGGTCATTGGATTTAATTTATGCCATGTGTTCGCGCAATACCGCGATTGGAGACAGCACTACATGAGATGTCGTGATGAAATTTTTGAGATTTCTCTAACTTTAATTAGATGTCTTTGATTTGAGGTACGTTACCAAAGAGCTTTTTCGGTATAGCGTTTTATCAAGTATAAATCATTTTTAAAAAATTTTATTTTGAAGGGAAAAAAAGTCCAATTTACATTGAGATTCAAGTCTTCTCTCCAAGTAAATATAGCATTGAAATATGAATTGTTCATTAAAATGAAATGAATGAATATATATTCATTGTTTCCTTAGTTTGCAAAGAATAAAGTTTCATCACTAAAATAAATAGAATAAATAAAATTAATTCTAAACTTAACCCTATCAATCAACCATCTTGCATGGATACTGCATGCCTATAACAATTATTTACAATTTTACCCTTTCCGCACCGCTTCAATTTATTTGTATTTATCTTAGCCACCATTCACAACGATCTCTTGATCTCCCGGAGAAAAAATCCAAATTAATCACTCCTTGTTGAAGCTCTGAGTAAATTGTGTTTGGCTTAATTAGATGATTTCTACACAATGGACAAGTCATACGTCCACAATTCATCCACCTATCCAAACAAGCCCTGTGAAAAAAATGATCACAATTTAGCTCTCTAATTTCTTCTCCATCTTCAATCTTGCATAAACATATTGCACATTCCACTGATGATGACTCCAAATTATCGTGCTCGAATCGCGTTACTCTAAGCTCATTATTATTCTCATTATGAACATGATCATGATGAGGTGCACCTTCAGAAATAATACTACAAGAATGAGAGAAAGATTGAAAGAACACAACATCCCAAGCCCATTTCAATTGAGAAAATATGAAGTCTATGTCGTTTAATAACTTTGATTGTGGAAATATTTGTAATGCTATTTTAAATACGTAGCTGAAAATAATACATAGAAAGAATAAGGACATGGTTAATGAAGATGGACTCATATTTTCTTTTGGTGACTGTTGATTTTTGGGATTTGATTTAAGGGAATGATATATAGAATTTTTGTTAAAGGTGTATATATATAGTGGTTGAAGAAGTGAATTATTATATTGATGTTAAAATAAAACATTACAAATAGTTTCAAATTAATTAAGCACGTTGTACACAAAAGTTGAATTTATGGAATATGGCAACTGATTTTGACTTACAACTAGGAAAAGAAAATGTGTGGGCCGCCTATCTTGGTTGTCTAAGAAGGAATGAATGGTTTCAACCTTGTACAACAGCATTGGCTTTTATTATTTTTATATTAGTTTCATAATTTTTCAAGTAAAAAAACTTAGAAAATTCTTATCAAATACATAGTCTAAATTGAATATTTCTTCTTTTTCTGCATTTATTGAATTTTTACCAACTTCAATAATTATGTTATACTATAGTCTTTCTATCCTTATTTTTAATTCTTTATGTTTTTCAGATATTATTTATTTTAATTCTTTATATTTTTGTAATTTTTGTACGTTATTCATCTAAATAATTAATATTTTGGTGAATATCAATTTGTTATATACAATATATGGTTCAAATGCTAATAAACATTTATATAATGAACATAATTCTTTTCTATTTATTTTCCATTTTATTTCTGTTTCATTAAATGCTCCTAAATAATATCTACAATGATGTTCTATTTTTTCATTTTCATACCTATATTTAAGTACTCCTCCATAACTACATTCACTAGTATCTGCTTCTACTATATATATAAACTTTCTATTTTCGTCTGGAAATTATAATTTTTGGTAATTCTTTACAAAGTATTTTTATTTTTTGGACTTGTCTTTTATCTTCTTCGTTGTAATTATATTCTACATCCTTTTTTAATTTTCTCTGTAAAGGCTTTAGGTTTTCTGCTAATTTTGGTATATATTCTCTTACTTAGTTTACTAATCCTAAAAATGATTGTAATTTCTTTTTTGTATCTAATTCTTCTTTTGAATTTATTATTTTTGTACTTATATGTTGTTGCATTTTTACTCCACTTTTATCTATTTGTATTCCTAAAAATTCTATCTGATTTTTCATAATTTTGGCTTTCTTTTCACTTAAACTTATTCCCGATTTTTCTATTATATCTGTAAATTATCCTAATAATTTTAAATGTTCTTCTTTAGTTTTTGTATATAATAGTATATCATCTATGAATACTATACAATTAGGTAATTGTTTAAAATAAATATCCATAAAGTGTTGATATCTACCTGGTGCATTTTTATATCCAAATGGTAATACGTTCCATTTATAAAATTCTTGTGGTACTGTAAATGCGGTTAATTCATTAAATTCTTCTTCTAACTTCAAGTGATAAAATCCTGATTTACAGTCAAATTTACTAAAATAGTTATATCCTTGTATTTGTCTTATTTTTAATATCTTATTTGGTATTGGATAATTATATGTTATAGTCTTTGCATTTAAATTTCTATAATCAATAACCATTCTACTTTTACCTCTTTTTTGTTCATTATATTTATTTACTATAAATACTGGACTATTATGTTTACTATTACTTTTTTGTATATATTATTTTTCTAATAATTCATCTATATGCATTTTAAATTCTTTTAAATTGTCAAAGTTATATGTTAATGGTTTTTGAGTTATTATACTATTTTTATCTATTAATTCAATTTTTATAGTAGTTTTATGTTTTTCTCATCCTTTTTATGGATCTTCACTATATAATTGTTCTAATTTTTTTCTTAATTATTTCTATCTTATTTACTAAAAATATAGTTATTTCCTTTTTATTTATCGAAAATACGACTAGTTCTATTGTGTCTTCAGTATTTTTTATATTTTCTAACTTTTGTGTAATTTTTTCACTTCCTTCTATCCAATCAGTTTTCTTTCTTATTTTATTAATAACTCTTTTTGCTCTTACTTTTTGTTTACATGGTCTTGTAAACCACCAATCTATTTTAGTTATTATATGTGGGTATACTACATCTAAAAATGACATTCCTAAAAGTATATCTTTTGATGTTAGTTCATAATTATAGATTTCTTCTATTGTTATTATTTTATCTCATATTTGTATTTTTACACTTTTAGCTTTATATGTAATTAAACTTCCTTCATTATTAAATTCTTTTACTACTATTGGTGTTTTTAATTTATCCCATTTATTTTCTGGTAAACAGTTGTATCTACATAAGTTTGTTTCTGCTTCTGTATCTATCATAGGTGTATAATATCTATTATAATATCCTTCTACTGTTATTTTTACAAGTACATATATTTTCATATCATGTTAAAGTTCTTTTTATGAATAATCTTTCTTTATTATACATTATAGATACTTGTGTATGTTCTATATTGTATGATTTTACTTGTTCTAACCATTTTATTCCTAAATTATATCTGTTTTATGCATTTCTTCCTTTATTTCAAATTCTATTTTTATTTTTCTAACTCCTATTATTATTTCTTTTTCTGCCGTATCTTTAATGTCTATTAGCTTCTTGGTAAATCTGGGCATATATTACTATTAGATTTTATTTCTTTGATTTTAACTAGATATTTTGTTATATAATTTTCTTCTTGTCCTGTGTTTAGGAGTATTAAATATTCTTTTCCATTTATTGTTCCCGTTATATAATATTGATTTAAATTAACTGTTGAAATTGTTTCATAACTTGTTCTTTTTTATGAACTTGATGATTCTGATTTTTCATAAACTATTCTTTTTGTTGTACTATCATTTATTATTTCTAAATCTTCTTCTATATCTATATTCTTGTAACTATAGTCATTATTATCAATTGTTTTTATGAATTGTTCAAAATGACTTTCTATTTGTATTTTATTAATTTTATTTTTTCCTGTTATTTTATGTTTTGTTGTTAATACATATAGATTTTTATATCTTGCTGTAAATATTTTACTTCCTCGGGTTAGTTCTATCCCTGATATTTTTCAATATAATACTAATGATTTATCTATATTTTTATCTGTTATTGCCACTGAATAATTCGCACTTATCATAAATTTAAATTTTTGGTATATTAAATTTCCCTTTATGGCAGTTATTACACTTTTTTCTATAGGTTTTATAATCCTATCATCTGCTAAATATAATTCTATTAATGTATCCATTCCTTCTCTAAAACATGCTATTATTAATATCTCTATTCCTCCAAGGTGTACATATGTTATTGGGTCTTTACTTTTTATATCGTCTATTTCTTTATTAATTATTCTTTTTGTTACTAGTGGTATGCTAGCTCTTCCTTTTGCATATCTACAATCTATTACATGTTTCTTTTGACTTACTACGTAGTATTCTTCCTTCTTTCTACTAAATATATTTTTTATTGTTGGTATTTTAAATATTTTTTCTACACTTAAGTCTAACTTTTTTCCTTTTATTTCGTCAAATATTATCTTTTGATCTGTTCCTTCTTCATTTAAATATTCTTCCTTTGTTATTATTTTTTATATATTCTTCAGTTATTTGGTTCATTTTTATATCTTCTTCAGTCATTTGATTCATCTAATTCACTATCTATTTCATTATCTGTTTCATCCTCCGAAAGTTCATATATACTATCTTCACTTTCTAATTCATAATCTATATAATTTATCTGCATATATTCTGTATTTTCTATTTTTACTTCTGATATTTTTTTTATTTTTTAGGTTTTTTGGTAATTTACAGTCTCTAACTAAATGCCCTAGTTTCCCACAATTATAGCAAGTATATTCTTTTATAGATTTCTTTTTTCTATATGGTCTTTTATGTTTATAATTTTTTATATAATATCTTTTTCTTGGTTTCTTATATTTATATTTTGATTTTTTGTATTTCTTATATTGCTTATGTCTTTTTCTTTTCTTATAATATATTTCTTCACATCCAAATTGAGGTGCTCTTTTTTCTTTACAACATGTTAAATTTCTTATTAATGTTTTTTCCATTTTATTTCTTCTCTATATTTTTCACATAGATTTCTATTCCATTGTTGTAAAATTTTTATTCTTGCTCCTAGGGTATCTACTATTTTTGCTTCATCCCAACTCTTTATTATTTTTTAACTAAATGGTTCGGGTAATTTACTAAAATATAATTTTCGTATTTCTTTACTTTCTTCTATATTATATGTTCCTTTATAATAATATTCTTTAAATGCGCACGTATATTCATCTATATAGCACATATTACATATTGCTAATTTTAACATTAAATTCCTATTCTGATATAATAGAAGATGATGCTTTGGAAAAGATACTCAAAACCCTAACTACGCTTTCAATGAAAGTGGACAGTATGGGTAATGAAGTTAAAGACCAATGGAAACCCAATATGGAGCTATTATTCAAGAGGCCATCAGATAATTTATTCAAATTCAAAAGAACTACGACAAGCAGATATGGAAGATGTTAGAAAATGGATAATGGCGTTACTTAACCTAGAAAAACAATATAAGACAAGAGAAATTAGGAAAGGATTTACTTTAGACGGATTATTAATAAGATATTGCAAGATAATTGGACACCAATATCCAGACCATCAATGGTCGAGATGTAATGGAGAAGATAATATTATCCCAGAAGTCTGCCTAGAAAAAAAGAATCAAGAAGGTAAGCATGTCAGCTGGAGAAAAAGATAGAAAAGTAGCAGATACAACAAGAAGAAGATATCAACGGAAGCAATAATGGAAATAAAAGATAAGCTATTAAATTGTGAAAGCGACATGTAACAAACTTTCACAATTTTCTACGTAACTTGTAAATTATTGTAAAGTTTTACTTTTTGTCTTTTTTATACTTTAGAAGACTTTTTTGTAAAGTATAATAATTAGGTTTGGTAGATAAAGACTTTGAAATAGTCTAGACTTTTTAGTCTCTATTCTTATTTTCAATTCTTGACATTTTTCAGATATTATTTGTTTTAATTCTTTATATTTTTATAATTTTTGTACGTTATTCATCTAAATAATTAATATTTTGTTAAATATCTAAATCTAATAAACTAATCAAATAACTCCAAATATCTTTAATCAACATAGGCTTTGATACCAATTGTTGTAGGGGGTGCGGATAACTTTAAAAGATCTATTGTTACTATGGATCTATTTTTATTTGTGTGTGGATATTTCTTAACTTTTTAAATATTTTTATTTTATTTATGTTCATATCTTGGAGGGTAATTAAATGGTATTTGATTAAATGTTTTACTGTAGTATTCTTTAGTTTTTTCTCTTAGTTTTTGTAATTCTTTTATATTATTTTTGAGGTATTCTAAATATTCTATATTTTTTGTTCTAAAATATTCGATTAAATTCTCTTTCATAAGAATTTCTTCAAATCTTATTTCTTCCATATCTTGTCTCCAATATTTTAAATACTCATAGTTTATCATTTTATTCTAAAGTAGTTGCTTGCTTACTAATTTTCGTGTAATATTCTATTCTAATTGTACTATAATTTTTATCTGAATTAAGGTTATTAATGCTATTAATTATCTCTCTTTCTTCTTCTCTTAATGAGTTTTTTATGTTATATAAACTATTATCTGTACTTTTTTCTAAATTTTCTAAGGTTTTTTTTATCCATATTAATTTTTCTTTTAGATTTTTTATTATTTCTTTGAGTCGGTTTCTCTAATTAATTTCTTCATATAGGTCACTTTGGTTTTCTCTAATTTTTCTAATATATTCTAACATTTTAGTCTGAATAATATCCATCTGGTAATTATCTAGATATAGTTGTTCTATCCAATTTATAATTTCAATTTCATAGTCTAATATTTTTTCTAATATTATTCTCTTAATATCTATAATTTCTATATTTCTAAGTATATATAAGATTAATATTTTAAGATTATCTGTCATTTAAAATTGGTTAAATACTTTATTATAATATTTTTTAGTTTTTTGTTTTAATCTTATTAATTCTTCTATATTTTCACTGAGAAATTGTATATATTTTATATCCATTTTCCAACATTCTAAATATATGTAATTTATCATAGTTGATGTGTGGGTTTGGTATGTAAGTATTTATAAGAGTAGTTACGTAGGTGTGGTATATAATTAATTCTAGTCATAAAATATCTATCAAATATTTTTTCCAATATGATTTTTCTTATATCTACTATTTCTATATCCTTAAGTACATATAAAACAAGTATTTTAAATTTATCTACCATTTCGTCATATAAATAAGTATTCATTTTTCATATGATGCTTTTTTCAAAATATTCTCTTCAATCATATACATAACAAAATATGATCATTTTAGATTACTATATACTACATTATTCTTAAATAACATATTATTCGGTCACTATTAGCATGGTAATCTGGATACTTTTCCCTTAAACAACGCCTCTACTCTGGCTACTCCCCTATCACGATTTTCTTGCCTCACCGGTTTCACCTTTAGGATGACATAGTTCTTAGGGATTTTTCTCCTTTTCCACTTTGCTAATAAACTTCTTAACATGCTATTTTTTGAATAATTCTATTATAAAGCAACTAACATGTAGGATTTAAATCGGTAACCTCCTGATGTAACTTTACCAGATACTCCAAGACATTCCTTTGCAATAAAGAAAAAAATAATACTTATTTTCAAGTTGAAAATTGGCATCGTGTCTAAATATGAATGCCTATTGGAGTAGTTTCTGAATTTATGTGAGTAATTTGAAGTATAAATTTGTGAAAATAACTTTTTTGAAAATTTTCGAACTTCAAAAAATTGTACTAATAATTCTATATCCTGATCGTTTTCGAAAGAGATAATACATCAAAATCCCTCCAAACTTATCGCCAAAACTTACTTTAGCACTTAAACTAATATTCTATTTATTTATCCCCCTTAATATCTTTAAAATGAATTAATTTCACCCCTTAATATATAATACCACTCGATCTCATAACAGAGAGTGCATCACACTCGCTGACACATCAATGCCACACCAGCGCCACATCAGAGCTAAGTAAATAAAGTATTTTTTTTAATATTTTATATATATATATATATATATATATATATATATAT
>NC_061121.1:5568998-5583326 GCF_002878395.1 Capsicum annuum
CCCCCCCCCCCCCCCCCCCCCCACAACAACACACGCACACATACGTCAGAATTTCCGATGAATTTTCGCCGGAAAAAGCCATTACAACCATTGAAAAATACCTTAAAATAGTGATAAAAAACTCAACCCACCTGATAAATTCAATCAAATCAACACCAAATTCTCTAAAATCAACAACGAAACATCCAAATCAATCATTTCCAATATAGAAAAAGATGCAAGACTTAGATAAGTTTATTAATTCTACAATTTCAATTTTATTTTATCAAATTATCCTAAAAAAAAAAAAAACACAATCAAAGATGACTATCAGTGGAGGTTTTGATGCACGTGTGTTGAATCTACAACAATTACAAATCAAGAAATCAACAATTACTTTAGCACTTAAAATTTTTTGTTGTAGATTCAACAACAAATACAGAAATCTCATTTTTTTGTTGTCAAATTCAAGAAATGAGTGATGGTGGTGGTGACAGATATGACAGTTGAAGGGAGGAGTGGGGTGGGGGTGTTGGCGGGTGGAATGGGTGAAGAAGGGCCCTTGTTTTAAAGAAAAAAGTTTCACTCGCTTTTTTTTTTCCCACGTCAGTCATAGGGGATGAATTTAATTCACTTGAAATTTGTTAAGAGGGGTAAATAATTGCCCAGTTAGTTTAGGGTCTAAAGTAAGTTTTGACGACAAGTTCGGGGTTGATGTCTTTTCTCGATTTCGAAACAATATTCTAAAAAAAGGTGAATACTATCCATCAATAAACAGATTCTATATAAAGTGACCCCAAGAAGATCTCATTATTTCAAAAACGCGCTATATCTATATATTTTACATAATTTGGCCTATACAAAGTATCAAAATTTTGCAACGAAGCGGATTCATTTGAACCCACTTGCATCTGTGTGAGTCCGTCCCTGAATCCAAGAAGCTTTTTCCTTTTTAATTAAAGAATTGTTAATTTGTCGGATGATGCAAATTTAAATTAGTTGAGTCAAACAAATATGGATAATGAATGATTATACAAAATATATATAATACAAAGGAAGAACATGTTTTATACACACACTTGTGTGTGTGTGTATACTGTATATAGCATGCAAATTGTGACGCTAAAAATTAACCAAAATAGTTTCTAAAAGGTATGATAACTACAGTATCAATAGTATAGAAGACTACTTATAATTAGTAGAGTAAAATTCAACCTTCAAATCCAATGATCTCATTAGCATTTAGCAATCTATGTCCCTTGGTCATCAGTCATGAATAAGTACTTATAAAATTATTTGACAATTATTACTCCCTTCGTTAAGTCATACTTTTTTCTTTTTAGTAAATCCCAAAAAAGTGGTACGCTTATCTATTTAGTATTAGTTTAACTTTAAAACGTCCAATCTACCATTAATGAGATAATTTTACAACCAAATGAATATCTATGATTCATTCAAGATCCAAATTTCAAAACTTTTTTTCTTGAATTTTATACTCGGTCAAATTAAATACCTTCACATAAATTAATCTGATTCAAGATTTGGCCAAGCTAAGAACATACATCGTAAGGTCCTTTTTTTTTTTTTTTTTTTTTTTTTAATCGTAAGGTTTAGCATTGCTATCATGAAGCTAATCAAGTCACGGATGTACTTGGCAAATGGAGTATTACATTTTTATCTGGGATTTTTGCCTCCAATATTCATTGTAATTGAGGCATAGACATGTAATCCTCCTCTAACTATAATTTTGGTGGTATGCAAAGATAAAAAGTTTTTTTTTTTTTTTAAAGAGAATTGGAAAAAGAATAATATGGTAGTTGGATAAAAGTGTTAAGTGGGTCGGGCCGGGTCAACCCAAAATTGGCCCGTGAGAGATATTGTTGTGGGCCGGGCCGGATCTGGACCTGGTTAAACGGGCTGGTCTGGTTTTAGGCCCAATAGTAAAAAATTTCAAAATAACCCTAACCCAACCCACTTAACCCAACCCATCTAAACCCAGTCAAAACCGGTTAAAAATTCGGTCAAAACTGGTGAAAAAGCAAAAAAAAAGGATTTTTCTCCATTATACACTATATATACCCTCCTATATACATTTTAAATACGTTAAATAATATATATGCACTATATATATAGCATATACTACATTACTATTTAAAAAATATATACACATAATACATATACACAATTACACATGTAATATATACGTACCATAGAAGATATATACATATATATACGTACCATTCAATATATACATACTACTTTAAGTAAAATATACTACAATATATACACACACACTATATATAGTTATATACTAATTTGTAAAACATATACACATGTATACGTTAAATATATACGTCTATAGAAGATATATATACATATATACGTACCATTCAAGATATATGTACTACTTTAAATAAAATATACTAAAATATATATACTAAAATATATACACACACTATATATTTATAGTTATATACTAATTTATAAAACATATACACATGTATACGTTAAATATATAGTACTTTAAAAAATATATACACGTATATACATACCATTCAATATATACATATTACTTTAAATAAAATATACTACAATAATATACTACAATACACACACACAAAATATATATATATATATATAGTTATATACTAAATTTATAAAACATATACACGTGTATACGTTAAATATATATGTCTATAAAAGAGATATACACATGTATACGTACCATTCAATATATACATACTACTTTAAATAAAATATACTACAATATATATACTACAATATACACACACACACACTATATATATAGTTATATACTAATTTATAAAACATATACACTATATACATACCATTCAATATATACATAATTACATACTACTTTAAATAAAATATACTACAATATATATACTACAATACACACACATACACACACACACACACTAACTATATATATATATATATATATATATATATATATATATATATATATATATATAGTTATATAGTTATATACTAATTTGTAAAACATCTACACATGGATACATTAAATATATAGTACTTTAGAAAATACATACACATATATACATACCATTCAATATATACATACTACTTTAAATAAAATATACTACAATATATATACTACAATACACACACACACACACACACTATATATATATATATAGTTATATACTAATTTATAAAATATATACACATGTATATGTTAAATATATACGTCTATAGAAGATATATACACATGTATACGTACCATTCAATAGATACATACTACTTTAAATAAAATATACTGCAATATATACACACACACACACACACACTATATATATATATATATATATATATATATATATATATATAGTTATATACTATTTATAAAATATATACACATGTATACGTTAAATATATAGTATTTTAGAAAATATATACACATATGTATACGTACTATTCAATATACACATACTACTTTAAAATATATGTACTTCTTTAAATAAAACATATGTTACTTAATATAATGAACTAATAATACTTTATAGTAAATTAGTAATATATTAAAATTAAGTATTTAATTTAAACTAAAAATTCAATTTAAATCATTAAATGGAATAAATTACAAAGTAAGGACTAAGAAGTGAATGAATGTTGAATTTTATTGATTGCAAAATGATCCAAAATTTATAATTTACATGGATGAAAAATCTACAAATTTTGCATCATTTTTTTCAACTCATTCATGTTAATATTAACAGGAACTTGCATAGTATAGTCAAAGTCAACGGGGGTAAAATCATGCATTGCACTTGATTCTGCTGAGTTCTCCCGTGAAGTCCTAATTTCTTTAAGTCTCTACTCATCGTTCGGCTCCGCTTAAATTCCTTGATTTTTTCGTCCGGCTCTAATCCAATCTCTAAGGCAAACTAGAACATTCATCGCATTGTTTCCCAATGAATGCCGGTTGTCTCCAAGCTGCTGTCATCCCTGACTAAAAGCGCTTTCCGATGCAATGGTTGACATTGGAACATTCAGGATATCTCTAGCTAATCTTGAAAGCACAGGATATTGTGTTTCATTACTTCTCCACCAATTCAACGTATTGATCCGCCGTCTGCGATCCTCTAGCGGCGACCGAAGATAATACTTAAGCTCTTCCCGATAAGTTGATGTGTAAGCTCCCTCCTCAATACTGTTCCAACAAGGTAAATCATAAAAGCAATTAGAAAAACCATTATGTGTCGGCCTTTTAGAAGATGATGGCTCCTCGGGAGGATGAGGAAAGACAATTAGAGTGATATTTGTTGGTACAGCTAAATCAATTACATCAGCATAGTGGTTATATAATTTATCTATGTAAGCATTCGCATCACCCATAGCCGTCCACAAATCAGGTTGTACTTGTTCAGAATCATTGTTAGTATTTATCTTAGAATAAATAAGAGTACTAAAGTGGCACATAGTAGTATATTTCATACACGAATTTAGCATAGCACCAACCAAGTAAATAAGGGGAATCGAAAAAAAATATTTTTTAAATTTAGCAAACATGGCACCAACAACTTCTTTGTAATCTTCTTTATTTTTATATTCTTTGAGCAAAGCAGAAATATCGGTTATATATGCCAAAATATTACAAACAGTAGGATAATAAGCACCGAAAAATTAAACTGTAGCTATATAAATTTTTTGCAAAAACTTAACAATATCATTAATTACAGCCCAATCAGAATCGAAAGAACCATAATATTGGTTAAAAGATAGTGTAATAGAAACGCTATATTTATAACAAGTTTTTAAAAATTCATACATAGCATTCCATCTAGTTCACATTCTTCAGACATCAGTATCGGTGCAAATTCATTTTGTTCACATTTAAGTTTAAAGTCCCTAATTCTTGATCTTCGATTATTTCCTTGAATAAAACCAACGGCAAGCCAGATTTTTTCAATATAAAACTCAAAAAATTCAAGACCGTCTCTTACAATTATATTATATATATGACAAACACACTTAGCATAAAAAATTTTAGGTAACGACGGAGATATCTTAGATTTTAACTTTTTAATAACAGTCTTATTGTTAGAAGCATTATCAAAAGCAATACATAAGATTTTATTTTCGATATCATAAAATTCAGCAACTTTAGTAATCGAATCAGCAATAAAATCTCCAGTATGTTTACAATCTTCATCTTATAAAAAAGCAAGAATACGTTTTTGCATAACAAAATTACTATCTATCCAGTAACAAGTAACAGTTAAATAATCATTTTTATTTACAGCACGACCAAGATCAGAAGTTAGGAAAATTCTACATTGAATATTTTTTAACAACGTTGATAAATAAAAACATAGGAGGATACTCACAAAAATACCTTAAGTTTGACCGTATTACCAGTTGAGCATATTGAACTTTGCGGGGTCCTATTACACACCTATACTTTTTTCAGTGGAATTAATTCTCCCCTCCTCTCCCCCGACTTTTTAAAAGTTGAATTAATTGCCCCCCATAAAGCTATACCCAGTTTTGACGTTGGAAGTGTAGTACACGCGCTTTGTCTTCTCCATTTTATCATTTTTCAACATTTTTTCACCATTATAACCATATTAAAGATTCCACGACTCAAATTCCTTCTACAAATCAAATTCCAAATAATTTCATTGAGTCAATTACAAATTTCAAGTCCAAAAAATTAGCAATTCAAATTCAAAGTTCAATTTCCAACTATTGAACACAACCTGTGGCACATTGAACACAATGAAACTTGAAATTGAAAACTGAAAATTGAATTTGAATTCAAGTATGAATTTGAATTTGAATTTGAAATTATTCAAAGTTTCAAATTGAAAACTTTCTTAAAAAACTATTCAAATTTGTTTCTAGTTTCGACGAATAATTTTTTTCCCTCTCTTGGTGGATTTTCTTTTTTGATTTTTCCCCTTAGTTGGTGGCTGATCAATGGTGGTTGGTTGGTGGTGGCAATGGTGAGTTAAATTTTGTCATTTTGATGGAATTGAAGATGACCCATTTGGGGTGTGTGTATTGAAATTGAATCAAATTGATATAATTGAATTGAGTGTGTTGAATATGACTCATTTAGGTGTGTATGTGTGTGATGAAATTGTGTTCAATTTCAATTGGAGCAACCATTGTTGAAGACTCCATTGTTGGAGAGAATAAAGAAAGAAGAGAGAAGAATTAAAAAATAAATAAAAAATATAAAACTTTAAAAAATTAGAAAATTTAGGGGTTGTTTGGCAAAAAAATAGGAGTTTTTAACAGTTTCACGCGCTCAATGCACGTGATTAACATGCAATGGGCCAAGTGATAAATATATGCCATTAAAATATGGAAAAAAAAGTTTGGGGGGGGGGGGTAATAGAACCCCCGCAAAGTTCAGTATGCTCAACTGGTAATCCGGTCAAACTTCAGGTATTTTTGTGAGTGTTCTCCCAAAAAATAATATTGTGAATGAAGTTTAAAAATATCAGCTCGACAAGTACTTCTAGGAATACCATTAAACATAGGATTATAAATTTCTTGAATATAATGAATAAAGGCATCAGAAGAAGGAAAACTAAAAGACAAATAGCCCACAGCTACCATTTTAGCTATTTCTTCCCGATCCCTCAATTTATTATACTTCTTCATTACCTGACCGGTTGTTGGGTCTATTCTAGTTTGTGTTGGCCCACCAACATCCGCACCACCTTTTGCAATTTTTAACTCTCTATCGTGATTGTCACTTATATGTCTCATTAACGTACCCGTGCCCCTTTCTTGCCTCCTCTTTTATGCTTATATATTTGTTGACAAATATTGCATTGCACCTCAATATCTGATATACATTCAAAAAATTGTCATGCAATACTAGTTGGTTTATGAGGTCTTGGGGCACGGGGAGGACAGGGAGGGAGATTAACCGATTCAGATCTAACGTTAGCATTTCCTACTGTGGGTTTCTCACCAATATTTTTATCATCTTCGTCTAAATTATCCGATCTACTTCATTTTCTTCTTCTATACTGCAATTTTTCTGAGTTTCTACATAATCCATATCGTGAGCACCTACACTTATTTCTTCCTCAAAAGGTTGACTAAGCGGTATCGGAGGCGGAGGAACACGGGTATATCTACTACTTGAAGTACCTCTACCGCTAGTAATTCACTTTTTACTACCACTACCACTTCCAGAATAAAAATTTTTAACACCTTTAGTCGTGAGGTTTCTTAATTTATCCATAATATAAATTAAACGAAAAAAATTTAAAATACATAAATATAATAAAATTAAATATTCAACAATTAATACACTAATTAAGAATTAAACGTAAGAGATGGAACAATAATACCAAATTTTGAAAGTATCCGAAGGTTGCGACTTTAGAAACTTTCACTCGTACTTTGTAATCGCAAAATTAAAAAATTAAAGTGAGCACTTTAGAAATATATAGAATATTTGAGAATTGAGATTTCAGAGAGAATGAGATTTGAGAGAATGAAAAATTGTGTGAAAAATGATTTGAAAGTGTAGGGTATTTATAGGAATTTTTTTGGGTTTTAAAAAGTAATTTAACTGAAAAAAAGTTTTTTTTTTTTAAGAAAAAGGTGATTTTAGCTGTTTTGGGCTCCCAATGGCTATATTACTGTTGGGCCCAACGACCTTTTTTTAACTAAAATTTGATTATTTTTTTTTAAAAAACTAATCGGGTCGGGCCTGGTCCGAGCCAGGTTAACCAGGACCAACCCCAAAAATAATCTGGACCAAAATTCGGTACCCTGCAGTCCATGAACTGACCGAATCGAATTAAATTGGGCCAGTTTTCTTAAATGGACCGATTTGGGTCGGGTTGGGCCGGTCCCATTTGACAGGTATATAGTTGTATAACGACAAGTCAAGTTAAACTAATGTTTCACTTGTGGACCATAACATATTTTGTCTGTTTATATTAAAATTTAAATGCTAATTCGGATAGTTTATTTGTATATTTACTTCTTTAGGGGTTATTTGGTGTAAGGTACTAAAGCATATAATTTTGAGATTAAATAATAATTTTGAGATAAAATTTTTGTGTTTTGTTTGATTGTCAAGTTTAGGATAACTTATTATGGGATTAACAAATAGTATCGGAATAAGTTATCCTACCTTTTAGGTGGTATAAGTAATCCAACATCTATTACCTTGGAATAGAGCCTAAAATGACAAAATTATATATATATATATATATATATATATATATATATATATATATATATATATTAGTTTCAAATACGTGTGTTGCACGTGTATATCACATCAGGCCACAAATTAATATAAAATATATTAAAAATAAATAAATTATTAAAAAATAACAATTGACTTTAAACAAACTATAATATTTTTTTCCCTTGATTTCAACAATTAAAAATAAAATTTAAAGCTCTTGTTTGTAAATCAAATTAAATAATTTAGAGTTGCAAGCTAGATATTGTTACAATTTTTATTTGGACTTCAACTTTAAAAGATGCATTCATCTGATCTTTTATGGGTTGTGAGACTTTGATATTTCGTCTTAATATGAATTCTTAAATTTTTGTATCTTTCCTCTTTCAAAGGTATTAATAATTCAGATTTCGTATCTTCTTTTTGCCAAATTAAAGTTGCTACGTGTCATTAAAATATAGTGAATTTGAATAACTTGAAAACATGATTCTTTAGGACATAGTAATGCATCTTCAATCGTCCTAAGTAAATTTGAATTCATGTCGAAAAGTCCACATTGGATGTAAAAAATATTTTCTAACAAAAGTGACGCTGTATCTAGAGGTACTCAAACTCAAAATTTCTAATTGAAGATAAAAGAATAGTTACTCTACCACAACCTTTATTGATAATGTTAATATATCTAATATATCATAGATAAATCACCAAATAGATTCAGTAATCAATATGTTTGGGCATATCAATACCTTAGTGTCAGAAAAATTCTATATGAAAGATAAATTAGAATTCACATAGGAAAAAAAAAAATTTAGACGCTTAGATCATAACACTGGAAGACAGAAGATACAAAATAAATAAAATATAATAAATCAAACTAAAGATTCAAACTTTACGAACCTGATAAGTGACACAAATATATAATTAGTATCGAGATTATTTGATCGGTGTCCACCTCTTTTAGTTCGTTATAACATGTACATGTAATCAATGAGTACAATTTTTTTCAAAAAACTTGCATAAATTATTTAAATAATAATTTTTATTATAGAATAGAAATTAAATAAAAAAAAATTAAGTTCCGAAAGAAAGAAAAGAAGAACAATCAAGTAAGGTAAAAAGTGGTCTCATTAAAGTTAGTTACTCTTTTAACCCTACTTCTTTAGAGGTAGAGGTATGGACTGCGTACATCTTACCCCCCAGACCCCACTAGGTGAAAATACACTGGATTTGTTGTTGTTGTACTCTTTTAACCCAAAAAAGAAACTCATTAAAATATTGAAATCGAATAACATGACATCATATTGAAGCAAACAATTGCAAACTTTATTAATGATAAATTAGATGATAAAAAACTATAATAAAAGAATCATAATATATAGTTAATGTGGTTCAACCAAAAAAATTAACTAAATATGAAATACGTTTATCAATAAAAAAAACTTTTTTCGCGATAAATTCTTGTAATATCTCTTAACGTACATTTCAAAACTCCTTACAACAACAACAACAGACCCAGTATATTCCCACAAGTGAGATTCGGGGAGGATAAAATATACGCAGTTCATATCACTACCTCCGAGGAACATTTCAAAACTCCTTAATTATAAAATATATATTTTTTTTATCATATATATATATTTTTTTTTTACTTTTAAATATTATTTAAAACTTTTAAAATAATAACAGATACATATTAAGACTCATGGTGTACATGCACTCATCCTAGAAGATGTAAATTAGATCCTTCTGCCAAGTTTTAAAAAAATGGCACTGTGGTGTGAAGTGTGCACCCGTGTCATCTCCTAGTTTTGATTCGTAAAGGTTAAAAATGAATTTAACACCAATTTACTTCTGTTTTTTGTTTTGAAATAGGACAGTATTCAATCATAATTAAGATATTGATCAAAGAAAATACTAAAATTCAAATTAATCAATATCTGTTATAAATGTATTTATATTATAGTGAATGTCTATCAAGATCTACTTTGATATCTATTAGGATTTGAAACATCTGTCTTTTACTCAGACTAGGAATAAATTTCCCCTATAAATAGAGGGGTTTTATTCATTGTATTTACAATTTGATGATCTCTCATCCCTCAAAAGAATGAGAAATAACAATTACTCTCTCTATTCTTTCTACTCTTCTCCTTTATTCTTTCTTGCTTTATAACACGTTATCAGCACGAGACTCTGCCAAACAAGGTGAGATTATAAATCTGAAGGATTTCAAGGTTAGTAATTCTTTTTGTTCTCTTTCTTTTGCTACTACTAATATAATTATTATTGGATTTGAGAAAAAAATAATTGGTTTGGAACCATTTATATTTTAAATTTATTCCCCAAGAACAATATTATCAAAAAGGATGATAATATGTTGGGTTCAAGTCCCATCGATTCATGCCTAAGACGTCTTTATATGGATCAAATATTGAGTTTGAATCTTAATACACCATATTGATGATATTGTGATGGCTAACGCAAAATAATGAGTGTTTGATGAAAAGTCATGAAATTCAACCCATTGAATATGCTCCGTTCCATGAAGAGAATGTGGTAGTAATATATGATAAGTCTGAAATATGACAACTTACTTCATTCTTGAAGTATATGTGGTAGCAATGCATAATATGTCTGAAAGAAGACAAGTGATTGAATGCACGAATATATGCGAGGAGGGACAAGATGATAATGATCATCAAAAGTCATGATATTTTCACACGCTTATATGATTATAAAATATGCTAGAGAAAAAAAAATTATCTACATCATATGTATGCCTTGATTTGCTATATTCCATTTCTGGGGAATGAGAAACTTATTAACACAAACGGGCACTTGATTGTGATTGTATCACAACTCACCTCCGAAAGAGGTTGAATAATTTTGAAATCTACTTCTGAAGTATTAAAACTGAAATTTATTCATGTAATAGTAAATCTGAAATTTACTAAAGAAAAAGTACATGTCATGGTAAACTTGGAGTTTATTAGAATAAAAGTTCATAAATTGATATGAATGATTGTGACATCTCAAAGATGTGCATGTATTGAAGAATTAGAAGATTTTCAAGAATTGTTTATGTCATTTGTTCTCATGATAAGTTGGTTGGACCAACTAATATTGGGATTGGATCTCTTCAAATCTGAAAATTATAAAAGGTGAATAAGAGCCCGTTCATCTATCATGTGATATGTTGAAAAGATGCATCAATAAGACGATCACATGTACATTCATTGTCAACCTGCAGTTTGACATTCATAAAGTTGCTTGCTCAATAAAATTGAGTTAAGAACATAATTTTCAGATTGTGCAATCAAGAAAGTTATCTTGATGATGATGGTTTGGCATTGAATGCCTTTGATAAATAGCTAAACCATTATTAATGAGAACAAAACTTTATGTATTGATCTAAAATATGATATATTGCAATAACATTTGTATGCATTAGACCAATAAATTATGATTATTTCTTCCTTCTTAATTGGTTCAAGGTTGGGAACTAATTATTCCATCTAATAATTTTGATGTACGGTATACGATTAATGAATATACTATAGTGCACAAAGATGGATTGCTCAAACAAGTAGAGGATGTATGTTAGTTCTCCTACATAAGGGGGAGATTATAAGTGCTATGAAATATGTTAGGAATTATCACCATATCCTCATTCAAAAGATAATTCAAATCAAATGCTAAAAGCATCTCATATTAAGCGAAAATGCTCTTATTTTGTGTTTCTAAAGGACAAAGTCTATGCATGCGTGAAGCGTGGTAGATTGATCAGTTCCAAATAAAATAGTCCTTGAAAAATAAGGAGCAAATAATCATAATAAGAAGGCAATGAGCTCTTGAAGAGCCTACGACATACCACTTCATGAAACCTTATGAGAGGTTCATGTACCTGAAAATAATGAAGTGATGAGATCTCAAAATGTTATGTCGCATTGTGAACCGATACAAAATGATATATCATCAATATCTTTGACACAATGTTAGCGTAATATTGTGAAAGATTACGAGGATTTGAATTCTACATTTATTTGAGCATGCTGACGTAGAAACATTTATCAAGTGACATGAAAGGATGCATTTTGGTAAGCATAAAACTTATTTGATTTGCAGTCCAGACACTTGAAGATGTCACTCATGAAATGTTGAATATTGTCACTTGACAAAACTTATGTGAAAAATTTTAAGGATTCAAACTGCTTGAAGCATATAAAAGTTTCTGGGAAACTTATTTATAATTCTTACATTGTATAAGCTTATTGCTTGAACATCATTGGAACTCTTGGAGAGTTTTCAAAGCAATAGATTATTTGTTGAAATTCAAAATATATCGAATTGGATTGGTTATGAAGTACCATATCTTAGTGCAATTGATGAACTCATGTACCTTGCAAATACTACAAGGCCTATAGTATTTTCAGTCAATTTGTTAGCAATGTATATTTCTGCTCCTACTATGAGACATCAAAATGGAATAAAACACATGAGCTTGTTTTATTTTAAAGATTGTAGTCCCGATCTTATTGATCATGATGATATTGGGTATTTATCTGACCCGCATAAAGCTCGGTTTCAAATAGGCTATGTGTTCATATGTGGTGGTACTGCCATATCTTAGAGATATACAAAGCAGTCTATCGTAGCCACTTCATCGAATCATGCTGAGATAATAGCTATTCATGAAGAAAGCCGAGAATGCGTATGGTTGAGGTCCATGATACATCTCATTCGAGAAAAATGTAGTGTGAAATATGATAATCTACCCACAATTTTATACAGAGATAATTCAGCATACATAGCACATCTTAAGGAAGGATTCATAAATGGAGATAGAACGAAGCACATTTTGCCAAAACTTTTCTACATACATGAGCTACAAAAGAATGATGATATTAACGTACAACAGATTCGTTCAACTGACAATGTGACTGTTTTATTCACCGAATCTTCTCTAATTGCAACTTTCAAGAAGATGCTGCACAAGATCGAGATGCAAAGGTCAAGGATGTTCTCATTAGGGGGAGTTAATACACGCTGTACTCTTTTTTTCTTACGAGGTTTTGTCCCACTGGTTTCCCTTGTAAGGTTTTTAATGAGGCAGCCGAAATGCGTATTATTAGAGATGTGTACTCTTTTTCCTTCACTAGATTTTTTTCCTACTGGGTTTTATCTAGTAAGGTTTTAACGAGGCACATTATCTACTAATTAGACATTCAAGGGGGAGTGTTATAAATGTATTTACATTATAGTGGATGTCTATCAAGATCTACTTTGAAATCTATTAGGATTTGAAGAATCTGTCTTTTACTCAGACTAGGAATAAATTTTCCTTATAAATAGAGAGGTTTTGTTCATTGTATTTACAATCTGATGATCTCTCATCCCTCAAAAGAATGAGAAATAACAATTACTCTCCCTGTTCTCTCTACTCTTTTTCTTTATTCTTTCTTATTTTATAACAATAATAATTTTTTTTCTCTTTGGATATTTATAAATGATTTGATTAAACACTACGCACATAATGTAATCAAAATATAAAATTTCTATGACAAATAAGTCAAAACAACTCATAACTAAGATAAAAAAAAAGAATGAGGATAATAAAGTGAAAAAAAATATATGAAGTACTAATTTTGAGGACGCGTGATTTTTCTTTTATTTATTTTTTTTCATTGAATTTGTGGTTCTATTTATAATAATCGTTTGCTTTGTATTTTTGGAATGAAATCCAATTATATATATGCGTGTGTGCAAATTAAAAGTGAATTTCAAGTAGAATTAAATTTTGTCCTAAATTTTAGGGTAATTAGCCGTTTTTTTTTTCTTTTGGAAAAACTACTACCCAACCTAAAAATCCTTGCCCATAAAATTAGGAGTTTAGTTGTAAATACAAAACCTTTCCCAATTAATATTGAATAGGTTTAATATTGTAATAATTTGAAAAAAAGGGCAAAAAGACAATTTTGTTAAAAGTAGAAACTTTTAATGAAGGGTAAGAAATTCGAATTACTTTTTTATGGGTCTTCACACTTTTAATATATTTTATATTTATATTTATATATCTATATCTATCTATCTATATATATATATATATATATATATATATATATATATGTATATATATAAGA
>NC_061121.1:5583426-5589145 GCF_002878395.1 Capsicum annuum
ATATATATATATATATATATATATTACATTACTACTATATATAAGAGAGTGAGATTTTGATAGTCTTCACATCAATTTTTTTTTTGTTAATTTTATTCCTAATTTAATTTTAATTACTCTACAAATTTTCATCCATTTTGGTAAATTTGAACAATGATATGAGCTTATTAAGTGCTACAAAAATATTGAGTCATAGAAAAATGATAGTGACACTATAAAAACTATTTGTACAATCAAGTTCAAAATTGATACAGGATTTATTGTCTTTCTATTTTGTCGAAACGTTTATTAATCTTACTTCAATTTTTTCTTTTTTTTTACAAATTTATCATGGACAAGTAATTAAAGTATCTTGACATTCCCTTTCTAACTAAGTGCATGCTTAATTATTAAATAAAAAGTTATATTTTATATATAGCTAAAAATATTTGAAATTTAATTTTAAAAAATATAATTTAAGTCTCCAAATATTAATGATACTAAATAATGAAAAACGAGAGTTCTTTTTCACATATTTTGATAATGACTTTTTTTAACAAAAAATAGGATTATCAACATTTTATAGAATTTAGGACAAAATAAGTAGTTTAATATGAAATATTAAAGCTTTATACACGTTTAAAAAAATAGCAACATAAATTTCTTAACATGTATTTTTAGGAAAAAGTAACTACTGAAGTTTAAAAAAGATAATTTTTTAATTTCTTTTGTATGGTTGATATGAAGGAAAATATACAAAAGTATTTTATTGAACTAAGTTTTTTTAATTATTTAAATTAAATTCTATAGCTATTTATAAATTAACTTTATTGATGTTTTCATATAATAATTTGCAGTGTTAAATATTTATTGTATCACTTTGAATGTCAGGATTTTTTTTTTCATAATAAATGGGTTAATTAATATGACTTTAATTGAAAAAAACTTAATGAAAAAGAATTGAGAAAAAAATGATGAAGTTAATTCAACATAAGATAAAACGTAATTAAGTTAAATAAGGTGAAGGATATTTTTGTAAACAAACTATCTATTCTTAGAAAATATGCAATGCATATTGTTTTTAGTAACACAAACCAACCAATCACTAAAGATTAATATCACAATGTAGACACGTAATTTTGTCCTTTCTCGAAAATATTTTAATCATTTTTTTTTATTTTTTTTATTTTTTTCACCTTACCATACTTTTTTTTAATTGATAATTTCTTCCAAAAAAAAAAAAAGAATTGAAAATAATTAAATACATAGCATCTTTGCTACCTCACTATGCCACCTCAACACCTCACTTTCCATTTTTTATTGGATACATTCAAAAGGCACACGCCCTACTCATTTTTTCACACTCCACCCTCATATTTCCACATGTCACACTAACTTTTCCACACGCCACATACTTATTCCCACAAGCCACCAATTATATGCTTCCACATAGGAAAATAAATAAAGAAAAAAAACCAAATAAAAAATATAAAAGGAAAATTCTAAAAGGGGAAAAGGGAGAGACTCATTCTTTCATCATCATCTTCTCCACAATAACAACAATCACCAAATCATCTTCCTTACAAGAAAAAAAAATCGAGGGAGATAAAGAGAGAATCGCGCGAGAGAAAAAAAATCGAGAGAGAAATAGGGTCTGGACAATGGGAATCCGGCGTAAATAGTGCCGGTGAACAGTAATAGCGTGAACAGTAACAGAGTGAACAGTAACTGCGTGAACAGTAATGGCATGAACAGTAACGACGTGAATAGTATCGATGAACAGTGACGGTGAACGGGTCATTAATTCTTATTGTCGAGTTGGATTGTTGGTGTTAAGGTTCGACTCGAGGTTTCCGGGTGCGGACTCTCTTTATTCGAATAACATTGAGTTTGAAAGCTTTAAATTGAGGTCCAATTCTACTCTCTTTCTCTTTTTAGTTCATTATTTATTATATTTGGTGTTGGATTGAATATTGCGTGTTATTTGGTCCTTGTTGGTAATGAATGCATGTTTATTTTGACTCGTGGTTGGTTTGCTTGATTATGGTTTGGTGAAATGGTATCTCGTTTGAGAATTGAAATTGGTTGTTTGGGGATGGAATTGAGAAATTGATAAAAATTTGAATTTATACAGGCCTATATAACGTGGACTCAACTTCCCTTTCTTGCCAAATCTCATTACCCCTTTTATTGGTGATACCTTCAAAAATACCCAATCACCTATAGAAAACTTTAGCCCTCTCCTTCTACTATCCGTATATGACTTGTGTCGACTTTGGACTGTTTTCAGTCGTTGCTAAATTACTTTAACCTTCTCTATGGCTTGATAAACAAGATCCGGTCCAAAATAAAGAGTTTCACCCACTTCGAACCATCCTATTGGTGATCTACACTTCCTTTCATATAAAGCTTCATATGATGCCATTTTGATACTTGAATGATAGCTATTATTGTAGGCAAACTCAATAAAAGGTAAATGATCATCCCAGTTGCCCTTAAAATCTATTACACAAGCTCGTAGCATATCTTCAAGTGTTTGGATGGTACGTTCTGCTTGTCCATCTGTTTGAGGGTGAAAAGCTGTACTCAAATTCACTTGTGTTCCCAAACACCTTTGAAAAGACTTCCAAAAGTTTGCGGTAAGTTGGGTTCCCCGATCTGATATAATAGAGATTGGCACTCCATGTAATTCGACTATCTCTTTAATGTACAGCTTCGCATACTCCTCAACTGTATAAGTGGTCCTAACTGGTAGGAAATGCGCAGATTTGGTAAGCCTATCAACAATCACCCATATACAATCAAACTTCCGGGATGTACGAGGCAAACCAATAACGAAATCTATGTTGATAATGTCCCATTTCCAGCTTGGAAGACAATGCATTGCATATAACCTCCGGGTTTTTGGTGCTCAACTTTAACTCTTTGACAATTTGGACATTCAACTACAAATTCTGCAATGCTCTTCTTCATGTCATTCCACCAATACATATCTTTCAAATCTTGATACATTTTGGTTGATCCTGGATGAATGGAATACCTTGAACAATATGCCTCTGTCATAATCTTCTTTCTTAGCCCGTCTACATCCGGCACACACAATCGATTTTGGAACTGAAGTACTTCTTCTCGCGTAAGCTCAAATGCCTTGGTAGCACCACTCTGAATGTTCTCCTTGAGCTGTAATAAAATAGGATCTGCATATTGCTTCTCTTTCACTTCAGCTACTAATGAAGATTCCGCAGCATTATGTACGATAAGCTCTTTATCCGGAGTTTCAAGAAGGCGAACTCTCAAACTAGCTAACTGGTGAAGATCTTTAATCATCCCTTTCCTTTCTATATGCGCCATCATAGCCTTACGACTTATCGTATCAGCTACCATATTTTCTTTCCCTAGATGGTACAAGATATCAACATCGTAGTCCTTTAATAGTTCAAGCCATCTCCGCTGCCTTTAATTTAGATCATTCTGATTAAAAATATATTGCAAGCTCTTATGGTCAGTATATATATCAACATGAACCCCATATAAGTAGTGGCGCTATATCTTTAAAGCAAAAATAACTGCTGCCAGCTCAAGATCGTGTGTAGGATAATTTTTCTCATGTGGCCGCAATTGTCTAGAAGCATATGCTATTACCTTACCATGCTGCATCAATACATATCCTAAACCAATTCTGGAAGCATCACAATACACTGTATACCCTTCGGTGCCTTCTGGAAGTACTAACACGGGTGTAGAAATTAACTTGTTCTTTAAATCTTGAAAACTCTTCTCACAGGCATCATTCCATTGGAATTTGGATGCTTTATGGGTTAGCTTGGTTAAGGGTGCTGAAATGGAAGAAAAGCCTTCAACAAACCTTCTATAATAACCGGCCAACCCGAGAAAACTATGAATCTTCATAGGCATTGTAGGCCTTGGCCAGTTCTTCACAGCTTCTATCTTTTGAGCATCAACCTTTATCCCTTCACTAGATACAATATGACCCAAAAATGACACCGACTTTAACCAAAACACACATTTAGAGAACTTTGCATAAAACTTACAATCACGAAGAGTCTGCAATGCCTGTCGTAAGTGATTGGCATGGTCCTCTTCTGATCTAGAATAAACTAGAGTATCATCTATAAAAACTATCACAAATATATCCAGGAATGGCTTAAACACCCTATTCATCAAATCCATAAAAACTGCGGGTGCATTTGTTAGCCCAAATGATATAACTAGAAACTCATAATGACCATACCGTGTTCGGAAAGCTGTCTTGGGTATATCCTTCTCTTTGACCCTTACTTGGTGGTAACCTGACCTCAAATCAATCTTAGAAAAGCACTTGCGCCCTGTAACTGATCAAATAAATCATCAATTCTTGAGAGAGGATATTTATTCTTAATAGTCACCTTATTCAATTGCCGATAATCAATACACATCCTTAGCGAGCCATCTTTTTTGCGCACAAATAACACTGGTGCTCCCCAAGGGGACATACTAGGCCTTATGTATCCCTTCTCTAGCAAATCTTTCAATTGCTCTTTCAATTCTCTAATTCTACTGGGGCCATTCTATACGGAGGAATGGAGATTGGTTGGGTGCCTGGTATTACATCAATACCAAACTCTACTTCACGTTCAGGAGGCAAACCTGGAAGATCTTCAGGAAATACATTAGAAAATTCATTTACCACCGGAACAGCGTGAAGAGTTGATGGCTCCGCTTCTGTATCCCTTACTCTAACTAAATGATATATGTATCCCGGAAATCATTCTTCTTGCCTTAAAATAAGAAATAAATCTACCTCTTCGCGCGCTAATTTCACCTTTCCATTCAAGGACTGATTCATTTGGAAAGTGGAAATATACCTTTTTTGGGCAGCAATCAATTAGGGCATAACAAGATGCCAACAAGTCCATACCCATTATAACATCAAAATCTACCATTTATAACTCCACAAGATCAGCCATCGTATCACGACGATAAACAGTTACTATGCAGTTTCGGTAAACTCTTCTAGCTATAATAGATTCCCCAACCGGTGTGGACACTTTGAATGGCTTAGCTAACAGTTTGGGTATTCTTTCAAACTTTCCAGCAACTAATGGAGTAACATAAGATAATGTATAACTAGGATCAATTAAGGCATATACATCGAATGAAAAGATAGACAACGTACCCGTAACCACATCTAGGGAAGCCTCTAAATTCTATTGATCCGCTAGAGCATACATGCTATTTTGAGCCCCGCTAGAACTCGTGGCTCCTCTATCACCTCTAACACAACCCATTTGTTGTGCACCCCTTCCTGAGTAAGGCATCGATGATGATGATGCAACAAATGACCCCGTAGGTCGTACCATACCCCCTTATGCCCCTTCGTGGGTATTCTGTCATCATATGCCCCGACATACCGCACCAAAAGCAAACATTGGTCCCCAGCCATCATGCTCCCAAACGATACCTTCCATATTTATTGTATGGCTCTCGAGGAGGTCTCGATTGGCTCATATTTCCTTGCCCTTGGTACCCCACTATCCGCAAACTCTGACTCTCACTTCTGTGCCCAAATTGATTTCCTCTGGACCCTTGGAACTGTGGTGAGACACTAGCTGTAGAATAAGAAGATAATGGCCTAGGTGGTCTAGCAGAAAACTGTGGTCTGAACCCTCCTTGGGATGCCATGAACTGCCCTGAAGATCTGGCCCTCTTGGAATATCCTCTTTCTAATTCCTGTGTTCTT
>NC_061121.1:5589245-5612871 GCF_002878395.1 Capsicum annuum
CCCTTGGAACTGTGGTGGGGCACTAGCTGCAGAATAACAAGATAATGGCCTAGGTGGTCTAGCAGAAAACTGTGGTCTGAACCCTCCTTGGGATGCCATGAACTGCCCTGAAGATCTGGCCCTCTTGGAATATCCTCTTTCTAATTCCTGTGTTCTTCTCCTCTGCCTCTGATCTTCCATTTTCTGTGCAAAATCTTGGATCCTCGCTATGTCCATATCTTTATTCAAAGTGGCAATAGTATAATCTCTAACCAGATATGGATCCAGCCTATCCACTTATTGATAAACTCTATCATCCATAGTAGCTACAATATTAGGAGCATATCTCGACAAGGAATTAAATTGGAGACTGTACTCCCTCACTCTCATATTCTCCTGACGAAGATTTAAAAATTGATCTGCACGGGCCTGACGAATCTCAAATGGAATATAATGATCAAGAAATGCCTCTTTGAACTCTTTCCAAGTAGCTCGGGGTGCATCAATACCCCTAGATCGTTTCCAGTCCTCGTACCAATATATAGCCTCCTCTTTAAATCTATACGCCGCTAACTCCACTGTCTCTCTACCCGTTACATGCATAACATCTAAGGCCCTTTGAATTTGATCAATAAAGTCCTGTGGGTCCTCGTAAAGATCTGATCCAGTAAAAGTAGGAGGATCCATCTTAAGAAAATTCTGTGTTCGAAGGCTAGCCACCCTATCTGTACCACTAGAACCCGTGGTAGGAATGGCTTGCCCAATAACTATACGAGTCAAAAGTTGTACTGCATTTCTAAGATCTTGATCAGCAACATTAATAGGTGGCTTTGGGGATATAGTTCTCCTCCCCCTTATTTCTTCTGGAGTTGAAGAAGTTTCTGATGCATGCTCAGCTGGAGCGTCACTTTGATTAGCTGGTATAGTGGGTGACTTACTAGTCCCCTCTCCGACAGCCACATCTACTTGCTTACCAGTATTCTTGCTTCTGGTAACCGACATCATTACTATAATAAGAGAAACAAACAGATTCAGTGGTCAACTATGACTTCATATACAATATAGGCTCTATCGCACGATCTAAGACATGAAGAAAAGAAACAATTCCTAAATGTCCATAGCCTCCTATTTATAGATGCGGTGCATAACACAATGATAAACAAGACTCTACGTAGACACGACTTTGTAGACTCACTAGGATGAACTTCTCTGATACCACTTTTGTCACGCCTCAAATCCTATTGGGGCGGACTGACACCCGTAATCGAGGAGGCCCAGAGAACCAGCTCATATCCTTATACTTCTCATGCATACCTCTATGACAACCCAAAATTCGGACAGCATCATGTCGCATATAAAAGGAAATAATCACCTGTATAAGCTCGAGCACACACACATATATATATATACAATACTTGGCCATTGGAGCCATCACGTCTATTAACAAAACACCACCTTGATTGTACATTAGGTCTACAAAGCCTCTAAACAATACACAGATTTTAACTAAGGTCGGGACACACCCCGCCATATAACTAACTTCTATACAATACCAAAAGTGACTGGATATGACACGAAAAGCCCCAAAGCAAACTGGAGCTCACCAAAAGCTGTTGGATATCCTGGCTCCTACTTGTGCGGTGTATGAGCTGAGGTACTTGTGCCTGCAACATGAAATGCAGGTCCCCCGTGGGGGACGTCAGTACGAAATATATACTGAGTATGTAAAGCTGTAGATAATCACATATGATATAGGAGCTCAATAGAAATCAGAAACAAGTGAATAAATCGTAATAGGAGTGGACCACACTTACTAGAACTTATGACAACTTGTACATTATATTTATTCAATCACTTTACCTTCATTCTTATCATCTTTGTAATCATTACTGTACTGTACTGTTACCATTAGGCTGCCTCCAGTACATGTCAACTGGGATCGACCCATGATAGGCTTATGCCCCTGGTATACCACCTATAAATACATAAATAGGGATCGACCCATGATAGGCTTATGCCCCTGGAATACCACCCGATAAGAGAGAACTTCCATCACTTAGTTTAATTAATCTTTGAGATTGTTATTTCGGTCGCCATCGCATTTTTGATACTTTGAAATAATGATACATCAATAAGAGACATATAAATAGACCATCAATGCAATAACAATGAAGTAAGAACTCATTGGCATATCAATGGAGTGTTTTGGAGTCATCAATGCCATAATAATGAAGTAGGAACTTATTGGTATATCAATGAAACGTTTTGGAGTCATTAATAACACATGGATCTTGTTTGAGTAGCCGGATACCTTCTGACATTCATTAGTGCAATAAACATGTAAGATTTGAAAAACAAGTATTGAAATGTCTTCACATCTTGTAGGGTGGAAACAAGTTCATTGGTAACGTAAGACATCATACAAAACCATTATGCAGCACATGTTACTGAATAACTTTGGAAACTTTCTTAATAGAACAATTGTTCACTTTCATGCCAAAGCTATGGTATAAAGTATGCTTTACATACCTGACTGTCAACCTTTAATACTAGTCCCAAATGGAATTTCCATCTTTTCGGATTACTTATCTACAATGAACTTATATAGCAATCTAGTATTAGCAACCAAACGTCACAATTTAAATATTTGAATTCACCAAACTAGTGGTTAAGTAGTAAGCCTTAATTACACCATAAAGGGTGTCACTTTAACCCTCTTATACTCCAATTTCATTCACATGCCATGCATGTTCATACAACATTCTCCAATATCATGTTTGGATTTATTTATCCTTCCAACCAATCCATTAAACCAAATTGAGTCATAGACATAAATAATCATCAATTCAATAGTATATCACTATATCCACCTTCCATAACTCAATTACCATATCCACCTTTCACAATTCAATACAACCAAACCATGCAAAATAGTTCATAACCCTATTTCCATCACCTTTCAATAACAACCAATACATATAATACTCTATCACACATATACATATGGAAAATAACAAAGGCAAACAATATTCATACCTTAGAATTCACCTCTTGATTATGCAATCCTGTTTGCACAAATAATAGGCGCCGTTCTAAGCTCTCGAGATGACAAACACAGTTATTGGATTACTTTGGAATTTCTACGGTTGAATCAAAAGTAATTTAAAGGTCAAATTTGGATAGGATTTGTTCTTCCTCAATTATTGATGATGAAAATGAGTTTTTGAACTCATATACATGTATATATACACATATTCCCGTCCATAATATAATAGAAAATGACCAAAATGCCTTTAAAATTCAAATAATGTAAAATCTGTCCTTTGGTGGACTGTTTTGATAAGTTAAAGTAGATCAACCATAACTCTTTGCTCCGATATCGGATTTGGATAAAATTGGTATCATTGGAAGGATAATTCAAAGGGATTTCATTTCATATAAAGTAGGCCATCCAGTTCGTCCTGTACAAGGAGTTATGGTCATTTGAAGTTGACCCTAAAAATCTATTTTGACAGGCTAAAGTAAAACGAGTATAACTCCTTACTCAAATGTTGGATTTGGATGAAACCAATTGCATTGGAATGAAGACTCAAAGATCTTTATTTTCATAGGTTGCATCTCTCCCATTTCATTATATTAAAGGAGTTATGATCGTTTAAAGTTGACCCAAAAATTCGGCTGGCCTCAGTAGTTTGTGTGCAGGAAATTTTCCTGCACATTTACGATTCCCAAATATCCCGTCCACCGTTTTATAGTTTCGAACATGCTCGATTATATCCGAAACCTATCCGTTTTGGAAAATCTTTATATCATTGAAAATCTTATTCAATAACCTTCGCATGGAACCATCGACGGGCAAATTCTGGTATAAATAAAATAAAATAAAAAAATTAATTCCATATAAATAAGACCAATACATGTACTTGAATACGCCAATACACGTACTTGAATATGGGGTGTTACAGCCCTGACGTACTATGTTGACGGAAGACGTTCGTGAGGAAGGTCCGAGGCGTCGGGTAAAGCAACGGAGCATAGTTAGTATTAGTGTAGGTTAGATACGATTTATTTTTGTATTTTTATATTTTAGACTATATAAATTGGACTGGACATTGTACTTTTGATTCGTTTTTTTGTTTTGTTTGTTTGTTTGATTGTTTTACGTGTTTTGTGTGGCTTGTACATTCGTAGTTTCAAAATTAGTCGATACGCTCCACCAAGCGACCGTGGTCGAACCATGGGATCGAGGGGTGCCTAACACCTTCCCCTCGGTCAACAGAATTCCTTAGCCAGAATCTCTGTTCGCAAACCAGTTTAAAGAGTCTAATGATTTCGAAAAGAATTTTTCAATGGTGACTTGGCACACCAGATTATGCCAAGTGACGACTCTTAGTTTTGAATGTAAAAGGTTCTTTTCGAAAAAAATTATCTTCATTTTGTCACTTTAACAATAAAAACCCTTTCGAACCTTAAATAATGTCTTTTTGGAGTTGAAAAAGGGGTGTGACAGCTCTAGCGACTCTGCTGGAGATTTTTCAGAATTCGAGCTTATTTAGGAGCTGTATCGACTTAGTTTTGCACTATAGGTGTATAGATATTTTGTTTGTGTTATTTTGTGTTATTGTTTATCATTGTTGAGTGTCTACGTGCTCTTTGTTTACAGTTTTACTTTATGTGTTACTACTTTATATCTGACATCATGTGCATAACCCGAGTCTTTTTTTTGCAACAAGTCAGTAGTACACGTGTGTACACGACCTATAGTTGAGTAACCATTATTTTAGGAGGGGGAGCCGTTGGGTTGTATGGAGTAGGTGGACAGCTAAAACAATCCACAATCGACCATACGCTTCCCCGAATAGCCTTGTTAATGGATTCCAGCGTAGGTCAGCCTTTATGTCATGTTTATTTGCATCATATTGAGACCTAGCGGGACCCACGTGGCCCTTTGTAGGAGACTCACCTCTAAAGCATCCTTACGTGCTGAATGTCGCATCTTTGAGGATAACGTGGCCATTTGACGGACTGATTAGGGGAAAACATGTGTTAGAAGTAAAGTGCGCAGGCAAGAAATGTTGAAAAAAAATAGAAAAAAGTGAGTCAAAAAGAAAAAAAAAAGAGTTTCATAAGTTTTTAGAGTTCTTTTTGGCTTTTGATTTTTCTTTCACAATCTCAAAATTCAAAAAGATTTCTTTACCTTTCACACTCATTTTCTCAAAAACATCAAAAAGAGTTTCCTTTACCATGCATTCACAATTCAAAAATTCTAAAAAAGATTTTTCATTCATAGGAGTTTTTATAAAAGAAAAATACAAAAAAAGATGTTAGAAATTTTTTACATTTCGTGTAACGAAAATACCAAAAAGATTTTTCTTTCATAGTTGTTGATGTCATTTTTGTATGAAGTGTCAAATTAAAAATCCAAAAATATTTTATTTTCATTGTGCAGTCGAGTCTCTCAAGTCAAGGTTTTGTTTGTTCTATAATCCTTAATTGTCCAATCTGGACGAACTACGCACCCCTGATTCTCCTCTCTCGGGAGTGAGATAGTAGGCACCCTATTGTTGGTTCGGAGATCTTATTTAAATTTTCTTTTAAAAAAATTCTTCACTCTTCACTTAGAGTAGGAGTTTCACATATGCCTCGAAAAGAACACTACAAAAAGATTTTTCTTAATAGTCGTAGGTTTCATTTTTGATTGATCATACTTAAGAATTCAAAAAGATTTTGTTCAATCGTTATTAGAGTAGGTGTTTCATATACATTTGTAAAAGAAAACTATAAAAAGATTTTTCTTTAAGAGCTACAAGTTTAATTTTCATATAAAATTCAAAATTTAAAATTCAAAAAGATTTTTCTTTGGTAATCGTAGGTTTTATTTTTGTATAGGGAGTTTAAACCTAAAAAAAGCAAAAAAGATTTTCGTCAATTCTTTTGATAATTGGTTATTTTCTTTTTCTTCTTAAAGTTTCACGAAAAAAAGAAAAAAAGAGGAAAAAGAGTTTGGTTGGCCATTTTGGCAAAACTTCACGAGCTACGCACACCTGATTCTCCTCTTTCGGGGGTGAGATACGTAGGCGCCCTTCTTGGATTCGGTGATCTTTTCTAAAATAAAAAAAGGTTTTGAAGAAAAAATATTGAACTCTAACATATTTGTTGCCTTTTGTTCAGTTAGTTTAAGGTGGTTGGTTTGTGGCTTCCTGGATGGTCCTCCATATCACACCAAATTCAAGGAAGGGTTAGTTCTGTCCAACAAGGATATAGAGAGTGACATCATGGATGAAACAAAGAGTCAGGAAATTAAGAGTTTAAAGGAAGAGAATTTGAGATTGAGACAACAAATGATGGAAATGTACCGAGCTTGGGCTAGTGGGCTACCTCCACCTCAGTTCCCCACTTTTGACCCTGCAAATACCTTTAGTCTTCCACCAAAATCACAAAGTCACTTTCCTACTATGGTTGATGCACCATAATATGCCTCAGAATCTACTCCACGTCAAATGCACCTCAATATTTCCACTACTCTTTCTTTAGCTCCTCAGTATAAATCTACCATATTCACATCACCACATACCGTTTGTGCTTTTGTTGCTCAACCTTTTACTAATGCTTCCACTTTGGTTGTCAATCTAATTATTGTGCTTCCCCAGTCCACTAGTGAATCCACGTTCAATACTCATGATGATCATTATTATACTCTTGAGCCTACAGTTATGTTAAGTGGACCAGCAAAATTTCTTACTAAGAAGCCTAGCATGCTAGAAGACCTAGAGAAAATGGTTGGGAAAGTTAAGAGTGTAGAAAATGATATGAAAAGTTCCTTGGGACTTGTGGGCTATGAAGATGTTTCATATAAAAACTGGGGCATGTTTTCAAGTGTTAACCTTCCTCTAAGCTTTGAGACATCAAAATTTGAGGAGCTTGGTGGACAGAATGATTCTGTGAAACATTTGGGATGATATTGCAATCATTCAAGGGAAACTGAAGAAAAGAAAAAGGAAAACGCATCTGTTGTCGTGCCTGGGCCAAAGAAGAGTTTGAGAGGTCCAACTCACCAATACTGTCAGCCTTAATCCCGATCTTACATGTCAAATCCACTTATTCATCTGCAACAAGGTTCCTCTTTTAAATATCCAAGGAGTTCTATTCCACTTCCTCAATGTCCTTCGAACAATGCACAATTGTGTACCCATCCATCTTCTTATCCACAATGTCATGCACCTGTCCCTCAATATCGTCCTCGATCCCCACAAATTTACCAAGGAGCCTCTAAATCCAAGTTTCATCCAAGGCCAGAGTTCACAAAGAGGAGGGAGTAAGAAGATAATTTCACTCCTATTGGGGAATCCTATGCCAGTTTATTTCAGAGATTGGTACAGCAGGGCATGATCACTCCTCTCCTTAGGTATACTCCTGACCCATATTTAAGAAGTTTTGATCCTAATGTACGATGTGTATATCATTCTGATGTTCAGGATCACATTATTGAAGATTGTCGTGCTTTGAAAAGAGAAATTGAAAAGATGATTTAAGATGAATCAATTATGGTGCAGAACATTGACAGTGAGGAAACCTCTAGTCATGTTGATATGCAAACCAGTGGCTAAGATGTTAGGCTGAACAATTGAGAAGTCACCCCTCCCTACTAGGAAGAGGTCTGATAGTTTGTTTTATTTTATTTTCTGTTATCCAAATTATTTTAGGGTTGTAGTTTGGGATCTATCTTGTTTTGTCCCTTTGTCGTTATGTTCAAACCCGTCTATCTTTCATTTTTATTAAATGAAGTGTCCCTTTTTTCTGTGTGTTTTAAATATGTGTTGTTTTTTTGTTTTCTTTACATAGTACATTTTATGTTGACTCTAGTGACATAACATGCTAGTGAAATTTACAGCCAGATCTTAAAATCCAGTTTAAGCATGAACATTGAATCAGAGGGTTAAAGTTAGAAAAAGAGAGCATTTGAGAAAATATATAGAGTGCTGGGGAATTTGGTGATCAAGTTGAAGCCTTCTTTGAAAATTAAGGCTATAATTTTGAGAATCGTGAGAATAACTTGGTCATCAATTGAAAGACATATCTCAATTAGGTCAAGTAGTGAATGTGTGATCTTATGTCAAAAGGAACAGGAAGAAAATTAGCTCCACGAAGTCATGAGTCCTTCAGCATGAGGAGTGTACAACAAAGTGGAGTTGTATGCTGGGAAAGTGTAGAAAAAGAGGTGGCACACATGCTCGGGGCAAGTTAGTGTTGTAAAATATTTCATAAGTGATCTTGATCGTGCACTTTTGCATTGCATGCTATGTACTAGCATTTTCAAGAATTGATATGACGAAGGCATTTTATTCTGCTATCCAAATATTGTGTCATCTTTTGTTTACCCCGTTGGGTCCTTAGTGTTATTTTCTTTCATACCCCTCTTTTGAAATCAAGATAGAGTCAACAAAATTCAAAAAATATGTGTCGAAAAAGAAAGAAAAGATAAGTGTCAAGAAAAATAAAGTCAGATAAGTCCCAAAGAGAAAAAGAGTCAACAAAAGAAAAAACATAGAATCAAGTGAAAGAACATGCTGCCAGAACTACGCGTGACCTGATTCTCCTCTTTCGGGGGTGAGATACGTAGACTGCCCTACTCCGGGCTCCGTCCAACCAAATAAACAATTTAGAGTCACCCAGTCAAATGAAACTTGGGCATGAGTTAATCCTCATTATTTGAGTCGATTCCAAAAGTTGTAAGTCCCACCCCACTTCAAGTATCGATCGGGCCTCATGCCATCCTTTCTTTCTAACCCAATCCAAAAGCCAAGTTACAACCAAAGAAAAACCTTCAGATCAATCTTTGAGGATGTTAAGGCTAAGCATGCAAGGGATATGATGATGCAGTTGGGAACTACTTGTCTTCCTTAACATAAGAAATCAGAAGAGAAATAAAAATGAGAGAGTCTTACCGGTGAAAACTCTCACGGGCACCATAAGACGACTGTGAGTTAAGGGAAACAAAGATAAGAGAGTCTCATTAGTGGAAAACCCTTACAGACACCATAAAGCAATGGTGAGCTGTGGAAAAAAAATAAGAGAAGCTTGTTGGCGAAAACCCTTTAAGGCATCACTAGACGAATGGGGTCTTTAATACAATTGACCTAAGAAAGCAACTCAGTTTCAAGGCTATTAACTCAACAACAATGGGTAGAAAGTTTGGATGAAAAGATCAATCTTCTTAATCCAAAATGCATAGCATAATCATTAGTGTTGACTGTCATTTTTAGATGAATTTTTTGTTTCTTTGTTTCAAAGGGGGACATTCATTGTCTTTTCTTTCTTCTCTTTATTTTTATTTTATATTTCTTGAGTTAGTTATCAAAACAAAAATTGTCATTCTTTTTTTTTGTTTCTTGTCTTTGAGTGAAGTCCGTGTCAAAACAAGTAAGAAAGATTTCAAAACCGGCTACCAACTTCTTCAATTGCAAAAAGCGAGACAAAAGGCCAACACATGAAAGAGATCTGATTGTGAGCCAAAATAAGGCATACAGAAAGTTCTGTCAACAGACAATTCTGGGACCTCATGGAAATACCAAAGTTCAAAGGGTTTATCTAAGGAGCATGACAAAGCAAAGATACTGTATTTGTTTCAAAGTCACTCTTAATAATCTGAGTTTGGGTCAATGATGCATCAAGTCAATGATATATGTAATGGTTGGAAGCAAGGTTAAATGTGATGATGGCAAAAGCATTTGCCACGAAAGCCAAAGCCACAAACCTGCCTCCATATTTTTAAACTCACAACTTTTCTTTGCTTGAAACAGGAACACTTGTCACCCTCAAATCAGGATTTCAAAGCCTAAACATCAAGGCCCCTAATTTTTTATTTTTTACAAACGCAGGAAGCAATATTGCTGCACAAGTTTGATAATTAAATCATGGTAAAAATTCATCTTATATCCCTCGGAGACACACTTTCCTGTCTAGGGATTTTAGTTTTCATTTGCTGGGTGATACACTTCTTAAATTGAACCTTCACTCCTAGAAGATGTACCTTCTAGTTGAGTCATTCCCTTTGACTCTTAGAAGACATACCTTTTAGTCGAGTCATCCCCCTTGATTCCTATTAGACGTACCTTTTAGTCGAGTCATCCCCCTTGATTCCTATAAGGCATACCTTTTAGTCGAGTCATCTCCCTTGATTCCTATAAGACGTATCTTTTAGTCGAGTAATCCCCCTTGATTCTTATAAGGCATATCTTTTATTCGATTCATTCCCCTTGACCCCTAGAAGACATACCTTTTAGTCGAGTCATCCCCCTTGATTCCTACAAGGCGTACCTTTTAGTCGAGTCACCCCCTTTGATTCATATAAGGCGTGCCCTTTAGTCGAGTCATCCCCCTTGATTCCTAGAAGATGTACCTTTTAGTCGAGTCATCCCCCTTGATTCCTATAAGGCGTACCTTTTAGTCGAGTCATCCCCCTTGACCCCTAGAAGACGTACCTTTTAGTCGAGTCATCCCCCTTGATTCCTACAAGATGTACCTTTTAGTCGAATCATTTTCCTAGATTCCTATAAAACGTACCTTTTAGTCGAGTTATCTTCCTTTGATTCCTATAAGACGTACCTTTTAGTCAAGTTATCTCCCTTGATTTCTATAAGACGTACCTTTTAGTCGAGTCGTCCCCCTTGATTCCTATAAGACGTAACTTTTAGTTGAGTCATCTTCCTTTGATTCCTATAAGACGTATCTTTTAGTCGAGTCATTCCCCTTGACCCCTAGAAGACGTACCTTTTAGTCGAGTCATCCCTCTTGATTCCTATAAGGCATACTTTTTAGTCGATTCATTTCCCTGGATTCCTATAAGACGTACCTTTTAGTTGAGTCATCTCCCTTTGATTCCTATAAAACATACCTTTTAGTCGAGTCATTCTCCTTGATTTCTAGAAAATGCACTTTCTAGTCGAGTCATTGCACTTAATCCTTATGAGACGCACTTCCTTGTTAGTTTTCATTTGTCAGGTGACACACTTTTTAATTTAAACTTCTATCTTTAGAAGACACACTTTCTAGTCAGAATTCCTCACTTTAATTCTTAGGAGACACACTTCCTAGTCTTGGTCATTCAATTTTACTCTCAAGAGATGCATTTCTTGGTCAGAGTCTTGATTCATTATTGCAACATACAATTAGGTATGATCTGACATTTTCAAAAGTCTTCTGATGGTAAACTGGGACAAAAAAAAATAATTTAATATCTGTTTTGGAACTTTACTTTTTTTGGCAAATGATTTTCTCGTTACAATAATTTTGTTTGGGATAATTTTCTTTCTAGTTTTGATGTGATTTCAGGAGCCCGCCCGAAGCACAGGGCAAATAAATAGAAAGTCAAGCAGCAAGGTGAAGAAATTGAAAGTCAAGCAACAAGGTGAAGAAGTTGAAAGTCAAGTAACAAAGTGAAGAAAATGAAAGTCAACAGATCAAAAATAGCAAGCCAGGAACCCGCTTGGAGAACAGAGTGATAAAATTGAAAACCAAGCAACAAGTTGAAGAAATTTCAAATCAGGAGCCTACCTGATGAATAGGGTGATGAAATTCAAGTCAAGAGTCCAACAGAAGCTGTGTAGATAGGATTTTGTAGTTTTATTTATGTTTTTAACTTGTAATTTTCATTTTTGATGTAATAACAGAGCCGCGAACCGGAACCTCGATGGGACCTCACTCGACTTTCCAACTCGGCATAGTCCATCTCCTTCCAATCCTTTAAGATAACTGTCACTCGATTCCCTTATAACTTGGGTAGGTAGGATATCATAAGTCAAGACCTGATTTCCCTCCTTCCTCGTGCTCCGTGCTTTTGAATAAAGGCCAGGACAAAATTCTATCTCGCTGTCTATTGCTTTGTATGAAAACACCATGTCTTTACATCCAAAGGGGGTATGATGTAGACACGTAATTTTATCTTTTTCCGTAAATATTTTAATCATTTTTATTTTATTTTATTTTTTAATTTATTTTTTTATTTTTTTTATTTTTATTTTTATTTTATTCAACTTACCATACTTTTGTTTGATTGATAATTTCTCGCAAAAAAAAGAATTGAAAATAATTAAATACATAGCATCTTTGCCATCTCATTATATCACCTCAACACCTCACTTTCCATTTTTCATTGGATACATGCAAAAGGCACATGCCCTACTCATTTTTCCACATGCCACCTTCATATTTCCACATGCCACACTAACTTTTCCACATGACACACACTTATTCCCACAAACCACCAATTATATGCTTCCACATAGGATAATAAATAAAGAAAAAGAAAAATCAAATAAAAAATAGAAAAGGAAAATTCTAAAAGGGGAAATGGGGGAGGATCATTCTTTCATCATCATATTCTCCACAATAACAACAATCACCAAATCATCTTCCTCACAAGAACAAAAAAAATTGAGGGAGAGAAAGAGAGAATCGTGCGCGAGAAAAAAATCGAGATAGAAAAAGGGTCTGGACAATGGAAATTCGACGTAAACAGTGTCGGTGAACAGTAATAGCGTGAACAGTTATGGAGTGAACAGTAACGGCGTGAACAGTGTCGATGAAAAGTGACGGTGAACGGGTCATTATTTCTCATTTTCAAGTTGAATTATTGGTGTTAAGGTTCGGCTCGAGGTTTCCGGGTGCGGACTTTCTTTACTCGAATAACATTGAGTTTGAAAGCTTTAAATTGAGGTCCCATTCTACTCTCTTTCTCTTTTTATTTCATTATTTATTATATTTGGTGTTGGATTAAATATTGCGTATTATTTGGTCCTTGTTGGTGATGAATGCGTGTTTATTTTGACTCGTGGTTGGTTTGCTTGATTATGGTTGTGTAAAATGGTATCTCGTTTGAGAATTGAAATTGGTTGTTTGGGAATGAAATTGAGAAATTGATAAAAAGTTGAATTAAGATTAACTTCGATTTATTCTTGTTTTGTTTAATTCATAATGAGCATGAATACTGTTGGAATATGATAGAATTATGATATGTTGAAATGGATAGACAAATGTTGGTCTGGGTAGGCAAAACTTAGGAGTGATGTGTTTATTAAATGTTTTGAATGTTTAATGTGCGTGTGAGTGTTTGGTTTCTAGTTTATCATGTTTAATTCAAATGTATTTATTTATCCGGGGAATGCCTCGAGACACAATATACTTATTCACCGGGGAATGAACCAACGTACTATGTTGGCGGAAGACGTTCGTGAGGAAGGCTCGAGGCGTCGGGTAAAGCACGGGAGCATAGTTAGTATTAGTGTAGGTTAGATAGGATTTATTTTTGCATTTTTCTATTTTGGACTGTATAAATTGGACTGGACACTGTACTTTTGATTCGTTTTTTTTGTTTTGTTTGTTTGTTTGATTGTTTTACGTGTTTTGTGTGGTTTGTACATTTGTAGTGTCAAAATTAGCCGATACGCTCCACCAAGCGACCGTGGTCGAACCACGGGATCGAGGGGTGCCTAACACCTTCCCCTCGGTCAATAGAATTCCTTAGCCGAAATCTCTGTTCGCAAACCAGTTTAAAGAGTCAAATGGTTTTGAAAATGATTTTTCAATGGTGACTTGGCACACCAGATTATGCCAAGTGGCGACTCTGAGTTTTGAATGTAAAAGGTCTTTTTCGAAACAAATTATCTTCATTTTGTCACTTTAATAATAAAAACCCTTTCGAACCTTAAATAATATCTTTTCGGAGTTGAAAAAGGGGTGTGACACACGATAACTAAACTCATGACAAGTAATCTCAATATAATTAATCCCAACATAACTAATACCAATATAACTTGTTTCCCAACCAAACGATCCCCTATAGTAATAACATGGATGGACTTATGAATTTTTTTCCTTCCCCGTTCATTAAATTCGAAATAAATTAGATATAATTATATAAATATATATAAAAATTGATAAAAGTTTGAAAAAGTATTCAGTAAATCAAGAAAATAGCTTAATGTTTTAATTTTCAAGCCGAACTTTAAAGCTTCGAACATCAATATACATATTCGAACATTCTAAGAATCCATAATCCCTAAACTCTGAGTCTGCTGTTACTGAGCAATAACTATTAAAGTGACGTTTCAGGATGCAATTCTCTTTAAAAAGTAAACTGAATAGTGATTGATCTGTACTATGTCACCTAATAATATTTTAGTACTACTAGTTTAGGAGTACGCGCCTTGCGTGTGTACCTCACTTTAATGAGTTCAAATATTTTATCAAATAAGATATTTGTTTAAATAATAAAGATGAATATAATAATTAAATTTAATATCTTTTGACTATGTAAAGATGGAGAATTTATTTAGTAAACCTAATCTTTACCAAAATATTTTTAAAAGTCAATCGACATTTATCTACAATCTATAAATTGCTACAAAATAACACAATGATAGAGACGTCAAAATAATGCAATTAAATCTAATCTTTACACACAAAAATTTTCTCAAAGTCGTTCGCCACTCATCTACCACCTGCAAACCATAACAAAATAATACGATAATTGAGATATCATAATAATACAACTAAACATAATCTTTACATAAAAAAATTCTTCAAGCCGACCAATCAAGCATCCACCATCTAGACATGCAATCGAATCAAGTTAGATGAGCATCAATCATATTCTCCCAATAGGCAAACCGGTTTGTTCTCTAGTTTAACGTACATCTCAATATTTATAGAAGTATTTCCTTAATAGAGTCCTATTTTAGGAGTACTTTTCTAATTGAACATTACAGAGAAAAATATTAATTAATTTTACTACCATATATTTTAGGAGTCCCATATATTTTAGGAAGTATAGTAGAAAGGAAAATATTAATTAATTCTACTACCATATATTTTAGGATTCCCATATATTTTAGAAAGTCTAGTTAATATAATAAAAAATAATTAAATAATAAATTAAAAAATAGTGAAAAGACAGTTTTGTCTAAAGAGGAGTCTTTTAATGAAGGCTAAAAAGTTCAAATCACTTTTCTAGGGGTGTTCCCACTTTTAATATATTATAGATAAGAGAGGGTATTGCGATTTTGGTAGTTCTCACAAGGACTTTTTTGATATTTTATTTTTTTCTTGTAAAATAAAATTATTACACATAGCAATTATAGTGTCTAGTGAATTAAGGTAGGAGTTGCTTCGGTGAAAGTCAAGATAAGGGAAGCAAGGTTGAGATGGTTCGGTCATGTGATGCGAAGAAACATGAATGCCCCAGTGCGGAGGTGTGAGAGGTTGACTATGGATAGTTTCAAGCGAGGTAGAGGTAGACCGAAGAAATATTGGAGGGAAGTAATTAGACATGACATGGAGTAGCTTCAGCTTACCGAGGACATGACCCTGGATAGAAAGTTGTGGAGGAGGCGAATTAGAGGAGAAGGTTAGTCTGAGTTAGGATGTTGTATGTTTTGGTGTATACTTGAAGTATCTTGCTTTGAGTATTATTGAGTATGTTAATTTCTAGTATATCTTCTTGTTTTATTATTATTTCTTATCTTATCTTATCTTAGATTGCTTTATTTGAGCCGGGATCTATCGAAAACAACCTCTCTATCTCACGTTGAGGTAGTGGTATGGACTGCGTGCACTTATCATTCCCAAACCCCACTTGGTGGGAATATACTGGGTATGTTGTTGTTGTTATTGTGCAGTAATTATAGTGTCTTTTTTATTACATATTTTTATTTTCACCCTTATTCTTTTTATTAAGACTATTTCACTTGGGTTTTCATGATTGATTTTTTCTTGCCACTTGTTAGATGACTATTTAGTCAAATCTTCCTTCATTTTAAATCAACAATCACTTTAACTCAAAAATAAAATAAAATTCAAGTTAACTTCTAATACAAAATAAAAGTTTGCAATGTTTTCAACTACAATCTCATACACAATTCGTTTTGATATTATTCAGTTCTCAAAATATATAATTAAAATGGGACAAATAGAATACTCTTTTAAGGGCTATGGAAAAAATAAACATGATAAGTAAATGGACCGAATTGAGTAATCTATTTTTTTTGTTTTCCATCCGGTGTCCGATACCCGCATTGAAGCCCGATTAATCCGGATTTACGCCGCGTAGGGCCCCATTCGGAGGAAAGCGTTGAAGCCCAATTAATCCGGATTTACGCCGCGTAGGGCCCCATTCGGAGGGAAGCGCTCCCTAACAGAGTAATCTATTAATGTAGTTTATTATCATTCAATATCCTTATAGATTATTTGTTTTAGTTAATTTATATAAAGGCTCTAAGTTAAGTTTATATTTTTTTTTGTTTCCCAAGGTATCGTTCCTCTATCAGCGCACTAAGCCGTAGGAAATTGGCCATAGAGTTTGCTCCATTCGCTAGAGGCGGGGATCGAACCCCCGACCTCTTGCTTAAGGGACATGGCGCCGAACCACCATACCAACTCTAGTGGATTTAAGTTTATATTTGTTATAGAATAAACTTGAAATTATTGATTTTGTTTTAGATGATCTGTTGGTGAAAAGAAAATTTATTTTGCAAAAACTACTGCCACTAAAATTATGAGAGAAGTTAAAACTCAATAAATATCAAAATAAATTTATTTTTAGCTATAACTAAGAAATTACATACTAGCAAATTTATAAAAGTATTAATATTTTTTTCTATTAATAATATTCATCAAAGTGTAATATTAAATATTTTCAATCGTGTCATTGTATAAAATATCGAGTTACTTGTAATCTTTTGATATATTCTAATTCTCTGGTAATATTTTCTTCGTCACAAATAATATTTTATTAAAAACTATCCAATTATGTGATTAACAACTTTACTAATTAGAAAAATTTATTAACAAAAATTGTTTAACATATACCATTAGATTATACTGATTATAAAATATTTATATATATATATATATTTATATATATATATATATATATATATTACAAAGTATAATTTTAAATTAAAATTATTATTTTTTATATTTTAAATTTGAGCACGAACCTTGTAAAACTAATTTTATTATAGATACATCAAAATATCATCCTAAAAAAATTCATAGGTTCCTAATTTCTTGCCGTACACAGTAAAGAATACCTGCTAAGCTTCGTTTGAAAACTTGAGCAATCAACAAACTTAAGATCATAAGCCACATCAAAGATTAATCTTATGAAACGAAACGCTGAGACAAATCTCTAAAATTATTTCTAATTGTGATTAACATATGGAGTGTCACATCATTTTTTTCAATATAAAATTAAAAAATTCAGGTGATTTTTTTTTTTTAACATAGGATAAATTAGATGACTTAATGTGATTAAAAAAATAGAAAAAATGACTTTGATGTGATAAACTAAAGTCAGATGACTTTTATATATATGCTATAAATTAGAAAAATAATTTTTTGCATAATAATTCCTAAAATTGAGTAATAAATATAGAAAAATAACTTTTATGTGATAAATAGAGTTGAATGATCATGAGTAAAATTTACTCTATAAGTGTGATTTTTAATCTTTTCACGCTTTCTTTTCACAGTTAAAAAATTAGAATTTGAAATGTGATATAGATGCTGCTCTAACATACCGCGATAAACACCATTGGCCAATACAATCGATCGCGATCCATTCCATGTTTTTTAAACAACTATTGCTTCACAAAATACATGTAATTTTTTGTTTTATCGTCTCCATGCTATCTATTTAGTTTAGAATAATTCTTAACGGGTCGTTTGGTTGGGAAAACGTATCCCGAGATAATTAATTCCAGGGTTAGTTATCTCATCATGTATATGGTATAACTTATTCCATCACTATAGTGTAAATCGTGGGATAAATAATTTCGCTACTAACTAATACTTCAACCAAATATAAAATAAAATAATACTAATTCTTTATTCTATTTCGAGATTATTTAATCCTTACACCTCACCCAAACGAAGCCTAAGAACCATACATGTTCCTCCTGTCACATCAAGTCATGGAAGTAGAAATGTCAATATCATCCCCACAATAATCATACTACTATGGTATATGAATAGTCCAATATATTTTATCAGTCAAATTAATTGACTGCACAAGTGTAAGCTAGGTTCAATGAATCCTCAAAACTTCCTGTCACAATTGTCATATTTCTGTAGTTCCAAAAATTTTCTTCTAAAAACTACAGTATGCAATATTAATGAATCTAACTTTATTAATGACTTGTACGTTATTACGTTGAATTATCGTTTCTGACAATTATAATTTTCCAAATTCATCGTGGAAAAATGATTTACGTACTACTATTATTTTTAAAGTTGAAAAGTATTTAAATTTCCTCGCAAAAAGTATGTGTAAAGACTTCTTATTCTCTTGTTGAAAATGAAATTACATGATCACAACTACTATGGTTGTGTTAATTACAGCTTGTTTGAATGGTTACGGTGTTACATATTGTATTGTGTCGTCTAGTCAAATAGCCGCAATGTTTTATATATATATATATAAATAAAATGTTGTTTTTGTTTGTCATTTAAATTTTATTTTATCATATTATTAAATTCATCATCATCAGCAATAACATACTCAGTGCAATTCCATCAAGTAGGGTCTCGAGACGGTAGGGTGTACGCAGACTTAAATTCTACCTTAGAAGTTGAGCGACTATTTTCGATAGACCCCTCGACTTTAAGATAAAAATAGTCTATAAAAGAAATATCGGAAATAAAAGTAATAACAGACAGTACTAAAAATAACAGACAATAACAGAACAATACTATACAACAAAATACTGATATAATCAAACTACACGAAACAACAAATAATAATAGAAATTGAAGTCCAAGAAACAAAAATGCGCTGCTAGAATGAACAACCAGATAAATAGATAATACCGTCCTACCCACTAGTACATAATCCTATCTTCTATCCTTCTACCCTAATCCATAAACTGCATAACCTCCTGACCAAAGTTGATCCTATCCTCGGTAAGTTGCAGATGCACCATATGTCCTGTCTAATCACTTTTGCTCAATGCATCTTCGGTCTACCTCTATACCCTTTTTGTAATCATCCATAGCAACTTTTCACACACCTCCGGATTGGGGCATTCGTGCATGTATCTGATCCTCCTCACATGCCTGAACCATCTCAATCTCGCTTATCGCATCTTGTTCTTCATCAAGGCTACTCCTTTCTTGTTCCGGATATCGTCATTTCTAATCGTATCATTCTTAATGTACTCACACATCACATCCTCATTTCTACAGTTTTCAACTTCTAAATATAGGAGTTCTTGACTAGGTAGCCAGAATTCCACCCATACAACATATCCGTACGTTCTGTCTTCTGAGTACCACCGCCTTGTAGAACTCACCTTTAAGTCTTGATGACACCTTCTATTCACTAAAATCATTGTTAAATAATAATAAAACATCACATTTTATATAACGATTAATTTGATGTAACCACGCGGTTACCTTATTCTTACTTTATCTAAGTTGATAAACAAATGAATCATTTGTCCCCCCCACATTTAATCAGAGTGAAAAGTCATATTTTTATAAGTTTATCCCTAGTAGAGGTGAAAAGGTCTTTGTGCATGTGCATGGATAATTTGCAGTATTAGGTTTATTTGTATGAATTTCCAGCACTTATATTATATTATATTCTTTGAAAATTAAATATTTTAATCCACTTGCCTCTCTACCTGGCTAGCAAATTAAATTAAATTAAATATGGTTGGTGACACTTTTCTTGACCTAACCTTTGATCAATTACGAATTAATCCGGATTTTTATATTATCATACTGTTTTGAATATTCTGTCGAAAATGACACTTTCAAATAAATTACTACAATAATAACGAAAATCGATAAATTAAATAATCGATTGAAATTTCCAATTGTAGAAACAGAATTACTGAAGATAACGACTTGTTAATTGAACACCCTTTGTATCAAATTACAATCCTATGTAAATAACATTAATATTATTTTTTATATATACATATACATATATTAAATATTTAATATTCTTTTTTAGAAAAATTCCTAGCTTTATCGGTATTTGTAATGTAATCATTACACATCACTACAAAAAAATAAAAATTAGAAGCAAGGGACAACTTTCTGCTACTATTATTAAAAAGTCAGTTGCTAAATTTTATTTCATAATGACTTTTTAGTAAAAGAATGAATTATTAGTAAGAGAATGAGTTATTTAGTGATAGATTAATAACGAATGTCAAGCTAATTCTTTTTTTTTTTCTTTTAAGTGCTTCCCCTTCTTTTTGAAAGTCATATATATATTTGTCTAATAAAATACTTTTAGCCCATCAAGACAATTTTAGAAATCTAGCTTTTTAAATAAATTAAAACATTTCCTGTCTTTTTATATGTGACACTTTTAAAATCTATTTTCTTATTAAAAAATGTTATCGTTTAAGAATTTACGAATAATTTAATTTTTTAATTACTCTTAATGCGACTAAGTTTAAATACACACACATATTAACACTTGTTTAGCCATCTATAGTATGTTAGATGAAAGCGAAAATGTCCTTTCTAGTAAGTATTTCTTTTATTATTTTTCTATGTTTGATAAATAAACATAAAATATTATCACAATAATATTTATATATAATTTAAATAAATATTTTGAAGGTCAAGACGAGATGGGTGGTGAAGTTAGAATAGAAAATCAACGAGATATGTCATTTTATAAAACGTATTTTGTCTACAAAGTACAAACCCATTGTCATCTTTGTTAGGTTGTTGTCGTAAAGTTTCGCTCTTTTTTCCTATTTCTTTTGTTGATTAAAAAAATAAATACAGATGTAAGATAAAAGAAGACAAGTTACATCATGAGAGGACATGCAAACCATAATATATTTTGTAATTTCCCTTGTAATAATCGTATGACAATTCAAATTGACGACCATGGAAATAAGAAAGAAGAAAAACACGATTTTCAAGAAAAAATCCAATAAATTGCATGCGCTACAGTGTTTGGAAAATATCCATATAATTAGTGGCATATCCAACATCTTCCAAAATTTTGATGTCATTTCTAAAATTCAATATCATGAGAGTTATGACCAAATTGACTATAACGGGTTGTTTGGTGTGAGGTATAGGGGATAAATAGTTTCACAATAAAATGAAGAGTTATTTTATTTCATATTTGCTGTGAAGTATTAGTTAGTACCACAATTATTTATCCCACCATGTACTAGTGATGGGATAAGTTATCTCATATACATGGTGAGATATCTAATCCAGAGATTAATTATCCTGGGATAACTCTTTCCCAACCAAACGACCCCTTAATTTCAATGACCAAGTACAATATTGCACCTAAAGCACTGGAGTGATTCGGTAGCCGGGAAGGTGAGCCCAATGGATCAATAACAAGATCCTCAAGTCAGTAACACAAAAAATAAAAAAATAAAAAATGGAACCAGTTCTTGAGCAAGTGAGATTGGTTGAAGTTCAAAATGCATCATCAACTGGAGAAGGGGAAAGGTGGCAATCGACCACTAATAAAGGGTTTGATCTCCGGACAACTTTGTTCGCGCTTCACTGATTAGTGAATACTATATTTAACTACTAAACCTAATTCTTCTAAAGTCATTCTTTCTTCGAAAGGGCGATTGCTTGGCGAGCTCAACCTAAAGGTACAACTGATCAATATCGAGGCACATCAACATATGTTACAAGAAAATGTATATGACTCTTTGCCGATAAAATCATATATTGTCTGAATTCTAATAAGCATAATTGATCCGATCCTAGATCATCTTCTGAAATTCTATAATTGTTGAAAATATATCACTTCTTCCAACACCAATAGAATATTTAGGTTATTATTCTTGAAGAATTTCTTTAAAAAAAAAAATATTCATAAAATTAATTAAATAAAAGCTTATATTAGTAAAGATAAATTAATCAGTGTAATTTTTTTAATATTAATAAGAATATTATAGATTAAGAGAATTATTACATGTCAAATGACCACCTTATATAATTAAGAAGGCCAGGCTATCCCCTCTTCTTTCTTTGTGGTACTTTGCAAATTCAAAAGAGGTAATGACATCGTAACTTATTTTTTTTAAAAAAAAAGTTATTACAAAAAGATCGAAATAACAAAAATAAATGTAATATTATAAATCCTAAGAAAAATTTAGTGTTATTAAGCAAAACTTAAGAGGACGTCGTGACTTTGTTTATTTTTTATTTATTTAACTCTAAACACCCGATCCTTGCTGTCTTTTTTCTAGATTGTTTTTGTTTTGAGCTGGGGGTTTATCGAAAATAACTTTTCTATCTCAACTTTAAGGTAGTAGTACACTGTGGTGGATTTAGGATTTTTTTTTCAAGGGGTTCGAAATTTTATTGTAGCAGCAAAATAGTGAATTAACTAAAAAAGTGGCAGTCAGTGCACCCAGCGGGATAGAACCCAGATGTGGGCCTTAAGAAGTGCAACCAATGCCACTAAGCTATCTAACATCCTTGATTTAGACGGTTCAAATTTAATATATGTATATAAATATAGATTTTCTACCTTATATATTGATACAAATATGATCATGATCATGACATTTTTGAGTATTTTTTAAGACTAGTCACTAAAGGGCTCTTTTGTCATTTCTCTATTATTTGTAATGTTGTATAAATAGAACGTTGTAGAGTTTATTTTCTTAGTTTATGCTTGATATTGAAGACACTACTCTTGTGAGAGAGAGTTCTCAAAACTGAAATTAGGGAATAGTATAAGGGTGGATTCTCTTGTGTGTTGCAAAGCTTGAGACTTTGTTGCTTTGAGAGGTGGATGCTCCTCTTGTGTAATTGTATGAGTTAGGTGTTTATTGTATGAAGTGTTAAAGGTCCAAGAGTGAATATCCTCTTGGGTTGTTAAGACTACATCAACACTTGTCTAACTATCTATCTTTGTTTCTTGTCCTAATCTTGTAGTTTGTGTTGTTGTTGTTCAAGCCGTTTGGTTATTGTGGTTGTAACATTGTTGTTCTTCATTTTTATTGTCATAATATAGTTTGGTTTGATCCTGGAAATTAGGTGTTAAACACCTCATTACATGGTGTTCTTGTTGTGTTCTTGAATCCGAGAAGGGTTACCAAAAGAGGTTCATAGTTCCTTGAACTAGTGGACTGTTTAGCTGTTTGTTTTCTTGTGTTCTTGGGCTGTCTTGTATCATTTGGTATCAAAGCAAGGTTTGATTTTGTTCCAACAAAATCAATCTTGGGATTGTTATACGATTCAAATGGTCACCTTAGCTTTCAATGACATCATTCAAAGTCAGTACGTGGGGCATCAAGTTTTGGTCACATTAAGAAAACGGGATCCTACATGGAGGGGCCAATTTGAGTACACCAAAGAGCAATCCCACGTGCGAAAGATTTCTTGGAGAATTGAAGATTGAGGACTCACAGTTTTGGGCCTTCATTAAGGACATTTTGGTTACTTAGCCTTGTCCAAGTAACACTCCATGACCACCCCTTTTTATTAAGGGTATTATGGTCATTTTGTTATGTAATAAGTTAGACTATAAATAGGTTCTATTAGTTCATTTGCTAGTTAGTTTATAAAAGATGAAAGATTGAAACACTTGAAATCCTCTCAAGAGAGAGGATTTCAAGTGTTTCAATCTTTCATCTTT
>NC_061121.1:5612971-5631701 GCF_002878395.1 Capsicum annuum
TACATAACAAAATGACCATAATACCCTTAATAAAAAGGGGTGGTCATTTTGTTATGTAATAAGTTAGACTATAAATAGGTTCTATTAGTTCATTTGCTAGTTAGTTTATAAAAGATGAAAGATTGAAACACTTGAAATCCTCTCTCTTGAGAGTAGATCACCTTAGTATAGTCTTAGTTAGGACTTGGAAAAGTCATCCTTACTATAGGGCTTGGAAAAATCAATATTGTTCTTTGCTTGGAAACGGTGGATCTTAAGGTGAGTCGATTACCTTGACGGTCACCGTAAGAGTGTGGTTTTGATTATTACATTCATTAGGGGTTAATGCTGAAATATACTTGGTTCTTAATCTTGTAATATCTTGGTCTCACTATCTATCCTTTCATTATTTTGCAAATCCGTGTATTTTTGTATTTGTCATCTTGTATCCCTTTGTGTTGCTTATTCTTCTCACGTTTTGTGGACTATTTTGACATCTTGGTGGATTGATTTGTATCAGATTATTATCTTGAAAATAAAAAAAAAAGTGAAAAGGAGGAAAAAGAAAAAAAGTTACTGTTCACGTTTTTAGGGTCTTTAAAAAAAACTTGATTTTTGTGTGTTTTGTGTGTTTCTAGTGTTAGATCCTTGTTTCCTAACACTATTAGTGTAATACCCCACATTTTAGACTAGAATGAAAATCCGTCATTTCTATGCGTGGATGTTTCAAAAGCCTCAAATCCTATATAAATTTAGTGTGTTAATCAATTATGTAGTGTGAGAATCTATTTGATCATAAATTTAGATCATAGAGGTCCCCTAACTCAAGTACAAGTTGGAAGCTTTCCTATCATTCAAGTTTTAGTAAGCGTCAAAACTTGGGTAAACTTTAATAGAACATAACTCATTGTATATGATGAAATGGGTGGTTTACTATATATCAAATGAAAGCTCTTTGAATTAGCTTTCCAACGATACCAATTTCGCCTAAATCTGATATCGGAGCAAGGAGTTATCCCCATTTTATTCCAGCATGTCAAGCTGGAAAACGGTGACGACGTTTCTGACGTCCTATCAAGTTTCTGACGACCTTTTTGATGATGTCGTCACATTCTGACGACATTTCTGACAACGTTGTCATCCCTGGGCAGAAAATCAAGAATTTGGACCCCTTTTGTGACGATCATTCGTAACGGCCTATCACGGACCTGACGGCCTGTCACGGATGACGTCAAGTATATTTTTCCAGCAATTTAAGGGCATTTTTGTAAGGGTATTTTGGTCATTTCCTTCAACTTCCACGACTTATAACCCTAAAGAGGCGTAATTTTTCTCATTTTTCTTCAGTTAAGCATCTCAAAAACCCTCTCTTACACTCTCAACCACAAGATTAGGGTTTCCATCAAACTCATCTCCCAAAAGCAAGATTCAAGCCTTTTTCCAAGATAATCAAAAATTAAGTTTCCCAATCCAAGAACCCTCCAGCAAATCATCAAGATTTCCTTTCTAAGGTATGCGCGTGTTCATTCATGGACTCCTTTCATCCATAAAGTTCAAGAACCCTTTTCTAAAACTATATATTATGGTTTTCATATTATGAATGGATTGTTGATCATGTTTATGTGTTGAATGATGCCAAGATAGAATCTTTATGTGTTATTATGAATCTATGACATCATATGAGTTGAAAACATGTAAGTTTGATTATTTATGATGAGTAATTGTATGATTTACACCTATGCCTAAGTTGGGCATGTAAGGTGTTGATAAAATACCTAAGAGACTAAAAATCATGCATTATAGCTAAATTGTGACTAAGGGAAGGATTCATGATAGGCCTCTATGATTCAATGTCATCTATGTTGATAATGTGTCTTATGAACATTGTTGGATTACTCATGAACTAGTCTTATGGAATTATGCTATGCTTACTTGTAAAACCCACTCATGTACAAGATGTAGAATACCATGTACTTCATGAAATTTCCCAAGTTATGATATTATGGATTGTGGTTGTAATATGTAATGAGCATGATATTGAAAGCTATGCAAGTATATACATGTTGTATGAAATTCCCTTCCATGAAATAGATTGTTGAGAACCACATTTATTATGAAATCCCTTATTTATGATATTGTGGATTATGGATTCTACTCTTATGATCAAGTCAGTCATGTGTATCAGTTTTCTTCCACCGAGTCCTGGGGGTACTTGTACCTGAAAAATATAGTTGTGTGCCTAGAGCCATGTCATGTTTTCATGATACTCTCAGTCAAGCCATGATCTATAAAAATCAGTCAGTCATGTGACTCAGGAAAACTCAGTAATCTCAGTAGTTTAGTATTCTCAGTAATCTCAGTGCTCAGTAACCTCAGTAATCACAGTAAATCTCAGTAACTTCAGTATTCTTAATCAGTCCTCAGAACCTATTATATTTCATCCGTCATCAGAATCCAGTAAACTCAGTTTTAGCTCCGCTAAACAATACTACTATTTTCAGTTCAGTTAATCAGTATCAGTTCAGCAAATCAGTTCAGTTAAGTTATTTAGTTCAGCCTAGTTATTCAGTTTAGTGTCTTTCAGATGGAAGTAGGATTCAGCACCGAGTGAGCCTAGGGATGGGGACTCACCTACTAGATTAGGACTGAGATCCTTAGAAGAAATCCCTAAGTTCCAGAACTACATAGCCAACGTAGGTACGAGATGTCACCCATTAGATAGGATTGATTCACCCGTTAGCACATTTATATATATAGGACTGATCCCAGGAGTCACCCGCTAGATTAAGACTGACTCCACAATTGATGTCTTTACTGGTGGCGCGGTACTGACACCCTTCCAGTCAGGGCAGAGATTGGACCCCAGTCAGCTTAGCTTGGGGCATGTCGGTTAGATGAACACATCCTATAGTTTCAATTACAGATTCAGGACTGTCAGATACAGTCAACTCAGTTCAGTAGTACAGATTCTGTATTATTAGAGACAATCAATCTTTATCATTATAAATAGACTTCAAGATCACCCATTAGACAGGACTGATCTCAATTATAGTTAAACAATATCAGAATAATCAAATTTAAAGATCACCCGCTAGATAGGACTGATCTGAAATTCAGTTACTCTATATAAAATAGAACTCAGATAGTTCCATCAGAACTTAGACTGTCAGATACATTTGCTCAGTATCAGTTACATCAGTTAGGCTGATCATCACTGTTATATCAGTTATATCAGTTTTCTAAACTCATGTATCAGTCATATCAGTTATTAGAATTCATGATATTAGTATTCAGCTTCAGGACTGTCAGATACAGTCAACCAGACCAGTTCTTTATAATTCAAACTGTTAGAAATAGTCGTTCATCTATTCAGTATCTCCAATACATCCATATTATCAGTATCCAGACTCAGTAGTCAGTATCTCCACGAGTTCAATTACAGTTATGTATGCATGTATGTATTCTTACGTTCATATTAGTCAGCATTGTTCATGCATATAACCCTTTGCATTTAGCCTACCTCACTTTTATACTTAGTACATTCAGATGTACTGACGCATTTGCGCTATGGTGCTTTCTCTTATGTTACACCATAGGTTCAGAGGCATGAGCTCCAGATCCACAGTAGTATTTTAGTGTTCAGAGTTTATAGTGAGTCCTTCTCATTCGAGGATGATATGATTATTGCTACATTTACTATTCAGTTGCTAGATGGAGTTAGTTGGAGACACGTTCCTTCAACTCCTTATTCAGTTCAGTTAGAGGCTTTCAGACTAGATGTCAGATTAGATATTCAGATCTCATTATTTTCAGTATTTATGACTTGTTTTGGTATTGTTATACCTTTTTTAGATATTTTATTATCAGATGTTTATTCAGTTCGAACCTTATGGCCTTTCATGTTTATGTTTTCTCATTTTATAATATATTATACAGTATACATGTACAGATACCAGTCATGGGTTATCTTGTGGTCCTTCGGGGTCATGACCACCGTGTAGCATTTCGGTTCAGAAAATCAAGGTGTTACAAACTATGTAACACCCCAACTTAGGAAGGAGTCCCACATCGGCCAAACACAGGAGGGATGTTGGGTATATCAGTGAGAATGCCTTACTCACTAGTGACACATTTTAAAGCCATACAGGCCTAGTACCATAGCGGAAAATATCACTCATGGGTTAGGCAGAAAAAGGGGTATCTCGGGACTGTGTGGTTTAGAATACCTATCGTGGCCAGGGCCTCGAGTCAAGTCATAACAGAATGGTTCAAAGTCACTCCTGTGTCATCCCTGTCGATGTGGGCCAGAGTTTAAACTGAGTGTAGGCAAATCCCGATAAGACGGGGCAAACCTCAGCGAGGACGCTGTGTCCGTAAGGGGGGTGTATGTAACACCCCAACTTAGGAAGGAGTCCCACATCGGCCAAACACAGGAGGGATGCTGGGTATATAAGTGAGAAAGCCTTACTCACTAGTGACACATTTTAAAGTCGTGCGGACCTAGGCCCAGAGCGGACAATATCACTAGTGGGTTGGGCAGAGATAAGGGTATCCCGGGCCTGTTTGGTTTGGGATGCCCGTCGCAGCCAAGGCCTCAGCTCGGTTCGTGGCAATTAGAGTCTAGAAATTGAAAATCCCAATAAAAAAGAAGTGTCAAAATCAAAAATCCCCTCCAAAAAAAAACTAAACCCGTTTTTGACCCTAAGTCAAATTTGAGTTTTTGATTTTGTGTTTTTCTTGTGTTTTTAGTGTTAGATTTGTGTTCTCTAACACTATAGGAGTATAGGGTTAGAAATTGAGCTAAATTAGAGGTTATTTGAGTCATCCACCATTGTTAAGCTTGAGTTTGAAGAAACCTAAAGGTGAGATCTCATTATGGGAGGTCGTTTTGAACTCACGTGTGTTTTGTTTTGTAAAATTTTTATTGTATTATTGTGTGTGGCGTTGTGGACTGATTGGGTGTCTTGTTGGAACGTAACTTGAAGGGTTATTTTTGGTATAACTACAATGGAACCCGAGGCTTCAAGTGCTCAAACAATGGATAATAATGACATCAATCTCATTTTGGCTCGCCTTAAAACTATGTCCCTAGATGTGGCTAGGTTGAGTGTGGGTCTTGAGAAATTACATACGGATGTGGCATCAATAAGTGGGATATTAGAACGTGTGGAAAGCCAAAGGAGTCGACTTTTCATACCTCAAAACAATTCCCTAAATAATACTCTCGGGACCATGTAACAAATGCTATATCCACCAATTGCCACAAATCTAACTAATCTCTACTCCCGAGGCTAAGAAAAAGATAGACCGAACCATTCTCCACTCCATCCAATCCAATAAGAAGGGCTTGGAACCTAAATACCACCACCAAATCCGAACCCTCTCATCCAAACTCCACTTGACCAAAGATCTCACTATCCAAATCCAATCCCGCCACCACAATCTCCACTTAATCAAAATAGACCCATCCATGTTGAGGGCTATGGTAGGGGAGAACAACATGGTGGTTATGGGTCGTATGATGATGTTTACTTGAGGGAAGAAAGAATGAGGGGTAGACATGGGGAGTTAGACCGAGAGGTGAGATATGGCCATCCAAACAAAGATGTAGGTTTCAATTCCATCAAAGTGAGCCTTCCAATTTTCAAAGGTCAGAGTGATCCTGAAGCCTACCTAGTATGGGAGTCGTCTTATGACAAAATCTTCCAACTTAATGATCTCATTGAAGAAAAAAAAGTTGTTATGCTATAGCTCACTTCGAAGGGTATGCTAATACATGGTGGAAGCATGTTAAATGGTTTGGGAATGAGATGATTGGGGGATAACCACCTCCTTGGTTTCGGTTGAAGAACTTTATGCGGTAACGGTACTTGCCCGAGACTTATAGGCATGAGCTTCTTGCCAGATTGTATAATTTGAGGCAAGGGAGCAAGAGTGTCATGGCTTACTACGATAAATTTCAATAATTGGTGATGAAACTTGACCACCGAGGCGAGCAAGTAAGTCATGACATTGTGCGCTTCAAGGTTGGGTTAAACAAGGACATCTCCACTCGCATGACGCTTCACAAATTTGACACCATACATGGCATCTTCCACGCGAATTTAGAGGTTGAGAGGGATCTCAAAGAGAACTCATTCATGTCTACCCGACCCGACGCCACTAAGGGTTTCCAAAAATATCCTCCAAGGTATGAAGGTAAATTGAATTCAACTTCCAATCCCAAGGGATTTCAATGCTTCAAGTGTCAACGGTGGGGGCATAAGGCTAGTGAGTGCCCAAACCAGCGAAATATGATCCTAAAGGGAGGGGGTAGATTGTACTATCTTGGAGAAGAGGTGGGCATTGAATCGGTTAAGAATGATGACAAACCGTAAGATGGAGAGCAAAAAGAACCCGAAGTACAAAATAAAGAGTGTGGAGAAGATTTATGGCCGGAAGAAGGAGATTGTGAAGTGCCTTTGTAAAAAAGGTGAGCCCGTGAACTTGTTCTCAAATTCCTCTCAAGATGGAGAGGATGATACAAGTATGATCATGATCATGACATTTTTGAGTATTTTTGAAGACTAGTCACTAAAGGGCTCTTTTGTCATTTCTCTATTATTTGTAATGTTGTATAAATAGAACCTTGTAGGATTTATTTTCTTAGTTTATGCTTGATATTGAAGACACTACTTTTATGAGAGAGAGTTCTCAAAATTGAAATTAGGGCATAGTATAAGGGTGGATTCTCTTGTATGTTGCAAAGCTTGAGACTTTGGTGCTTTGAGAGGTGGATGCCCCTCTTGTGTCATTGTAAGAGTTAGGTGTTTATTGTATGAAGTGTTAAAGGTCCAAGAGTGAATATGCTCTTGGGTTGTTAAGACTACATCAACACTTGTCTAACTATCTATCTTTGTTTTTTGTCCTAATCTTGTAGTTTGTGTTATTGTTGTTCAAATTGTTTGGTTATTGTAGTTGTAACATTGTTGTTCTTTATTTTTATCATCATAACATAGTTTGGTTTGCTGCTGGAAATTAGGTGTTAAACACCTCATTACATGGTGTTCTTTTTGTGTTCTTGAATCTGAGAGGGGTCACCAAAAGAGGTCCATAGTTCCTTGAACAAGTGGACTGTTTTGCTGTTTGTTTTCTTGTGTTCTTGGGCTGTCTTGCATCATTTGGTATCAGAGCAAGGTTTGATTTTGTTCCAACAAAATTGATCTTGAGATTTTGATACGATTCAAATGGCCACTTTATCTTTCAATGACATCATTTGAGGTCAGTACGTGGGGCATCAAGCTTTGGTCACATTAAGGAAACGGGATCCTACATGGAGGGGCCGATTTGAGTACACCAAAGAGCAATCCCACGTGTGAAAGATTTCTTAGATAATTAAAGATTGAGGACTCAGGGTTTTGGGCCTTTATTAAGGATATTTTGGTTACGTAGCCTTGTCCAAGTAACACTCCATGACCACCCTTTTTCATTAAGGGTATTGTGGTCATTTTGTTATGTAATAAGTTAGACTATAAATAGGTTATATTAGTTCATTTGCTAGTTAGTTTATGAAATATGAAATATTAAAACACTTGAAATTCTCTCTCTTGAGAGTAGACCCCTTAGTATAGTCTTAGTTAGGACTTGGAAAAGTCATCCTTACTATAGGTCTTGGAAAAACCAATATTGTTCTTTGCTTGGAAACGATGGATCTTGAGGTGAGTCGATTACCTTGGCGGTCACCGTAAGAGTGTGGTTTTGATTATTACATTCATTAGGGGTTAATGTTGAAATATACTTGGTTCTTAATCTTGTAATAATCTTGATCTCACTATCTATCCTTTCATTATTTTGCAAATCCGTGTGTTTTTGTGTTTTTTATCTTGTATCCCTTTGTGTTTCTTGTTCTTCTCATGTTTTATGGACTATTTTGGCATCTTGGTGGACTGATTTGTATCAGATTGTTATCTTGAAAATTAAAAAAAAAGTGAAAAGGAGGAAAAAGAAAAAAAGTTACTGTTCACGTTTTTAGGGTCTTTCAAAAAAACTTGTTTTTTGTATGTTCTGTGTGTTTCTTGTGTTAGATCCTTGTTGCTAACACTATTAGAGTCTAGAAATTGAAAATTCCAACAAAAATGAAGTGTCAAAATTGAAAATCCCCTCAAAAAGAAAAACTAAACCCATTTTTGACCCTAGGTTAAATTTTGAGTTTTTCTTGTGTTTTTTAGAGTTAGATTTGTGTTCTCTAACACTATAGGAGTATAGGGTTAGAATTTGAGCTAAAATTGAGATTATTTGAGTCATCCACCATTGTTAAGCTTGAGTTTGAAGAAACCTGAAGGTGGGATCTCATTGTGGGAGGTTGTTTTAAACTCACGTGTGTTTTGTTTTGTAGAATTTGTTTTGTATTGTTGTGTATGGTGTTGTGGACTGATTGGGTGTCTTGTTGAACTGTAACTTGAAGGGTTATTTTTGGAATAACCACAATGGAACCCGAGGCTTCAAATGCTCAAACAATGGATAATAATGTCATCAATCTCATTTTGGCTCGCCTTGAAACTATGTCCCAAGATGTGGCTAGGTTGAATGTGGGTCTTGAGAAATTTGATACGGATGTGACATCAATAAGTGGGATATTAGAACGTGTGGAAATCCAAAGGAGTCAATCTTCTACACCTCAAAACAATTCCCCAACTAATACTTCCGGGCCCATGCAACAAATGCTCTATCTACCAATTACCACAAATCCAACCAATCTCTACTCCCGAAGCGAAGAACAAGATAGACCAAACCATCCTCCACTCCACCAAGTCCAACAAGAAGGGCTTGGAACCTAAATACCACCACCAAACCCAAACCCTCTCATCCAAACTCCACTTGACCAAAGACCTCACTATCCAAATCCAATCCCGCCACCACAAGCTCCACTTAACCCAAATAGACCCATCCATGTTGAGGGCTATGGTAGGGGAGAACAATATGGTAGTTATGGGCCGTATGATGATGTTTACTTGAGGGAAGAAAGTATGAGGGGTAGACATGGAGAGTTAGACCGAGAGGTAAGATATGGCCATCCAAACCGAGATGTAGGTCTCAATTCCATAAAAGTGAGCCTTTTTATTTTCAAAAGTGAGAGTGATCCTGAAGCCTACCTTGCATAGGATTCGTCTTGTGACAATACCTTCCAACTTAATGATCTCACTGAAGAAAAGAAAAGTTGTTATGCTATAGCTCACTTCGAAGGGTATGCTAATACATAGTGGAAGTATGTTAAACGGTTTGAGAATGAGATGATTGGGGGACAACCTCCTCCTTGGTTTCGGTTGAAGAACTTTATGCGGCAACAGTACTTTCCCGAGACTTATAAGCATGAGCTTCTTGCCAAATTGTATAATTTGAGGCAAGGGAGAAAGAGTGTCATGGCTTACTACGATGAATTTCAACAATTGATGTTGAAACTTGACTGACATTGTGAGCTTTAAGGTTGGGTTAAACAAGGACATCTCCACTCGCATGATGCTTCACAAATTTAACACCGTAAATGGCATCTTTCACGCGGCTTTAGAGGTTGAGAGGGAGCTCAAAGAGAACTCATTCATGGATACCCAACCTGAGGCCACTAAGGGTTTCCAAAAACATCCTCTAAGGTATGAAGGTAAATTGAATTCTTCCAATCCCAAGGGATTTCAATGCTTCAAGTGTCAACGGTGGGGGCGCAAGGCTAGTGAGTGCCCAAACCGACGGAATATGATACTAAGGGGGGGGGGGGTATATTGTACTATCTTGGAGAATAGGTGGGCATTGAATCGGTTAAGAATGATGACAAGCCATAAGATGGAGAGTAAAAAGAAGCCGAAGTGCAAAATGAAGAGTATGAAGAAGATGTGTGGCCAGAAGAAGGAGATTTTGAGGTGCCTTTGTAAAAGAGGCCAGGGCATGAATTTGTGGTCAAATTCCTCTCAAGATTGAGAGGATGATACAAGTATGATCATGATTATGACATTTTTGAGTATTTTTGAAGACTAGTCACTAAAGGGCTCTTTTGTCATTTCTCTATTATTTGTAATGTTGTATAATTAGAACCTTGTAGGGTTTATTTTCTTAGTTTATGCTTGATATTGAAGACACTACTCTTGTGAGAGAGAGTTCTCAAAACTGAAATTAGGGCATAACATAAGGGTGGATTCTCTTGTGTGTTGCAAAGCTTGAGACTTTGGTGCTTTGAGAGGTGGATGTCCTTCTTGTGTCATTGTAAGAGTTAGGTGTTTGTTATGAAGTGTTAAAGGTCCAAGAGTGAATATGCTCTTGGGTTGTTAAGACTACATCAACATTTGTTTAACTATCTATCTTTGTTTTTTGTCCTAATCTTGTAGTTTGTGTTGTTGTTGTTCAAGCCGTTTGGTTATTGTGGTTGTAACATTGTTGTTCTTCCTTTTTATTGTCATAACATAGTTTGTTTTTCTGCTATAAATTAGGTGTTAAACACCTCATTACATGGTGTTCTTGTGGTGTTCTTGAATCTGAGAGGGGTCACCAAAAGAGGTCCATAGTTCCTTGAACTAGTGGACTATTTTGGTGTTTGTTTTCTTGTGTTCTTGGGGTGTCTTTTATCTATATACAACATACTTTTTTTGTCGAGGGGGTTCCGGTGAAACCCCTTGCTACCACGTGGGTCCGCCCCTGGTAGTACGGACTTTACTCTCCCCAGTAGCAGTAGAGCCAAGAATTTCATTAAGAGTGTTTAAAAGTATACATACAAACTAGTCGAATGAATTCAACATCTACTACATATACATAAAAAATAATTTTAACCATATATATGCTGTAACTTTCCACCAAAAGGGATTTTGATGAACCCTCTGTGCTTAAGCTAGCTCCGGCCCTACTCATCAGCCGTCACTTAATGATCTATGAAAATACATTAAACTAAAAATTAAACAAACCCACAACTTAAGTCATTTATTACAAAAAATTTTATCTCTTCAAACATATTATAAAAATCCTAGTTTTCTCTAAAATGCATACACATAGCTTTCTATGTATATGTCGGCCCTATTGTGTATATGAATCGGCTATGTTATGTATATGCCGGCTTTGTTATGTATATGTCGGCCTTGTAATACTTGTTATGTATATGAATCGGTCTTGTTATGTATATGTTGTCCTTATCATATACAAAGGTTTTTATGTATATGTCAGCCTTGTTATGTATATGAATTGGGAGAGAAAGTAATTAAGAAAATGGGAGAGAGTGTAAATAATTCTAATAAGGTTAGCATTTATATTATTTTTACTACTTTAAATATGTTGTTATTGTCGTTAATTTTAACCACCCAAGTTTTCAACTCATGTGTTGGGGATGGGGTGGGGTGGGGTGGAGTGGGAGCTGTTTGGCATAACCCTACCATGTTGATCTTAGCAAAAACACCAGGTCATAACAAAACAATGAGAGGGATATAAACCTGACCACCACATTCAAAAGTCAAATAAAACAACATAACGGAAAGTTAGGAATAACATCATATGCATTGTTGTTGGCCATATATATTATATAGGCTAGGATTTAGTCCAAACACATCGACAGGCTCCTTAACTTGATATCATCTTTTACTTTGACACCTCAAATAAACATTGTTCACTTTACGCACCTTAAGCAGCATACGAGTGTGTTATTTTGACATTTTTTGCCGAGTTATTAGTGGACGTGTGCTACAAGCATTTTAAGTGCATTTGAGGGGTATTTTCAAAATTTTAAATTTTTTAAAAATTATTAAAAATCTTCATTGGCAAATCATCAACCATTTTCATCTTGAGCAACACTCTTACCCCATTATTGAAAATCTTCATTGGCAATATTTTTACCTTTCTGAATATTAGATTCAATAGAAACTTCCCTCAATTTACAACTGAAATCATCATCATCAGTTTTCATATATTTAAAATTTTCAGAATGTTTATCATCAGTGTCAAGAACGGTAACAACCTTAGCTGAAACCTAGAATTCAAATTCGTTGATTTCTTGAGATAATTTGATGGGGCTTTTGCAAAATTCACCTTCCCCATGCCATATCATTTTCAATTGGAATCAGTTGTCCAACCTGCTTCATATTCACCGGAATACCTTCACCGACCAAATCAGTTGGTGTAGAAGACTAGAACCAAAATTGGTTGAGATGAGATTGATTTTTTATGGGACTTTTAATTTTTGTATATTCCCAGTACCTGTTGGGAATTTGGAGGGAAAGGTTGGAGAAATAATTTTGAAGTGGTGGTGCATGCAAGAAAAATTAAAGGATGATTTGAAAAGAAATTGAATTTAGGGGGAAAGGAGGGCATTGTAGCGGGTAGAGGTGCACATAGGTCGGGTTGGATCGATTTTTTATTAAAATATAACCAAATCAATAATGTCGGTTTTTCAAATCTATAAACCAAATCAAATCAATATACAATCGTTTTTTTAATTTCGATTTTAGTCGGGTTTTTTTTAGTTTTTTCGATTTTTTGGTTTTTTCGGTGTTTTTACAATTATAATGTGATTGAAGAAAAAAATTAAATATTTTCATTAAAAAGATAAAAAAAAAAAAAGATCATAGAGTAGTTTCAATAAAAATTAAGTCGGCAAATTACTAAGACGTCTAAACTACTATCTGTCAAAGTAATATTATGTGGATACCCAAGTAGTTCAATTTCTAAGTCACTAGTCATAGTAGCTTGTGAAAGTTTCCTTCACATAAAATGTGAGCATACAAAAGAATGAAGAATTAGAGACAACTTATTAAAAACTTAACTCCATAAAATAATCAATTATAACATAATTCCATAAAAAAAAAAAAGAAAAGAAAGAAGAGAAACAAACCTAAATCACAATTTGACGAATGAGAAAAGTAATATGAAAGTAAGATGAGTAAATAATGAGAACTCTCTGAAAACTTGGAAAGTAAAATGTAAAAAGTGAAATAATTAAAGAGTTTTAGTTTTTTATATTAATATTGGACTTTGTATAAATTTGTTATTAATGGAAAAATACTATAATTAAAGGCCCAAGAATATATATCTATTTTCTGAATATAAAAGGCAAAATGACCTTCAGGACCCCTCTACTATGTCAGTTTTGTAAGTTGGACACTTCTACTTACATGTTTGTCATCTGGACCCTTGAACTCATAAAAAAGTAACATTTCGCATCCTTTAACCGTTGACCTTGCCTATGTGGCAAGGTCATGGTGATTAGGACAAAGAGAGTGTAACCACTCGCATAGGGGTGCGAGTGAGGGTCAATTTTTAACCAATTTTTTATTAAAATAATAATAATAAAAAATAATAGTAAAATTTTTAATAAAAAAATTAAAAAAGATCATTTTTTTTTCCTCCATTTTTTTAAATTTAAAAATATTTTTAAAGATTTTAAAATAATTTAAAAATATTTTTAAAATTTTTTAAAAAAATTAATAAAGATCCTTTTTTTCCCTCCATCTTTTTAAATTTAAAAATATTTTTAAAATTTTAAAAATATTTTGAAAAATTTAAAATAATTTTAAAATATTTTTAAAAATTAAAAAGTCATTTTAAAAATATTTAAAACTTAAAAAAAAATTATTTTTTTCCCTTCCTAGACCACCCCATCCCGTCCCCACCCCCACACCCCACACAGCCCCGTCACACCCCACCTAGAGCCCCCTACACCACCCCAACACCCATTCAGCCCTTCCCCACGCCCACACACGTTCACTTTTTATTTTTTATTTTAATTTTTCCTCGCAATTCAATTTTTTTAATTAAAATTTAAATTTGAAATCTTTTTATTTTTTTCGGGATTTAAATTTAAATTTAAATTGAAAGTGAGTGATAGTGAATATTGAAAAAAATTAGTGAATTCCGTTTGAAAAAAATTAAAATTTTTGTGAATTTGTTAAAAATATTCAAATATAAAAATTAATAATTTATTATGTTGTATATATGAATTTATAGTTAAAAATTTAAATTAGTCGGAGAAGAATCTTAATTATTTGGAATGAATTTGATATTTAATTTGTGAGCAAAAATAAAAACATGATTATTCAAATTTTTCTACAATTTATAAATTTTTCTTATTTAATTAAATTAATTTTAATATTTAATTTGTTATGTAGCAATTTAAAAATGACTTGGAATTTAATGTAATACTTTTTTTATTTTTTAAAATGACGTGGCAAATGTGTCAGGCGTGACAGACGTGGCAGCTGACGTGGGGAGAGTGTGTTACACTCACCAAAAAAGGATTTAAAATATTGTTTTTTAGTGGCTTCAGGGGTCTAGATGATAAACATGTAAGTAGAAGTGTCCAACTTACAAAACCGACATAGTACAGGGGTCCAGAAGGTTATTTTGCCAATATAAAACAATAATAAAAGTAATTAGAAAGTAAATTATAAGTAATTTTTTTTTATGTATAAAAAATTAAAATTATATATGTATTAGTTCGGTTCGGTTTGATTTTATTTTTGCTAATACCAAATCAAATCAAGAATGATCGTTTTTTTTTTTTTTGCCAACACTAAACCAATCAAATCAAATCATAAGTCGATTTTTTTTCTCGATTTGGTTTGATTCATCGGTTCGATTTGACTTAACGATTTGGTTTGTACACCCCTAGTAGCGGGCATCGGAGAAGATGATGTTGTGTGGGTGTAGGTGGGGGGAGGGTTGGCTATTTGTTGATTATTTTTTTAAATTTAAATTAATTATTTCAAAATTATTTTAGAAAAACGAGACAAATTTCATCATATTATTTTGTCACTTTTCACGTCATCAGCGCGTGTAATACACGCACATGGTTTATTTTTGCTAATTAGATAAAAAAAATGCCAAATTAACACACCCGTATGCTGCTTGAGGTGTCTAAAGTGAACAACGTCTACTTGAGGTGTCAAAGTGAAAGATGATGCCAAATTGAGAGATCTGTCGATGTGTTTGGCTTAGGATTTGTGTGCACTACAATGGATCATTAGATGATGATAGAAAGTGATAAATTATATATACTAAAATTAATACATACTTCATGGTTGTTAACAATTTTAGCTATGTATAAATTTGGCAGAAAATGGAATAAATACTACATGAATATAATATCCAATTCATGCATAGCTGCTCCATGCATTATCAATATATATATATAGAACATTAGTTAATGCTTGTATTAGTAATACAAAATTAATTATGCAAAGATTAATTATGAACAATTTAATTATTAACTATTAAAAAAAATTAGTGGTGAACAAATTGTTGTAGTTAAATAATAAAATCAACCGCTAATCATATTTAGCAATGAATTATCAAAAAAAGAAATTGTTGGCTACAACTAGTATAGCAACAAAGTACATAACTAATTCTAATTTTTTTAGCGATACATATATTGATTCATAATGTATACATATTTTTCAATTACGTAAGATTGCAAATTAATAATCAAACATCATACTTGATATGTTAGATTTTATATATTCATAGTGATTAAAATACTACCAAAATATGTGATATTAATTATACTAACTTTAATACATAAATAATCCACTTCCTACCCAGTGTTAATTAAGTCAATTGAGGAGAAAATAATTTCACCCTATATACTTATTATAAAATAGAATGTAAGTCATGGTGGATAAAGAACCAAGTGGAGTGTTTTTCTGCCCTTAATTTCATTTTGTTATTTTTAGAGGGTCGTTTGCTTCATTAGGTAGCTCAATTTCTGATTTAAAAAAATAATTATTTCCCCACCCCCAAAAAAAAAAAAACAACTCCTTAAAAACTCATAATTTTAAATGTTTATATTTAATGCGTAGATTTACGTCTATAAATTTTCTATTTATCAGAAAATTTATTTTTCTTAATCGGGAAAAAGAATAAAGAATCCAAATTTAAGATATAGAAAAGAAGACAATAAGTTACATCAGGAGAGAATAGTGAACCACAATGTACTTTGTAGTTAAATGACAATGACCACAAACACAAAAGAGAGTAAAAACAAACACAATCATTTCTGAGAAAAGTCTTTTAAGAAAAAAATGTTCTAACAAATTAAATCCATTCAATTAATGTCATTTCTTATTTTTTTTGTTTCTCATCCGGTGTCCGGTACCCGCATTGGAGCCCGACTAATTTGAATTCACGCCGGGCAGGGCCCCATTCGGTACCCGCATTGGAGCCCGACTAATTTGAATTCACGCCGGGCAGGGCCCCATTCGGGAGTAGCACTCCCAACAAAGTTTTTTTCATACCCAGGGCCGAACCCTCGACCTCTGGTAAGACATTTCTTATTCACTTAGAAGCATGAGTACCTAAATTCACAGAATTTAATGTCATTTCTTTTTTTTTTTGTTTCTAATCCGGTGTCCGGTACCCGCATTGGAGCCCGACTAATTTGAATTCGCGCCGGGCAGAGCCCCATTCGGGAGTAGCACTCCCAACAAAGTTTTTTTCATGCCCAGGGTCGAACCCTCGACCTCTGATAAGACATTTCTTATTCACTTAGAAGCATGAGTACCTAAATTCATAGAATTTCTACTTAATTTAAAGAATTTAATTACAAAATCAAATAAAGTTTGGAGTCTACATTCTTAATTAGGATCTTGAATTTGAGTTTTGTATATGAAAAAGATCTTGCAGTTTGAGAGTAATTTTCTTCTTAAATGAGTTTTATATTATTCATATTCGTAGTAATCAGAATTTCAATATGAATATCAAATATCAGGCGGCAAAACAAAAACAGACTATGAAAATTTAGAATAAAAATTATTACGAGAAAATTATCATGACTAATTATGAAAAGTACTGTCTGATTTTTTTTTAATTCTCATTTATAAAGAAGAAAAAGAGAAAAGGAGCTACATGGTCATAATTGCATGATATTTAATGTCCTCAAAAAGTTGTATCTCGAGCATAATTTAATCCTAAAAATTAATTTATGATGAAAGAATTATTCAAGTCTATAGAAGAATTTAGACCGTTTATCTTTTTATCTGCAAATTTGCCACGTCTATAAATAAATTTGCTGTGTTTGAAAAGTGCCAAAATCAAAAAACAGAAAACAATGTTGTAATATTTGATTCCCCTCTCCCCTTTATTTTGCAAGAACTATTTGGAGACTTTCAAAAAAATGAGACTATTTGAATAGTTTCTGGTGTGTAATAAACTCTATGTTTTGATTCATAAATTGTTATTCCTAAGAGGAAAAAAAAAAAAAAACATTTCGAGCATCGGGGTAGGGAGATAGGGGTTAGGGGCGGTTCCAATGTCAATATACATAATTGAAAGAAGCTCTCCTTTGATACTATATAAAGAAATGAACCTTGATTCTAATTAACTCAATCTAAAAAAAAAAAACTCATAAGGAAAGTATAACTCAAATAATATTATATTAAAAAGACCACAGCTCTCTTAAACCACTAAAAGTGGGACTCTTCCCACACACACCTCACACTAATGATTGGACATTTGACGCGTGAGAAATTTAATGTGAGCGTCCAACATCGGAAAATAAAAATTGGAATGAGTCGTGCTTTGATAACATTTACAGAAATGAGTTTTGAATCTACCTCAATCATAAAAGCTAACTCGTGACAGAAGAATTACCTAAACCAATAATGAGATGCGACACATTTCTTTTTCATTCTATATGAGATTGTTTATGTACTCTATAACTTTTCATGTGCAATCAAATTCCATATTAAATATATATAACTATTAATTTAATTATTATTATAATTTTAACTTAAATTCATTTCATAAATTTATAAATTTTAAATTTTGAATCTCCGTTAGCCATAAGTTTGACAATACTTTTTAGTTTCCCTTGTGGAACATCTATATATCTCCCCTAACTTTTTTACTATTTCATTCGATAATAATAATCATCTATCTTGTCTTTTATCTTTTTTACTTTTATTAAATTAATGTGTCCTAAATTTGGGGTCGTTTGGTTCGAGATATAAGTAATCTAAGGGATAAGTAATCCCAGGATAAAATATAAAGATCAATTGAACGAGTGTTTAGTTGGAGGGATTAATCAATGGTGGGATAACTTATCCCACCATTTACACCATAGTGATGGAATAACTTATTCCATATACATGATGGAATAAGTTATCTCGGATAATCCCGAGATAACTAATCCCAGTATTAGTTATTCCGGGATAAAAATTTCCCAACCAAACGACCCTTAATAGTAAAAGTCACTGCCCCATAGTATAGACCCTCTAATTATCCAATTTATACAGCGGCAGACATTATTACCACTTCATTTAATTTTAATACAAATTTTCAATGTGTTTATTCCTGAAAAAGCGTGTACAAATATTTCCAAAATTTCCATATATGTACTTTCTTCTTTGGATACCTAATTTGCTATTAGTCCTCTTCTATATATATAGCTCCTTTATTCCCATAAAACATACAGATAGAAGGAACACGAGGAGGAGGAGAAGGAGAAAAAATGCGTCCAGCATCATTAGCTATCACTTTTTTCCTCGCTTTCCTAGTTTCTATCTATATTTTGAAGAAAACCCTAAAAATGTTTCCTCGTTTATCAACAACTATAGTACTAAACTACATCATTTTTATAGTTACTCAGCTGAAATGGGCATGGGGTATTCTCCTCCTTCAATCTTTTTCTCATCCATATAATCTTAGTACAATTTCTTCACAAAATGATCATGATCATGAGCTTGAAGTTATGCATTATGAACCAGAATCGGGGTCTTCTAATTCAGATTCAGTAGAATGTGCGGTTTGTTTATGC
>NC_061121.1:5634701-5680816 GCF_002878395.1 Capsicum annuum
ATGTGATCATCTTTTTCACAGGGTTTGTTTGGATAGGTGGTTAGGTACGGGACGTATGACATGTCCATTATGTCGAAACCATCTCAAGCAACCTCGTCTCTTTGCGAGTTTACATCAACAGGTGATATTGTTTGATTTCGTGGAGGGGACAAGGTCAAGGGATCGTTGTCAATGGTGGTTATGGTAACTAAATAAGAGTTTAATTGCATGGTTGCTCAAAGTCTTCAAAAAAAAATGTTACAATATTTGCATTAGATATATCTTCTAAAAATGTATTACTCCCGGAGATTAGCATGCACCAGATAGCTTTTTTGAAGAGTCTGAATAGCATAGAAAGAAGGGAGATGGAAAAAATAATCATATTACTTGATAAGAGTGTATTGTATCCCTTTTTGAATTAAATTGTAGTATCAACTAATTATTGGTATATTCACTCTCTAATCATTCTCTTTATTATAGCACTATATATAAGTAGAAAGTCAGAGTAATCTTTGAAGATTACTATGTATATATCGTACGATCAATATGTTAGAAATTCAATTATTTACTTTGAAAATGTAGTAATAAATAAGGATTAGTGAGGAAAAAAGGCTGGCCTCGCTTCTTCCAATCAAACCGAGACTTGACTGCTACTCTATCTGAAGCTCATTTTACAAATAAGCGAAAAAATATTAAACGTAAGGTTGTACATTAGAACTCCTAATTTCATATTTTTCTTCTTTTGTTTCTCTTATTTGTTTTGTGAAAGTGTCGAAGTAAGAAATTTCACAACAGACATGTTAGGTTGTGGAGCTTGATTAATATGTGACGTACTGTTACATATTAATGTTCACGCAGTTCAGCCTTTTATTTTCATTCTCTGTGTAATTGTACATACTCCAAGTTATTAATATAAATAGCCTGTCCACCGTGGAGGTTACCCGCGGGTGTTACCACGAAATTAATTCTCTCTCTCTCTCCTAAAGAACTCTCTCTAGTTTTTTTTATCCTCTCCACAAATTTAGTGTGTGTGAACTGCTAATCGATCCTAACAACTGGTATCAGAGATTGGGAGATTTATCACAATCACTGAAGATGGGAGGATCGAAGTTTGGAATCGAGAAGTTTGATGGATCCGATTTCGATTTCTGGAAGATACAGATCAAAGACTATCTGTACCAGAAAGATCTTTATAAACCCTTGACCGGGGTGAAGCCGGAGTAAATGAAGGAGGAAGAATGGAAGCTCAAGGATCGACAGGCTCTAGGGCTGATCCGGTTGACTTTGTCGATAAACGTGGCGTTCAACATCATCAAGGATAAAACCACGTCTGATCTGTTGAAGGTACTATCAAATATGTAAAAAAAGCCATCTGCAATGAACAAGGTATATTTGATGCGTAGATTGTTCAATTTACAGATGTCTGAGAATGGATCTGTTGTTGATCATATAAACGAGTTCAATATGATTGTTAGTCAACTGTGTTCTGTAGATATTAATTTCGAAGATGAAATTAAAGCACTAATTTTGATGTCATCTCTGCCCGAGTCTTGGGATACTATTGTTGCTGCGATTAGCAGTTCCCATGGATCTTAGAAACTGAAGTTTGATGAAATCTGAGATATTATTCTTAGCGAAAGCATTCGCAAACGAGAAATTGGAGAGTCATCTGGTAGTGCTCTCAGTGTTGACCGAAGGGGGAGAGACCAATCGAGGGGTCAGAATACATATGGCAGATCAAAATCAAAGAATCATGGAAAATCTCCACAAAAATCCAACGTGACATGTTGGAATTGTGGAGAGAAAGGACATTTTCGGACAGAGTGCAAGAAACCCAAGAAGAAGAAGAATTAGAAATCTGGAGATGATAATGATCCTGTTAATTCAACAGAAGACATTGGGGATGCTTTAATCCTTAGTGTGGACGGCCCGGTTGAATCCTGGATATTGGATTCTGGTGCATCTTTTCACTCATCTCCTAGCAAGGAATTGTTCCAAAGCTTCAAGTCTGGAAACTTTAAAAAGGTGTATCTTGCTAACAACAAACCGTTAGTGATTGAAGGAAAGGGGGATGTCTGCATAAAAACTCTAGTAGGAAATCAGTGGACATTGGAGGATGTCAGATATATTCCTGATCTCAAGAAGAATTTGATCTCTGTTGGTCAGTTGGATAGCACAGGGTACGCAGTAGAGTTTGGGAAAGGTTTGTGAAAAATTGTGAAGGACGCTATGTTTGTAGCACGTGGCACAAAATCTAGAACTTTGTACACCACTGCAGGGTGTATAAACATGGCTACTGTTGCTGAGGGTGCTTCCGGTTCATGTCTGTGGCACAACAGACTTGGACACATGAGTGCCAAAGGAATAAAGATGTTGGATGCAAAAGGAGCTTTAGAGGGGCTGAAATCTGTTGACATAGGTCTTTGTGAGAGTTGTGTTATGGGTAAACAGAAACGAGTAAGCTTTATAAAGACTGTGAGATAGCCAAAGCAAGTACGACTGGAAATAGTCCATACAGACGTTTGGGGACCATCTCCTGTTTCATCACTTGGTGGATTCAGATTCTATATCACCTTCATTGATGATTTCAGCAGAAAGGTATGGGTTTACTTCTTGAAACATAAGTTAGATGTGTTTGCTACTTTCAAGAGGTGGAAAGCTAAAGTTGAAAATCAGACTGGCTTGAGGTCTGATAATGAAAGAGAATAGGACAAGTCAGAATTCAAAAAAATTTGTGAAACTGAGGGAATCAGATTGATGAGGACAGTTCCCGGGAAGGCAAGGCAGAATGAAGTTGCTGAAAGGATGAACAGAATATTGAATGAGCATGCAAGGAGCATAAGGATACTTTGTGGGCTGCCTAAGACATTTTGGGCAGATACTGTGAGCACAACTGCATATTTGATCGACAGGGGACCATAAGTTCCTCTGGGGTTCAAGATTCCTGAAGAAGAATAGACAGGAAAAGAGCTCAAGTATTGTCACTTAAGAACTTTTGGTTGCACTGCTTATGTTCATGTTGATCCAGAGAAAAGATATAAGCTTGATGCTAAAGCTATAAAGTGCTACTTTATAGGTTATGGTTCTGACATATTCAGGTATAGGTTTTTGGGATAACAGGAACAAGAAAATCCCAAGACATTGTGATGTGACATTTGATGAAAATGTCTTGTACAAGGACAGAGAGCAAAAGGTTCAAGAAACTACAAAGCAAATGGGAGTTGATCTTGAGTTGCCGAAGAGTACACCCAAAGATGTTGCAGCAGATACTCAACAAACTCTAGAGACTATTGTTGAGGAACCATAAGTGGAACAAGTGATACCTGAGCAGGCTGAGAGAAGATCATCCAGGACCATTAGAGCACCAGATAGGTATTCACCATCATTACATTATCTGTTGCTGACTGATGAAGGAGAACCAGAGTTTGTTGCTGAGGCCTTACAGGTGGAGGATTCAATCAAGTGGGAGCAAGCCATGGATGATGAGATGATCTCACCTGAGAAGAATAAAACGTAGATGTTGACTGAGTTACCTGCAGGGAAGAGAGCCTTGTTGAACAAGTGGGTGTTCAAAATCAAGGCAGAACCAAATGGTACAAGAAGGTTCAAAGCTCGGTTAGTAGTTAAAGGATCTTCACAAAGGAAAAGTATTGATTATGCTAAAAATTTTTCTCCTGTTGTGAAATTAACTACTATCTGAATTTTATTGAGCATTGTTGCATCGGAGAATCTGTATCTTGAGTAAATGGATGTAAAGACTGTGTTTTTACATGGAGATTTGGACAAGGAAATCTATATGCAGTAGCCAGAGGGGTTTGTAGTTCCAGTCAAGGAACGCATGGTGTGCAAGCTCAACAGGAGATTGTATGGGCTGAAGCAAGCACCTAGACAGTGGTACAAGAATTTTGATTCCTTTATGAGCAAGAGTGACTTCCGCTGAAGTGACAAGGATTAGTGTTGCTACTTCAAGAAATATACTGATTCTTATGTAATTTTACTATTGTATGTGGATGATATGTTGATTGTAGGATCCAGTATGAAGGAGATAAACTCTCTGAAGGCAAGCCTGTCTTCTGAGTTTGAGATGAAAGATTTAGGTGTAACGAAGCAGAATCTTAGGATGAGAATTTCTCAGGATAGATCTGTTCTCACTTTGAATCTATCCCAAGAGCAGTACGTCGAGAAGGAGCTGGCCAGATTCAGAGTTAATGATATTAAACCCAGGACTACTCCATTGGCAAATCACATAAAATTGTCAAAAGAGCAGTCACCGAAGACAAATCAGGAGCGGGAACACATAACACTTGTTCCATATGCTTCTGCAGTTGGAAGTCTGATATATGCTATGGTTTGCACTAGACCTGACATAGCATATGCAGTGGGAGTTGTTAGCAGGTACATGACAAACCCCAGGAAAGAGCATTGGAAAGCTAAGAAGTGGCTTCTAAGATATTTGAAAGGTACATCCAGTATTCTCCTTATTTATACCGTAGGTGGTACAGCAGTGAGTTGGATGTCCAGTCTTTAGAAGTGCGTTGTTCTTTCATCTACTGAGATTGAGTATGTGGCAATAGCTGAAGCTGGAAAGGAGATGATATGGCTGGCAGATTATCTGGAAGAACTGGGCAAGAAGCAACTTAAGAAGATTCTTTACACAGATAGCTAGAGTGCCATACAGTTGGTGAAGAACCCATTCTATCATTCGAAGACGAAGCACATTAGAAGACGATACCATTACACTCGCAGGGCAGTGGAAGAAGGTGATATGTGTTTGGAAAAGATAGAGGGTGCAAAGAATCCAGCAGACATGTTGACTAAATGTGTTGATGTTGGTAAACTAAGGTTGTGCAAGACCTTAGTTGGCTTTTTGTAGTTGTGTCTACAGAAGTTGCGGTGTGGCGAACATATTGATGATGGAGGAATATTTTTTAATTTTTTTAGAATTGATGACAGGATCAGTCTTCAAGTGGGAGAATTGTTAGGTTGTGGAGCCTGATTAATATGTGACGTACTGTTATATATTAATGTTCACGCGGTTCAACCTTTTATTCTCATTCTCTGTGTAATTGTACATACTCCAAGTCATTAATATAAATAGTCCGTCCGCAGTGGAGGTTACCCACAGGTGTTACCACGAAATTGATTCTCTCTCTCTCTCCTAAAAAACTCTCTCTCTCTAGTTTTCTTCATCCTCTCCACAAATTTAGGGCCCGTTTGGCCATGGAAATTTTTTCCTTTTTTACGGAAAATTTTTTTGGAGTTGGAAATTATGGTGTTTGGCCATGAAAATTCGGTAAATAATTTCAAAAAATTTTTCTGAAAAGAGAGAACAGGTTTTTGTTGTTTTCACAATTTTTTAACTCCAATTCCAACTTTTATTATTATTATATATAATTCATATCTTTTAAATTTTTACATAAAACTCTCCTCATAACATTAATTTTTCAATATTACGTATATAGCAGTTTTAAAGAATAAGATAATTGTAATTTCAAACTTAATGTTATCTTAATTAATATATATCTCTTTTTCTCTCTCATCATTATTTTTATCCCTTATTTAATTTTCTACCTTATTTAAGACATTATTTTACTGCTAATTTATATTTATACCCATAAATATATAAGTATTATATTTATACCCATAAATATATAAAGTATTATATTTGTCACACTCCTTTTCTAACCAAAAAGATATTGGATTTTAAGTTTCGAAAGGATTTTTGTTATTAAAGTGACAAAATGAAGGTTGTTTCAAAAAAGAATTATTTATAATTTTTTATTCAGAGTCACCACTTGGCATAATCTAGTGTGCCAAGTCACCTTTGAAAAATCCTTTTAAAAACTGTTTGACTCTTTGAAACTGGTGTGCGAACAGAGATTCCGGCTAAGGAATTCTGTTGATCGAGGGGAAGGTGTTAGACGCCCCTCGATCCCATGGTTCGACCACGGTCGCTTGGTGGAGCGTATCGGCTAATTGACATTACAAATGTATAAATCCACACAAAACACATAAAGTGATCAATCAAACACACAAAATAAAGCAAATCCAAAATACAATGTTCAGTCCAATTATACAGTCCAAAATAAAAATTGTGAAATATAAATCTTATTCTAACCTACATTTCTCCTAACTATGCTCTCGTGCTTCACCCGATGCCACGGTCCTTCATCACGAATGTCTTTCGCCAACACAATACGTCGGGGCATTTCTTGGTGAATAAATACAATGTGTCTCGGGACATTCTCCGGCTAAATGAATACATATGAATTAAATACGATAAACTAGAAAGAGACACTCACACGCACATTCCAACATTCAACCAAAACACAAGTTCTAAATTTGCCTACCCGAACCTATATTTGCCTATCCCACTCGACTATCACGATACTACCAAGTTCGATATCAATGAATCAAAACAACAATAATCACTTTATCAACTTTTAACTTCTGCCCCAAAACAACCAATTTTAATTCTCAAACGAGATACCGTTTCATCACATAATCCATAATCAATTCACAATCAAGGGAATCAAATGATGAATCAAAACAACAAACAATTCACATCATCACGGATCAACCAACACGGTATTCAATTCAATGCACCGGATATCATCAATAATGAAATAAAAGAGGTAAAAGAGTAGAATTGGACCTCATTTGTAGCTTTTGAATTCAATGTTACTAGGATAAAGAAAGTCCGCACCGAAAACCTCTAACCAAACCTCGATCCACGAACCCGCAACTCGAATCTCTAACCCGACCAACCAAACTTGAACAACTAATTCTATAACCAATTAATACCAATGAAGCTAGGAACTCATAGAAGCTAATGAGATTAGAAAATCGTCGATGACCATTATATTATCTCCAGTGAAATTTGAGGGAGAAAAGATGATGAGAGTGAACTAATTTGGTTGCTGTTTCACTGGAGTTTTGAAAAAAGCTCAGACAACGCCGGGAAATGGATCACAACTCAATTTTAAAGCAACAACGACGTTCTCGCTGGAATTATTAGCCTCGACTTCTCCCTTCTCTCTCTCCCTCTTCGCTACTCTCTCTTTATTCTTTGTTCTGTTTCTCTACCCGTGAAGAAAAGAATCAGCAAAATGGAGTTTTTTTTTATATCAGTGCTCGTTCATCTATGTGGAAGAAGATGGATTTTTTGTGTGCCTTTTTCATGGACCCCCTGAGTGTATCTACATTCTGTTAGTTGAGATTATTATACTGAGGGATGAGTTGTCCCCTTTCCCATGGGTCCCACCTCCTATTTTGTTGCTTTGTATATTATGCCCTTTTCTTTCCTGTGGGCCCCTTTGGAATTGTCTATAAGAATTAAAAAAAAAGAAATGGCATGCCTTTCATGAATTGTGAGAATGTGAATGTATATGTCATCTGTGGGGCCCTTATTTTTTGTTGTATTCCTTTTTTGTTCCCTTTTCTGTTAGTGATAATTGAATATGAAAAGAAGGGGTAGGGTATAAGGTAGGGGTGTGGGGTGGTGAGTAGGGAGTGGGGTAGGTTGTTAGAATGATTTGTAAAGTTGGTTAGGATAGGATTAAAACAAGATAGAATTTATTAGGTATTATGTTAAGAGTTGTTGTTTTTTGTATTTTTGTGGAGGGATTATCACACGGTTGGGGGTAAACTGTAGGATAAGGTAAAATGAGTAAAAATGATATCGGGGAGGGAAAAAATTAGGTGTCTACATCATTCCCCCTTTGAATGTAAACACAAAGTGTTTTGAGACAAAGAAGTAGACAACGAGATAGAATTTTAACCCGACCATTATTCAAAAGCAAGGAAAAGGAACACAGACACAATCGAATCCTTACTTTGGACAAACTACCCATCCTGAATTATGTCGGGATCAAGTTCCCTGTGGTTCAAGGATTGAGAAGGAAGGATTGTATCGAGTTGGAGAGTCGAGTGAGGTCCTGTTGAGGTTCCGGTCCGCAGCTCTGTCATTACATCAAAATAAAAATTACAAGTTAAAACATAAATGAAATTACAAAATCCTATCTACGCAGCTTCTTTTGGACTCTTGACTTGAGTTTCATCACCCTATTCTTCAGGCGGGCTCCTAACTTGAAATTACTTCATTCTGTTTTCTGGGCGAGCTCCCGACTTGCAATTTCATCACTTGTTGCTTGGTTTTAATTTCTTCATCTTGTTCTTTAGGCGGGTTCCTAACTTGTTATTTTTTAATTTATTGATTTTCAATTTCTGCACCTTGTTGCTTGACTTTCAACTTCTTCACCATGTTGCTTAACTTTTCACTTATTCGCCCTGTTCTTCGGGTGGACTCCTGAAATCACATCAAAATTAAAAGAAAATTATCCCAAACAAAGATTATTATAAAGAGATTTCATTTGCCAGTAAAGTGAAGTTCCAAACACAAGAATTAAATTTGCCCCAGTTTATCATCAAAGGACTTTTGTGAAAGTCGCATCATTATAGGAATCAAGGAGAATGACTCGACTAAAAGGTACGTCTTATAGGAATCAAGGGAGATGACTCGACTAAAAGATACGTCTTATAGGAATCAAAGGGAATGACTCGAATAAAAGGTACGTCTTCTAGGAGTTTTTACCATGATTTAATTATCAAAACTGTGCAGCAATATTGCTTCTTGCATTTGTAAAAGTGAGAAATTATAGGCCTTGATGTTTAGGCTTTGAAATCCTTGATTTGAAGGTAACATGTGTTCCTGTTTCATGCAAAGAAAGGTGGTGAGTTTAAAAACATGGAGGAAGGTTTGTGGCTTTGGATTTCGTGGCAAACGCTCTTTCCGTCATCACATTTAACCTTGCTTCCAACCATTACATATATCATTGACTTGATGCATCATTGATCCAAACTCAGATTATTAAGAGTGACTTTGAAACAAACACAGTATCTTTGCTTTGCCATGCTCCTCAGATAAACCCTTTGAACTTTGGTATTTCCATGAGGTTCCAGACTTGTCTATTGACAAAACTTTCTGTATGCCTTATTTCAACTCACAATTATATTTTTTTCATGCGTTGGCCTTTTTTCCTTGCTTTGTACAATTGAAGAAGCTGGTAGCCAGTTTTGAAATCTTTTCTCTACTTGTTTTGACATAGACTTGACTCAAAGATAAGAGAAAAATGAAAATGATTTTATTTGAATAACTGACTCAAGAAAAATAAAAATATAACTATAGAAAAGAAAGAAACGATAATGAATATCCCCATTGAAAAAGGTGAAAGAAAAGTTTACCTAAAAATGACAATCAACTCTAATGATTATGACATCCATATTGGATTAAACTGCCTGATCTTTCCATCCAAAACTCTCACAAATTGTTGTTTAGTTAATGACCTTGAAAGTGAGTTGCTTTCTTGGGCCAATTGCATTCGGAGACCTCATTCGGCTAGTGGCGCCTTGAAGGGTTTTCTCCAACAAACCTCTCTCATTTCCTTTTATCACATGACCATTATCTTATAGTATCCGAGAGGGGTTTTTTTTTACTAATAACTCACAGTTGTCTCATAGTGCCCGTAAGGGTTTTCACCGATAAGACTCTCTCATTTTTATCTCTCTCAACTTACCATCATCTTACAGTGCCCATGAGGGTTTTCACCAATAAGACTCTCTCATTTTTATTTCTCTCTTGATTCCTTATGCCGAGGAAGATAAGTAGTATCCAAAATGCGTCATCACATCCATTGCATGCTTAGCCTTAACATTCTCAAATATTGTTCTATAAGTCTTTCTTTGGTTGTAACTTGGCTTTTGGATAGAGTTAGAAAGAAAGGATGGCATGGGGCATAAACGACACCTGAAGTGGGGTATGACTTACAACTTTTGGAATCGACTCTAACAATGAGGATTAACTCATGCCCCAGTTTCTTTTGACTGGGCAGTTCTAAACTATTTATTTGGTTGGACCGAGCCCAGAGTAGGGTAGCCTACGTATCTCACCCCCGAAAGAGGAGAATCAGGTCACGCGTAGTTCCGGCGGCTTGTTCTTTTACTTGATTCTGATTTTTTTTCTTTTTTTTATTTTATTGACTTTTTTTTCCTTTTTGGGACCTTCTGACTCTATTTTTTCTTGACGCTTTTTTCTTTTTCTTCTTTTGGACACATTTTTTCTCTTGTTTCTTTTTGAAACTTTCTGACTCTATTATTGTTCTTGACACTTTTCTTTTGAGCTTTGCTGACTCTATCTTGATTCCAAAAGAGGGGTATGAAAGAAAATAAGACTAAAGATCAAATGGGGTAAACAAAGGATGACACAATGTTTGGATAGCATAATGAAATTCCTTCGTCATATCAATCCTTGAAAATGCAAGTACATATCGTGCAATATGAAAGTGAGAGATGAAGATCATTTGTGATATTTTTACAGCACTAATTTTAACTGAGACTGTGCGTCGCTACTTCTTCTGCCAACTCCATCTTTGTTGTACATTCCTCATACTTTCGTGGAGCTAATTTTTCTATTCCTTTTGATGTAGGATCACACATCCACTATTTGACCTAATTGAGATATGTCTTTCAAATGCTGACCAAGTTATTCTCACCATTCTTAAAATAATTGCCTTAATTTTCAAAGAAGGCTTCAACTTGATCACCAAATTCCCCAACACTCTATCTATTTTCTCAGACGCTCTATTTTTCTAACTTTAACCCTCTGATTCAATGCTCATGCTTAAATTGGATTTTAAGATCTGGCTTAAAATTTTCCTAGCATGTCATATCACTAGAGTCAACATAAAATGTACTATGTAAAAAAAACAAAAAATAACACATATTTAAAATACAAAGGAAAATGGGACACTTCATTTAGTTGAAACAAAAGATAGAAGGGTTTGAACATAAACGACAAAAGGACAAAACAAGATAGATTCCGAACTACAACCCTGAAATAATTCGGATAACAGAAAATAAAATAAAACAAACTACTAAACCTCTTCCCAGTAGGGAGAGGGGTGACTTCTCAATTGCTCAGCCTGATATCTTAGCCACTGGTTTGCATATCAACATGACTAGATTTTCCTTCACTGTCAATGTTCTGCATCATAATTGATCCATCTTGAATCATCTTTTTAATTTCTCTGTTCAAATCTCGACAATCTTCAATACTATGACCCTGAGCATCAGAATGATACGCACATCGTAAATTAGGATCAAAATTTATTGAACGCCGATTAAGAGTGCACCCAAGGAGAGGAGTAATCATGCCCCATTGTACCAATCTCTGAAATAAACTGGCATATGACTCTCCAATTGGTGTGAAGTTATCTCTCGACTTCTACCTCATTTCATCATTTGGCTTGGATCGAAAATCAGGCTTAGAAGGATTTTGGTATGTTGTGGAGTTAGAGGACGAATCTGAGGAGTTGGTGTGTTCCACTGTGGGTAACATGGGATTTTAATATGTGGTTGTGCATTATATACTAGATACAGAGGTGGAGGAGCTGAGTATAATGGATTTTGGGAGTGATTATGTGGAGCTTTGGAATGAACTAGGGTTTGAGCCTGAAAGTGACGATAATGGGTCTTCTTGACTGTGTCCGCTGTCCAACTACAATAGAAGATGGATCTTCCTCATTCTTGGTCTCCCCTACACTTCCTGAACCCTTTTGAATTGCTTGAGTTGTCGGTTTTAATATTGCAAAACTCATAATGCGACCAGTCTTAATTCCCTCTTCTATCATCTCCCCCATTTTAAGGACCTCAATAAATGACTTGCCTAATGTAGGTAACAAGTGTTGATAATATGTGTCATCCTGCGCTTGAATAAACACCTCCACTATTTTGCTTTCTTTCATTGGCGGTTTTATTCTAGCAGCTTGTTCGTGCCATCTGATCGCATACTCCCTGAAACTCTAAGTATTCTTCTTTTTTATACTAGTTAGGGATTTTTCGTCAGGGATCAACTCCATATTGTATTGAAATTTTTGCACAAATCCATTAGCTAGTTCATCCCAACTAATCCACTTGTTAATGTCTTGGTCAACAAACTATTCCAAAGCTAGGCCTGAAAGACTCTCTCCGAAATAAGCCATGAGTAGTTCTTCCTTCCCTCCAGCGCCTCTTAATTGGTTACAATAGCGCCTCAAATGTGCCACTGGGTCCCCATGTTCGGCATATTTCTCAAACTTTGGCATTTTAAAATCAAGAGGAAGATGGACACCCAGAAACATGCACAGATCTTTATATGAGACACTTTTGTACCCCCCAAGTCCTTGGAGATTCTTCATAGCCAGTTCCAAACTTCTCAATTTTCTGGTCATTTCCTCTTGTTCTTCTTTCATAACAGGCTTTTCAGCATTAAAGGAAAATTCAAGCGGAGGAGTGTAGCCATATGGTCCAGTCGACTTAAATATGGGCTTGAAAGTATAATTCTGATCACTAGAAGTATTCATTAAAAGGTCGCTCGTAGAGTGAGGAATTACAACAGTTGGATTGACATTAAAAGAAGGAGCTTCATACAAGGGTGGCACCGCAAAAGCATGAACAACAGGTGGAGCCGAGTATATGGTAGCTTTGTGTTGAGGAGTGGGGAAATAAATATTGGAAGTGTTTGGATAGTGTTGCCCTGGAGCAGGTTCTAATGCATGTTGTGGTATGTCAACAAAAATAGGAAACTGTGTATGTGACACTAGAGGCAAGCTAGAAAGATGTTCCAGATTATCAGCAGGACATGGAGGAGGTGGCAACCCATTAGCCCAAGCTCGATGCATTTCTATCATTTGTTGCCTTAATTTTTGAATCTCTTCATTAGCTCCTAAATTCTCATTTCCCGAACTCCCTATATGATCAGTGACAATAAACTCGATATCCTTGTTGGCCATAACTTTCTCTGTGACTTGGTGCAATATGGAGGACCATCCAAAATGCCACAAACCAACCACCTTAAACTAACTGAACAAGAGATAGCAAATGTGTTAGAATTCAACACTTTTTTTCAAAACCTCTTTTTTTTTTTGTTTTTGAAAAGGTCACCGAACCCAAGAAGGGCACCTATATATCTCACTCCCGAGAGAGGAGAATCAGGTGTGCGTAGTTTGTGAAGTCTTGCCAAAATGGCCAATCAAATTTTTTTTTTTTTTCATTTTCTTGAAACTTTACGAAGAAAAGAAAATAACAAATTGTCAAAAGAATTGACGAAAATCTTTTTGAATTTTCAGCTATAAAATTCATATACAAAATGAAACCTACGATTATCAAAGAAAAATCTTTTTGGATTTTCAATTTTGCATTCATACGTAAATAAAACTTGAAACTATTAAAGGAAAATCTTTTTGTGGTTTTCTTTTAGAGATGTATATGACACCTACTCTAAATGAAGAGTGAAGAAGATTTTTTTTTTTTTGAATTTTTCAGATTTCTATTCAAAATAAAACCTATAATTACCAAGAAAAAATCTTTTGGGGTTTTCAATTTTGAATTTCATACGAAAATGAAACTTGAAGCTATTAAAGGAAAATCTTGTTGTAGTTTTCTCTTGAAGATGTATATGAAACACCTACTCTAAATGAAGAGTGCATAAAATATTTTTTTGAATTTTTAAAATAAGATCCTCGAACCCACAATAGGCTGCCTACGTATCTCACTCCCGAGAGAGGAGAATCAGGGGAGCGTAGTTCGTCTAGATTGAACAATTAACGATTAACACAAACGAATAAAATCTTTTTTGGGATTTTAATTAGACACTTCAACTAATACTGACACCAACAATTACGAAGGAAAATCTTTTTGGTATTTTCACTATATAAAAATGTACAAAGCTCCTATTGAAAGGAAAAAATATTTTTGGAGTTTTCGAATTATGAATGCTTACTAAAGAAATAAAAGGAAAACTTTTTAACATTTTTGATTTTTTGGGAAATGAGTGCAAAAAGTTAAAAAAAAAAAAATTTAAAAAAAATTTTGAATTGCGAAAAACAAAAGCCATAAAGAACCCTAAAAACTACCAAATCTTTTTTCTTTCTTTTTTCTTTTTTTCACTCTTTTTTTCTTTTTTTTTTTTCAACAATTTCTTGCCTACACACTTTGCCTCTAACTCATGCTTTTGCCCAAATCAATCTGTCAAATGACCTTGTTACTCTCAAAGATGCAACATTTAGCACGTAGGGATGCCTTAGAGGTGAGTTTCCTACAAAGGACCAAGTAGGTCCCGCTAGGTCTCCAATATGATGGACATAAGCATGACCTAAAGGCTGACCTACATTGGAGTTCACTAACAAGGATGTCTGGGGAGCGTATGGTCGATAGTGGCTGCTTTGCTTTCTACCTACTTCATAACATCGACGGCTCCCCCCTAAAATAAGGGTGACTCAACTAAAGGTCGTATAGAATACGTGTACTACGGACTTGTTGCAGTAAAAATGACTCGGGTTATGCACATGATGTCAGATATAAAGCGGTAACATATAAGATAAAAACTGTAAACAAAGAGCACGTAGGCCCTCAACAGTGATAATATAATAACACAAAACAACACAAACAAAATGTCCATACACCTATAGTGCCAAACTAAGCCGATACAACTCCAAAATAAGCTTGAATTCTGAAATAATCTCCAGCAGAGTCACCATAGCTGTCACACCCTTTTCTAACCAAAAAGATATTTAATTTTAAGTTTTGAAAGGGTTGTTATTATAAAAGCGACAAAATGAAGGTTGTTTCGAAAAATAATTATTTACAATATTTTATTCAGAGTCGCCACTTGGCATAATCCGGTGTGCCAAGTCACCTTTGAAAAATCCTTTTAAAAACTGTTTGACTCATTGAAACTGGTGTGCGAACAGAGATTTTGGCTAAGGAATTTTGTTGATCGAGGGGAAGGTGTTAGGCGCCCCTCGATCCCATGGTTCGACCACGGTCGCTTGGTGGAGCGTATCGGCTAATTGACATTACAAATGTATAAATCCACACAAAACACATAAAGTGATCAATTAAACACACAAAATAAAGCAAATCCAAAATACAATGTTCAGTCCAATTATACAGTCCAAAATAAAAATTGCGAAATGTAAATCCTATTCTAACCTACATTAATCCTAACTACGATCTCGTGCTTCACCCGATGCCACGGTCCTTCATCACGAATGTCTTTCACCAACACAATACGTCGGGGCATTCCCCGGTGAATAAATATAATGTGTCTTGGGACATTCCCCGGCTAAATGAATACATATGAATTAAATACGATAAACTAGAAAGAGACACTCACACGCACATTCCAACATTCAACCAAAACACAAGTTCTAAATTTGCCTACCCGAATCTATATTTGCCTATTCCACTCGACTATCACGATACTACCAAGTTCGATATCAATGAATCAAAACAACAATAATCACTTTATCAACTTTTAACTTCTGCCCCAAAACAACCAATTTTAATTCTCAAACGAGATACCGTTTCATTATAATCCATAATCAATTCACAATCAAGGGAATCAAACGATTAATCAAAACAACAAACAATTTACATCATCACGGATCAACCAACATGGTATTCAATTCAATGCACCAGATATCATCAATAATGAAATAAAAGAGGTGAAAGAGTAGAATTGGACCTTTTTTTGTAACTTTTGAATTCAATATTATTAGAATAAAGAAAGTCCGCACCGAAAACCTTTAACCGAACTTCGATCCACGAACCCGCAACTCGAATTTCTAACCCGACGAACCAAACTTGAATAACTAATTCTATAACCAATTAATCCCAACGAAGCTAGAAACTCACAGAAGCTAACGAGATTAGAAAATCGTCGATGACCATTATATAATCTCCAGTGAAATTTGAGCGAGAAAAGACGACGGGAGGAAACTGATTTGATTGTTGTTTTGCCGGAGTTTCGAAAAAGGCTCAGACAGTGCCGGAAAATGGATCACAACCCAATTTTAAAGCAACAACGACTTTTTCCGGCGAGAAACTCGCCGAAATTGTTAGCCTTTAATTCTTCCTTCTCTCTCTCTCCCTCTTTGCTACTCTCTCTCTATTCTTTGTTCTGTTTCTCTACCCGTGAAGAAGAAAATCAGGAAAATGGAGTTTTTTTTTTATATCAGTGTCCGTTCATCTATGTGGAAGAAGATGGATTTTTTGTGTGCCTTTTTCATGGACCCCCTGAGTGTATATATATTCTGTTAGTTGAGATTATTGTATTGAGGGATGAGTTGTCCCCTTTTTCGTGGGTCCCACCTCCTATTTTGTTGCTTTGGATGTTGATGCCCTTTTCTTCCCTGTGGGCCCCTTTGGAATTGTCTATAAGAATTAAAAAAAAAAAAAGAAATGGTGTGCCTTTCATGAATTGTGAGAATGCGAATGTATATGTCATCTGTGGGGCCCTTCTTTTTTGTTGTACTCCTTTTTTGTTCCCTTTTCTGTTAGTGATAATTGAATGTGAAAAGAAGGGGTGGGGTATAGGGTAGGGGTGTGGGGTAGTGAGTAGGGAGTGGGGTAGGTTATTTGGATGAGTTGTAAAGTTGGTTAGGATAGAATTAAAATAAAATAGAATTTGTAAGGGATAATGTTAAGAGTTGTTGTTTTTTGTATTTTTGTGAAAGGTTGGGGGTAAACGGTAGGATAAGGTAAAATGAGTAAAAGTGATACCCAGGAGGGACAAAATTAGGTGTCTATAATATTTATAATAGAAATATACAAAGTATGTTATATATAAAGTTTATACCATGTACATACCATATACACACAAATATAAATATACAAAGTATTAAGAAACATACTAAGCATATTTATAATATAAATATACAAAGTATGTTATATATGAAGTTTATACCATGTATATACCATATACACACATAAATAAAAATACAAAGTATAAAGAAACATACTAAGCATATTTATATATTTATGGTATATGATATAATATACCATAAATATGCAAAGCATGTTTTACATAGAAATAATTTAGTCATACACAGTAAAATCTTTCATGTATAAGAAAATTAAAAAAATAAATTAGCGGCACCCTAAAATTTAATTACAACTCATAATTTCCTATTTTTTAGGAACGGAAAATGAAGAAAATAAATTAAATAAATTCCTAAAAAAATAAATTTGTTTGAAAGATAATATTTGTTACCTAAAAAACAGGAAGCAGTGACCTGTCAATATAACATCCATATTTAAAATTTTCAAATATGAGAAAACGGCTATTAATGTAAATATTATATATGTCATAATTGAAATTTATTAAATATGGCCATGTATATGTAATTATTTTTATAATAGTGGCTAATTGTGCTCTTTTTCCATTAATAGGTAAATTTTAGCTGGGTGATTTTGATAGTTTGTAAAAGTTAGGGCATAAAATCATATTTTAAAAAGTTTTTTCAAAAGTCCAAAAAAAAAATTAAAAAAAGACAGGGTCAAACACAACTCCAACTCCAATTTCAACTCCAACTCCGAAAAATTTTAGTTTTCAGGGTCAAACGGCTTCTTAGTGTGTGTGAACTGCTAATCGATCCTAACAAGATATACGTTCAAGATTTATTATATAGATTAGTCTCTCTATTTCAAGTGTACTTTTCTATTTAATTTTTCCATGCTTTAAAAGAAATCTCATTTATTTTACTCATAATAATGAGATAATTTATAGTTACAAAACTATCTCTAATTTGATTTAGACAAAAGTGTTTTGTTCCTTATTAAATTAGATGTGTTGTTAAAATACGTCAGATAAATTATATCAGTGAAAAAATATAGGTACAATAAATATTTTTTAATATAATTTTCTTATACACTATATTTCTGACAAAGAATGTTCAACATCTTTCAATTCATGTGAGTCCAGACCATAGTACTAGGGGTGAGGGGTTGATTTATTTTGTTATATTGTCAACTCAAATTCGTTTGTTCTCACCAGAGCGCGCCCCCCTCCTTTAAAAGTGGAATTGGTTTGTAGCTTGCACACTTAAATTGGATATTTTAATGATATTAAGATTTTGTTGCAGATTATTTATATCATTATTAATTCGATATTTATTTGAAGATTTGTATGAAATTAGCCGTCCATCAATTTCATTCATGACAACCAATCCATCATTAATTACTGCCATCTACTACGCACAATCACTATCGCCGTTAATTAACATAATCTGTCGTCACTACCACTAACCATCATTTAATTACAATCAACACCACCAAACATTGTCACCCTAACAACCATCATGGCATCATTAGTCACCACAATATTTCGCCAATGCCACTATATTATTTTTTCTTCACAATATATCATCAATCACAATCATCTTTAGTTAACACTATCATTCATCTCAGCTATCAGCCGCCGCCACCAACATTTATCACCTCAGCCACTATCACTACTAGCTACCAACTCACAACACCACCATTAGCTAACATCGTTCTCAATTGATAACCATTATCTCTAGTCATCACCACCATCTAACGCCATAGAATTTATTTAAAACATTTTATTGATATATTATTAGATTAATTTGATATTTTATTAATTTTTAAATAAACATAAATTTCAAGATGTTGAAAATAATGAACAGTCTTAATTATATTCAGGCTTTAAACAATAACATTTATACGTGTGTTTAAATTCTGATATAACTAAATGTTAATGCACATGTAAAATAAATCACATAATATAATAGAATGAAACACATTTTAATCGTATAACACTAAACTATAACCGCTATAATTTGATTATCGTATATATACAAAATACAATTTTTGATATCGAAAATGAGAATTATGGTAATCAAAATAAGATAAGGTAGGTCTATCAACATGTTATAAGATATATCATGATCATTCTAAATTCAATAATAGATCCTTTTGCTGTGGTCTACAATTCATCATAATTCCTAGACATTGTAAACGTTGGTTGATTTTTTTTCTTGGAAGCTTTAATTAAAAGATGACATATGTATACCTACTGCTACTGCTAGTTTCCAATTCGTTGAAAAACCCTAGAAAATTGTGATCCAAATCACCGGTAACGATGGCCACAGTGGCCGTTGGCCAGCCTCCTCCTTTGGAGATTGGGTCAACCATTGGTAATCTATGTAAAGAAACAACACAAGCTTTAACATATGCAAACGTTATCAATAAGGATAGCGCCACCAATATAATATCTTCTTCATATAATCTTAACAGGATTGCTTATTTACATGGGGAGCCAAGAATTGTTTGGGAAGAAGAGGAAATTAATCAAATGATTATTAAGGAGGATTTACAATATGCAGTGATTGGTAAGTTCTCATATGGTAGGCCGGATATTCAAGATCTGAGGAGATTAATTCCGAAGCAGTGTGGATTGAAGGGTGAAATTAATATAGGTCTCCTTAGCAATAGATACATTTTAATAAGGGCGTCGAAGTTGGAGGATTATGTGAATTTGTTATCGAAGCCGCAATTTTATATCACGCACAATTATTGGTCTTATCCAATGAGTACGCTAAAATGGGATCCTGTTTGACCCTCAGGAGGAAACTTCAATTGCAATAGCCTGGATTTCTTTTCCATCGATACCTCCAAACTTTTTTGGTAAGGAGGTAGTCTTTTCTCTGGTGGCTGCAGTATGTAAACCTCTATAAATGGATATGGCTACACAAAACAAAACTCGCCCTAGTTGTGCAAGGGTCAAAGTGAAAGTGGACTTATTGGGGGAATTCCCAAAAAGAATTAACATTGGAATGAGGAAGAAAACAGGAGAAATCATTGAGAAATGGATACATATTAAGTATGATTACATGCCTAGGTATTGTAGAACATGTAAACTACAAGGTCATAAGGAGAAAGAATGCTTTGTAATTCATCCGGAACTATACCCAAAAGATGACAAGGACGAAGAGGACCAGCATGTTGAAGATAAGCACAAAGAAGACGCAAGTTCTGGCAAGGATAAAGGGGGTGAAGGGGGCGACAATAATAGACAACAGGAGTGTCAAAAAGATAATCAAAGCAAGGCAAAGGTGGATGTTGCTGGTTTCCAACAGTAAGGGGGTAGAAATTGGAATAGAGGAGGCAAATATAAGTTTAGAGGAAGAGAAATATAGAGTCAAAGGGCACAACAAAAATAAGATCAAGAATTGAACACAACTAACAAATTTGGAGCATTAAATGAGCAATCAGAAGGCAATGAAGAGGGAGAAAAGCTATCCCAGAAAAGCAACAAGGCGGATGGCAATGGTAAAGTCAATGAAGTAGAACAAAAAGGGACCAAAGACACATATTTAGCATATGGGGGTACTCCAAGTCAATTACAGAATATGAGTAAAGAGAGCAGAACACCAGGAAGTTCAGCGTCAAATAACAAGGGAATGCAGAATATAGAGGAATGTAGTATTGACATCAATGTCATTTCAAAAGAGGTTAGAGAATCAACAGAGAACAAATCAGATTTGGCTAATAATGAAGAGATCAACCATGGTCCAATGGAAAATTCACAAAAGGTCAGTCATGGAAGAAGTGATGAGGAAGGAAAAGAACAGGATGTGAGGGCACCAGTGGGAATAGGAGAGGATACTGGTCAACATGGGATTCTTCAAGCTCCAGATATCTAATCTCCAACTGATCATGACATCTAGAATTTTAGAGAGAGAGAGAGTAAGACAATAGACTCGAAGAAGCTATTGAAGCAGTAGGTAATCAAGGAGATTTATCTCCTCGAAAAACAAGCCAGCTGAAAGGAAAGAATAAAAAGAAGTCTAAAACAAATGTCTAGGCATCACACATGGAAACAAGGAGAAAGAAAGGGATCACCACCAACTCTGAACAATGATTAGCAGGATAATTTTTTGGAATATTAGGTCAGTTAACACTCAAAAGTCGTTTGAGAGATCAATTGATCTAAATAAGAGAAATAATTATTCTTACATTGCTTTAATGGAGCCTATCCAAAGTCATAGTGAATTGGATGTGTACAGGAAAAAGTTGGGAATGGATAAGGCTAGAGCTAATTGTTCTGCCAAAATATGGTTATTTTGGAATGACAATTGGGAGGAAGTTGGCTCGACTGATATGTTGCAGCAAATTACAATGCAATTTAATTTTAGGGGGCAAGAGATACGTTTAGCATAACAGCAGTGTATGCTAGATGTAGTGAAATAAATAGATTAGAGTTCTAGCAGAATTTGGAAGATATTGCGGAAAACTCTCACGGTCCATGGTTAGTTGGTGGAGATTTTAACACAATTCTAAATGATTCTGAAAAGATGGGAGGTATTCAAGTAACTCAGGCTGAATCTATTGATTTTGCAAATTTTATAAGCTCTTGTGCATTGAATGAATTAACTTACAAAGAAAGCTCTTATACTTGGTGGAATGGGAGAATAGGCTGATTGTATTTTTAAAAGACTGGATAGATTCTTTGGGAATGATTAATTTTTTGCTAAACTCCCTACTAGTGAAGTTTACCATCTGGTGAGATCAGGGTCAGAGCATGCTCCACTGAATGTTCTGTGTAATGCAACTGAGGAACCAGTGATTAGGCCCTTAAAATTTTTGAATTTCTAGGCAAATCATCATGAGTTTCTGGATGTGGTGAAGTTGAATTGGAATGAAGAAATCACTGCTATCAATCCTTTTTCTGTTATACAGAAGAATCTCAAAAGGGTAAAAAGTGTGTTGGCACAATGGTGCAAGAACACCTTTGGCAATGTTTCCCAACAAATTGCAACTTTGGAGGATTTAATAAAAGCTATGGAGATTCAATTGGAAATTACCCCAATGGAGAATAACAGGATGGAATTGAATAAGGCTGAAGCCAATTTAAAAAGGTATTTGGATATTAAGAAAGAATTTTGGAGACAAAAGAGGGGGTTGAAGTGGTTTAAAGATGGGGATAGAAACATCAAATTCTTTCTTTCTTATGTGAAAGGAAAGAAAAGAAAGCTGCAAGTTACTGAAATCAAAATGAGACAGGGGGATGTTATTACCTCAATTCAGAACATTGGCGATGAAGTAGTGGAGGTATTTAAGGAACAGTTCGAAGAGGGTGGGGAACAAAATGAGGAAGATTATTTGCTGGATACTATTCCCAAAATTATTTTGGAGGAGCAAAATAACATGTTGGATTCGAGTCCTTCAAAGGATGAAGTGAAACAAGTAGTTTTTGATCTAAATAGGGAGAGTGCAAGTGGACCAGATAGTTTCTCAGGGCTCTTCTTTAAAAAATGTTGAGATATTATTGGAGACGAATCACCAACATGGTAAGAGCTTTTTTCAGCGGTATGGAGCTGCCAAGGTACATTACTCACACTAATCTGGTTCTTATTCCAAAAAAAATAGGTGGTAACTATTTTTGGGGATTTAAGGCCAACAAGTCTTAGTACTTTTGCTAATAAGATCATTTCTAGGGTGGTTCTTGCAAGAATTGTTAAAACTCTTCCCGAAGTTATTTCTAAAAATCAAACTGGCTTTGTTAAGGGAAGGAGTATTACAGAGAATGTTTTGCTGGCTCAGGAGATAATAAGAGTTATCAATAGAAGAAATAAATAGCATAATGTGGTGGTTAAGTTGGATATGGCTAACGCATATGATAGAGTATCTTGGAAGTTTCTGGTGAATGTGTTAAGAAGGTTTGGATATTCTGAAAGATTGATTGACATGGTTGTGAGGCTTATTAGTAATAATTGGTATACTATTCTTATCAATGGGCAGCCTTTTGGTTTTTTCAGTCCTCTAGAGGTTTGAAGCAAGGAGATCCCTTATCTCCAACTTTGTTTATAATTGTGGCAGAAGTGTTATCTTGAAATTTAAATAAGTTTTTTGAGGATATGGAGTTTAAAGGATATGGTTTGCCAAAATGGAGTGATAATATCAATCATCTTTCATATGCGGATGACACAATATTATTTTGCTCAGGGAAACTGTATTCAATAAAGAGCATGATGAAGGTGTTGAGGGGATATGAAAAGTTATCAGGACAGATGGTTAATTTGGAAAAGAGCTTATTTTATCTTCATAAGGAAGTGCCAACCTTTGTGGCTGCGCAGATAAGAAGAATGACAGGAATTAGGCAAGGTAATTTCCCTTTTACATATCTGGGATGTCCAATATTTTATGGAAGGAAAAGAAAGTCTCATTTTGAGGAATTAACGAAGAAAGTGATGAGAAGGTTGGCTACATGGCAGAATAAGTTACTATCTTTTGGAGGAAGGTTTATTTTGATCAATAATGTCTTGCAGTCGATACTAGTGTACCTTTTATCAGCAATGAATCTGTCGATTAAAGTAATAAATCAATTACATAAGATTATTGCAAAGTTTTATTGGGGAAACACAGCTGGAGCAAAAAATAAACACTGGGTGTCTTGGGAAGGGATGTGCTACCCAAAGGAGAAAGGGGGATTGGGTTTTAGATCATTACATCACATGTCAAAAGCAGTTTTTGCAAAGCTTTGGTGGGTCTTCAGAACTTCCACATCTTCCTTATGGAGTACCTTTATATGGAATAAATATTGCATAAAGAAATATCCTCTTTTGGCATAGGGACATGGATCGTCTCATGTCTGGAGGAAAATGACAGATATAAGAGAGGAAGTAGAGCATAATATTTGGTGGCAATTAAAAGGGGGGAATTTAATCTTCTGGTATGATAACTGGACAAAGCAAGGGGCCGTGTATTACATTGAGGAAGGAAATGCGGTTTAGGAAGGTTTGGAGGTGATAAGTTGTGTTAAAAATGGAGAGTGGGATATTGAAAAACTACAACAAATCATCTCTCAGGAAATGGTTGAGTACATCAGAGATTGCATTGAACCTCTCATAGATAATCACAATAATCAAAATGATGTTCCTTGGTGGATGGGAAGCACTCATGGGAGGTTCTCTGTTAAGATAGCATAGCAATTAATAAGAAAAAGAAAAGAGGAGAAGAGTGAGAATTTGTACTTGTGGTCGAAAGGTCTGCCTTGGAAAATCAATTTTTTCATTTGGAGAGTGTGGGGAAGAAGGATAGCAACTGATGACAATCTTAAAAGAATGAGAATAAATATTGTCTCAAGATGCTTTTGTTGTGATGTGAGGGGGGAGGAATGTATGTCACACCTTTTTCTAACAGCTCCCAAAGCTATTAAGCTATGAAAGCAGTTTGCTTGTTTTGCAGGAATTAGAATGGAAGGAAGGATCTTGCAACATAACATTATGGCATGGTGGAATCATAAGGCATCATACAAGCTGCAGCAACTATATAGATGCATACCAGCAATTATAATGTGGACCCTATGGAAAATACGGAACAATAGAAAGCATGGAGGAGATACAATCTTTTTGGGGATGGTTCAGCAGGTCCAAGAGCTTATCAAGAAGCTGGTGAATACCTTATACCCGTGGATCACTAAATATATTTAGCAGCGACATTAGGGTCGTAGCAATTACTTTCGTAACTAAAAGTATTTTGTGACGACATATGTAAGTCTCCACAAAACATACATTCTGTGGGGACAAAAGTTACCATAAAAAAGCAAGCAAATACGCCACAAAACAATGATTTAGTGGCGATCTTTTGTCGCCACAAAAGGTTGAATCTTTTTTCTTTTCAAAAATGAATTTTTGCAGCGACTATGGGTCACCACTAATACTCCCTGTTTGTGGCGACTGCGGGTCGCCATTACTACTCACTTTTTGTGGCAATTATGGGTCGCCACTAATACTCACTTTTTTGTGGCAACTATGGGTCACCACTAATACTCACTTTTTCTCTCAAAAAAAATATAAATTATATATTGTTTGCTTCGTTGCCAATAATACAACTATAGTACTTAAAGGTACAAAGAAGATATTAAAATATATTTCTTTAGAAGAGAATTATATAGTTTTTAATGGGTAACAAATCAATGTGATATACATATGAGAAAGAAAATCACAAAATATCTTCAAACTTCTCATGGCTAACAATTTCCATCATAAAATTACCTGTCCCTGAAATAAAAAATAAAGCGAAGTTTCAATTCTAACTTTTTAAAATGCAAGAAATGATTTGAGAAATCTTTATGTTGTTTTGTAAAAGAGATGACAACAATATCTCTGAATTAAAATACTACGGAATACATTAAAGATTCCAGAATGCACAAAATAGTTTGCCCCCTGTGGTAATCTCCCTCAATACTCATCTTACAAATAGGAATAAAAACATACTTATCGAACTGACTCTTCCAAAATGATAAGACTTTTAATTCTTCAAATGATGAATTACATTAAGAAAGCTTAGGAACTTTGACTCAATAAAAATTCTGCCCTTTTCTGTTTTCCAGGAAATGAACTTCTTTTTTAACTACTCTTAGTTAAACCAAAATAGACTAAAAGGACAATGAAACTAACAAAAAGACCTGGCCGGTAAAAAAGAAAGATCTCAATTCAGCTAACACCACCAAGCTTATTCATGCTAGGCATATCAATTCCTAACACATTTTTTCTTAAGGATTTACTTAAGAATTTTCTACGACACGCATGAGATCATTTACTTAACTTCCACTTTATTTTATCCATTATGTGGTCCTAAAATTCTGTTAACTCTCAAAATTTTCAAAAAATTTTGCCAGAATTTCCTTTGTAAATAGGCCTATCAAAAACCTGTCAGCTAACCAGAATACATATAATACGTTTCACAGAGCGTTACAACAATGGATATTGTAATGCCGTATTGATACAAGACTATGTGTGTATCAACAGATTCCAACCAACACAATAACAACAAGATGAACAATAAGGTGCTAGTGAATCGAAAAGGCCTCACACGGCTTCACTAGACTTTGAGTTTATGTGTTTGAACAAGAAAATTAGATGAAAGACAACGTAACAATGCTAGTGAATTGAAATAGGCCTCACACGGCTTCACTAGACTTTGAGTTTGTGTTTTGAACAAGAAAATGAGATAATAACAAGGCAACAATGCTAGTGAATCGAAAGAGTCTCACACGGCTTCACTAGACTATAGATTCAACAACATAATGTTAAAATGATAAAAATTGCTCAACAGAGTACTTACACAAATCTCTTTTGTCACTTCATTAACATATGATCCATCTTCTTTGGTATTGAGTTATTTACACTGAAACGAGATAAAACTCAGCGGGGCAATAAACTTGACAAGGCTACCAAATTTGTGTATATATTATTATTCTATGCAAATTAATTGCAGAAATGAGGAAAATTTCTTATACCAGATATGAATCTGCTTTACTTTTACAATCTGTGAAAATAAAAATTATATGTTATCAAAGTATAAAAAGGCCTTCCACACTCCTCCAACTGCAACCAAAAATGAAGTTCTGGTTTGCTCATTCCAGACTAAACCAGTAGCAGCAGAGCAGATGTGAAGAGCTAAGAATTAGCCTTGTAGCTAAGCCTTCTCTAGGTAAGCTATTATTCAATGAAGAACCAAGGCAAAAGCCGTTTATCAATGAAATTAGTAATGTAGCCAACTAAGTAAAACCCACATGCCAAAATAAACAAAACAACATTAAAACAACATCCAAATCACAAAAAGTTCACAACTTTCAAGAATACCTGCTAAAAATATATAAAAATAAGAAGACTTTAATGATGTGATTAGACCTTAATATGCTATCTTTTTTTCAGGTCAGTTATTGAATCAGTGCACAGCCAAAAATAACTAAATTCGACATGCCAAAATGAACTAGATATCATTAAAATAACACCCAACAAATCACATAAAGTTCAAAGCCAAAACTAAGCAAAACCCACATGACAAAATGAACAAAACAACACTAAAACAACATCCAAATCCCATTGAGTTCACAACTTAATGCTGAAAATATTGAAACAAATATACTTTGATGGTGTGATTAAGCCTTAACATGCTAAAACTAAGTAAACCTCAACAACACCCAAATCAAATAAAGTTCACAACTTCAACAATAATTATTGAAAAATATAGAAACAACAAAACTTTGATGGTGTGGTTAGGCCTTAATATGCCAAATCTAAGCAAACCCCAAATGCAAAAATAAACCAAAAAACAACCAAATCATATGAAGGGCTGCAAATAGACACAACTCCTAAGCTCGAGAAATGTGAGCGAGAGCGTAGCTTTCTGCAGGCCAGACAAAAAAAGGTATACATTATAATTCATTCAAACCCAAGATACACTCTTGTTTCATTGCAACATCTGTGAAGATAATTTGATCTAGTTGCTGGCCTTGTACAACAAAATCTGTATAAGCGAGCTGAATTAGCAAGAATTAATATTTGCCTACCCGGCCTATCATTTGCCTACCAACTTCAACCTATCGTGATACTATCTCAAAATCAATGAAAACAAAATCCACACTATGAATTTAACACATCAAAATATCAAACAATTAAAATTAATTGAGAGAGAGAGATAAGAAATGGACCTCAATTTATTTCAAATCCAATTTGTTCGACGTCGCCACAGGAATCTCGAACAAACGCCAACCAAACAAACAAATCCAACTTCGATCTAACGCCCTTTGCATTGCCTTGCCAAAATAGAACCAAGAGTCACAAACCGAAAAGACCAGAACCTATCCCGTGTCGTTTTCCGATGGATTTTCAATGAATAGTCACCAAAAAGGGAACGGGGTGACTGTTCTTGTTGAATATTGGCCGGATTTTTTTTTAGGAAATTTGGAGTGCGTTGAAGCTGATTTCGATCGGGTTTTAGGGAAGGGACGTTTCTGGTAATGGTTCGATCGGAAAACGTGGGGAAGGGGACTGGTGGTGTTTCTTGGTGGTGGATGACCACTTTTTCCGACGAGATTCAGGCGAAGACTCGCCGGTCTTCGACCCCTGTCTCTCTCTGTCTTCGATCTCCTCCCTCTCACTGTTCTCTCTGTACCTCTCTCTTTCTCAATTTCTCTCTCAAATCTCTATTTATCCACTTTTTTTTTGTTCTGAATGTAGATGAAATGGAAAGATTATATGAGTTTGTTGCTGCCTATTGTAACTACACTTTTATTTTCTTCTTGTATGTTATTGACCTTTTTTTCCATTTTATAATTTTAATAAAGTAGGACAAAGAAAATATTTTTTCTAGATACCCAATAATTGGATTCATCAAAATTTAGGTAAATAATAAATAACATAATACTTCTCTACAAAAATTAAACACAAGAAAGAAAAATTGGATAAAATTGGTTGCTAGTTTAATAAATATAATAATCATAATAATAATGAGACGTCCTATTAAAATAAATTCATGTTACGTCAAAATTATTATAAAAACTATCGATAATAATAACAAGAACAATAACAATTATAGTAAATATAATAATAATAGACAATATATTTGTAAATTATGAGTGTGAACATTTACGTGAAAAAAATAATAAATGTTAATAAAATTAAGTAAAATATCGTATTTGAATTAATAAATTTTAAAAAATGATACTAAAAAGTACCAGAATAATTTGTACATTTTTAAATCATGAATGTGGATTGTCTATATATAAAATATATATCCAAAATATATTTACAAATAACTTAATTTATTTGTTTAAGAAAAAAATAATGCAAAATGAAAATTTGAACTTTTGATTTGGTTTACATTTTGAACTTTTCGGCCTTTTAATTTATATCATTAATTATTCAATATTTTTATTATTATCTTAAATAATTTTTATTTGTAACTAATGTTGTAATATCTCGAGTTGAGAGTCTTATCAGTGGCGACTTCAACGGTCGCCCCTAAATCTTAAACCTTTTGTGGCAACCTACGCATAGTCGCCACTATATAGTAACTATTAGTGGCGACTTTAACGGTCGCCCCTAATTCTTATACCTTTTGTGCGACCTACGCATAGTTGTCACTAAATATGTCACTATTATTATACCTTTTGTGGCGACCTACGTATAGTCGCCACTAAATATGTCACTATTAGGGGCGACTTTGACGGTCGCCCTTAAATCTTATACCTTTTGTGGCGACCTACGCATAGTCGCCACTAAATATGTCACTATTAGTGGCGACTTTGATGGTCGCCCCTAAATCTTATACCTTTTGTGGCAACCCTTATATGTCGCCACAGAAATGCCAGCTTTTGTGGCAACTGTTTGTGTCGCCACTGAAAGTCGTCACAAAAAATTGTATTTCTTGTAGTGTATCAAAGTGAATAACTGGACCTGGCCCGAGCTGGTGGATCCAATGAGAAAATACGTCCCAAAGGTGTACTATCAAAAGGTTGTTTAGACTTTACCAGAAATAGATAAACTAAAATGCAACACTGATGGAGAGTGCAAAGAAAATCCGGGATGGAGCTCAATAGGTTTTTGCATTAGAAATTGAGAAGGAGATTTAATCTATGTTAGATCATAGGGAGTGGGATGGATTACTAACGTTGAGGCTGGGGCTAGAAAAATACAGGAAGCTTTGATTTATTGCCAATCAAGGGGTCTAAATGAGACCAACCTAGAAACAGACTCTCTAAGTCTTGCTAAGATGGTCTGAAATCAGTGGAAAGTTCCATGGGCCCTTGTTGAATTAATAGAAGATATCAGGCATATCATGCAGATTATAAGAGCTATAATAAATCACATATTCAGGGAAGGGAACATGGTTGCGGATTATCTATCAAGTGAAACAGTGGAGAACCAACAATTCAGAGAGTACAACAACTTCACATAATTAACTAATAGATGTAAGGGGTTGATTTGTATGGACAAGGCACAAATTCCAAACTTAAGGATTAAAAGAAGACCTATTAAAAGCATTAGAAGCCTACAACAAGTTTTGTCACACCCCTTTTTTTCAACTCCTGAAAAAATGATTTTAACGTTCGAAAGGGTTTTTCTTATCAAATTCATAAAAGATTGAAAATTTATTTCGAAAAAGGATTATTTACATTTTTATTCAGAGTCTCCACTTGAAATAAATCGGGTGTGCCAAGTCACCTTTGGGAATCCTTTTCAAAACAGTTTGACTCTAGAAACTGATCCGCGAACAGAGATTCCGACTTAGGAATTCTATTGACCGAGGGGAAGGTGTTAGGCACCCCTCGATCCCCTGGTTTGACCACGATCGCTTGGTGGAGCGTATCAGCTAATTTGACACTACGAATGTATAAAACATACAAAGCACGCAAAATAATTAATCAAACAAACAAAACAAAAATGATCCAAAATTCAGTGTCCAGTCCAATTATACAATCCTGAAATAGAAAAATGCAGAAACACAAACCTACTGTATTATAGGCTAATACTAAACTACGCTTCATTGCTTTCTCCACCCGACATCCCGGGCCTTGATCGTGAACATCCTCCGGGTACAAAATACTTTGGGGCATTTTCCGATAAATAAACACAAATACCCTCGGGTCATTCCCCGGCGAATGAATACATCTTCAAATCTTGTGCGATAAAGTAAAAGACTATTCACACGCACATTCACACATTCAACCAAACATCATTCCTAAATTTTTTTGCCTACCCAAACCTCAACTTTTGCTTATCCAATTCGACTTATCATGATACTATCATGCTTCAATATCATCAATGTGTCAAAATTAATAAATATTTAATCTTTTACCAATGTTTTAATTCCCTCCCCCCAAATCTCATTTTTTTCAATCAAATAATCAACTTCAATATAGAAATAATCAATCAAAGCCACGACAATCATAGATATTCAAACATACGATCAAAACTATATCATCAATCATCACGAATCACGCCACTCACAACATCAACATATCAAATTGAGTAAAATAAAAAGAAGGATTTGAGATATTGGACCTGAGGGTTACTTTATTTAATCAACTTGAATCGATTTTAAAAGAGACGAGAGCCTCGGGAACCAATGGACCTCATACAGACCCCAACAACGAAATCAGTCCAACTTTGGTATATTCCAACACTGTTTTTTGCCAAACCAGCCGATAATTACATGAGAGAGGCAAAACCTGCGCCTAGATTTACAATCGCGTCACCAATTTTTTACGAACTTTCTAATAAGACTCACTCTATCGGAGCTATGCTGGATAATAGGGATTGACCACTGACGTTTCTCGATGAGAATTTCACCAGTAAAACCAGAGATGACGGGGTTTCAGTAATACTGGTACCCGACCGGAAGCAGCCAATTTCGGCAAAGAGTTCGCCGAAAAACTCAAACCCAGATGGTACCTTAATAATTTCCATTCATCTCTCTGATTGGGTATGGGTGTTTTGATGGAGAAGAAAGAAAAAAAAAAGTATTTTTCTCTGTTGTCCCAGAGAAAGGAAGAAATAAAATAAGGTCCTTTTCTCGGTTCAAGATGATGATTCCCGTATGTGTGTGTATGACGAAGAGAAGGGAAAAAAATAAAGTGTTTTCTCGGTATGTGTGTGATCTCTGTGAGTGAGTGTATATTGGATCCCCCCTTCCAGTTGTTGTGATGTATTACCTTCTTCCTTCTCCGAAAATAAAAAGGAAAATGTGATAAAAAAGGGGTGGGGTAGGGGGTGCACGTGAACGGGTGAGGGGGTAGGGGTAGGGTAGGTGAGGCTAGGGGTATGGGGTGGTAAGGTGTGAGGTGTCCTCTTTTAATTGGAGAGGTTATTGGGATATTTAAAACAAGATAAAATTTATTACGATTTATTATTTTGGATAAGGATAAAAAATAAATAAAAGAAATAAAGTGATGAGGTGGTTATTTGTTTTGTTTTTATTGTGAAAAAATTACCACGCGGATAGGATACGTGGTAAGACGGGATAAACGATAAAACTAAGTTGTGAAGGGACAAAATTACATATCTACATCATGCCCCCTTTGAATGTAAACACAGAGTGTTTTCATACAAAGAAGTAGACAACGAGACAGAATTTTTTCCCAATCATTATTAAGAAGAAATAGAAGGAAGGAGGACAACCGAATATTGACTTAGGACATCCTAACTACCCTAGTTATGAGGGAATCAAGTGACCGGTATCTCAAAAGATTGAAAGGAGATGGACTATACCGAGTTGGAGAGTCGAGTGAGGTCCCATCGAGGTTTCGGTCCGCGGCTCTATTATTACATCAGAATGAAAATTACAAGTTGAAACATAAATGAAATTACAAAATCCTATCTATGCAGCTTCTTTTGGACTATTGACTTGAGTTTTATCATCCTATTCTTCAGGCGGGCTCCGGACCTGCAATTTTTTCAACTTATGGCTTGACTTTCAATTCCTTCACCCTGTTCTTCAGGCGGGCACCTGACTTGTAATTTTCTATCATCTTCCAATTTCATCACCCTGTTCTTTAGGCGGGCTACTGAAACCAAAATCAAAACTAGAACGAAAATTATCCCAAACAAAGATTAAGATAAAGAAAGATTTCGTTTTTTGAAAGTAAAGTCCCATTCTTTAGGAGGATCCTGGACAGAAATTAAAATCCAATTTTTCAGGAGGGTCCTGAACAGAAAGTAAAATCCCATTTTTCAGGAGGGTCCTGTACAGAAAGTAAAATCCCATTTTTCAGGAGGGTCCTGGATAGAAAGTAAAATTCCATTTTTCAGGAGGGCCCTGGACAGAAAGTAAAATCCCATTTTTCAGAAGGGTCCTGAATAGAAAGTAAAGTCCTATTTTTCGGGAGGGTCCTGAACAGAAAGTAAAGTCCCATTTTTTGGGAGGGTCCTGAACAGAAAGTAAAGTCCCATTGTTCAGAAGGATCCTGAACAGAAAGTAAAATCTCATTTTTTAGGAGGGTCCTGAACAGAAAGTAAAGTACCATTTTTCAGGAGGGTCCTGAACAGAAAAAGTAAAGTCCTATTTTTCAGGAGGGTCCTGAACAGAAAGTAAAGTCCTATTTTTCAGGAGGGCCCTGAACAGAAAGTAAAGTCCCATTTTTTAAGAGGGTCCTGAAAAGAAAGTAAAATCTCATTTTTCAGGAGGGTCTTGAACAGAAAGTAAAGTCCCATTTTAGGAGGGGCCTGAACAGAAAATAAAGTCCCATTTTTAGGAGGGTACTGAGCAGAAAGGAAAGTCCTATTTTTTAGGAGGTCATGAACAGAAAGTAAAGTCCCATTTTTCAGGACGGTCCTGAACAGAAAGTAAAGTCCCATTTTCAAGGAGGATCCTGAACAGAAGGTAAAATCCCATTTTCCAGGAGGGTCCTAAACAGAAAGTAAAATTCCATTTTTCAGGAGGGTCAAGAACAGAAAGTAAAATCCCATTTTCCAGGAGGATCACAAACAGAAAGGAAAATCCCATTTTTCAGAAGGGTCCTGAACATAAAGTAAAATCCCATTTTCCAGTAAGATCCTGAACATAAAGTAAATTCCACTTTCCAGGAGGGTCCTGAACAAAAAGTAAATTTTCATTTTCCAGGAGGGTCCTGAAAAAAAAGTAAATTTCCATGGATGTGTTTTTCCAATGGTAGTTAAATTTAGTAAAGAGAATTTGTCCCTGTTTCAACAAAGAAAATTTGCCAGTTAAAAATATAGTGGTGGCTTGCAGCACTTGATTGTCCCGAAACCTGCTCTTGTGTCCATTTCCTTCATTTTGTTTCGGATTGTTGGCACTTGCCCTTGCTTTGTCATGTCATTGATCCAAACTCAGATTATTAAGAGTGACTCTAAAATAAACACAGTATCTCTGCTTTGTCATGCTTCTCAGATAAACCCTTTAAACCTTGGTATTTTCATGAGTTCCTAGATTTTCCTGTTGACAAAGCTTTCTGCATGCCCTTTTTTCGGCTCATAATCATGTCTCTTTCATGTGTTGGCCTTTCTGTCTTGCTTTGTGCAATTGAAGAAGTTGGCAGCCAATTTTGAAATCTTTTCTCACTTGTATTGACATGGACTTGACTTAAAGACAAGAGAAAAATAACAATAATTTTTGCTTTATTTGGATAACTGACTCAAGAAAATAAAAATAAAACTAAAGAGAAGAAAAAAAATGACAATGAATGTCCCTATTAAAAAAGATGAAAGAAAAGTTTATCTGAAAATGACAATCAACTCTAATGATTATGACATGCATATCGGATTAGACTGCCTGATCTTTCCATCCAAAACTTTCTACCAATTGTTGTTGAGTGAATGACCTCTAAATTGAGTTGCTTCCCTAGGTCAATTGCATTTAAGACCTCATTCGGTTAGTGGCGCCTTGAATGGTTTTTGTCTACAAGCCTCTCTCATTTTTCTTTTCTCAGCTCACCATTGCCTTATGGTATCTGTGAGGGTTTTTCACCAATGAGACTCTCTTATTTTCATTTGTCTCAACTCACCATCGTCTTATGGTGCTCGTGAGGGTTGTCACCGATAAGAATCTCTCATTTTTATCTCCCTCAACTTACCATCGCCTTATGGTGCTCGTGAGGGTTTTCACCAATAAAAATCTCTTATTTTTATTTCTCTCAACTCACTATCATCTTATGGTGTTCACGAGGGTTTTCACCAATAAGACTCTCATTTTCATTCTCTCAACTCACTATCGCCTTATGGTGCCCGCAAGGGTTTTCACCAATAAGACTGTCTTATTTTTATTTCTCTCCTGATTCTTTATGCTGAGGAAGACAAGTAGTTCCCAAAATACATCATCACATCCATTGCATGCTTAGCCTTAACATTCTCAAAGATTGATCTGAAGGTATTTCTTCGGTTATAACTTAGATTTTGGATAAGGTTAGAAAGAAAGCATGACATGAGGCCCAAATGACACTTGAAGTGGGTTAGAACTTACAACATTTGAAATAGACTCAAACAATGAGGATTAACTCATGCCCCAGTTTCTTTTGACTAGGCAATTCTAAAATGTTTATTTGGTTGGACCGAGCCCTAGGTAGGGCAGCCTACGTATCTTACCCTCGAGAGAGGAGAATCAGGTTACGCGTAGTTCTAGCAGCTTGTTTTGCATGATTTAGACTTTTGATTCTTTTTTTTTATTGACACTCTTTTCTCTTTGGATTTTTCTGACTCTATTTGTCTTGGCACTTTTCTTTTATTTTCTTTTTGACAATATTTTCTTTTTCGTTTTTTTTACTCTATTTTGATTCCAAAAGAGGGGTATGAAAGAAAATAGGACGTAAGCTCAAATGGGGTAAACAAAGGATAGCACGATGTTTGAATAACAAAATGAAATGCCTTCGTCATATCAATCCTTGAAAATGCAAGTACATATGATGCAATATGAAAGTGCATGATCAATATCACTTATGACATGTTTTACAACACTAACTTGCCCCGAACATGTGTACCACTTCTTCTTCTACACTTGCCGAACATACAACTCTATCTTTGTTGTACATCCCTCACATTGAATGACTCATGCTTTCGTGGAGTTGATTTTGTTCTGTTCCTCGAAATCACATATCCACTATTTGACCTAATTGAGCTATGTTTTTCAATTGATGACCAAGTTATTCTTGTGATTCTTAAAATAATTGCCTTAATTTTCAAAGAAGGCTTGAACTTGTCACCAAATGTCTCAGCACTCTACCTATTTTCTCAGATGCTTTCTTTTTCTTACTTTAACCCTCTGATTCAATGTTCTTGCTTAAATTGGATTTTAAGATCTGGCTGAAAATTCCGCTAGCATGTCATAACACTAGAATTAACCTAAAATATACTGTATAAAGAAAATAAACAAACACCACACATTTAAAACACAAAGGAAAAAGGGACACTTTATTCAATTAAAATAAAAGATGGAAGGATTTTAACATAACAACAAATGGACAAAACAAGATAGATACCGAACTACAACCCTGAAATAATTCGGATAACAGAAAATAAAACAAAACAAACTACCAGACCTCTTCCTAGTAGGGAATGGGGTGACTTCTCAATTGCTCAGCCTGACATTTTAGCCACTGGTTTGCATATCATCATGACTAGAGTTTTCCTCACTGTCAATGTTCTGCACCATAATCAATTTGTCTTGAATCATCTTTTCAATTTCTCTTTTCAAAGCACGACAATCTTTAATACTATGACCCTGAACATCAGAATGATATGCATATCGTACATTAGGATCAAAATTTCTAGAATGCGGGTTAGGAGTATACCTAAGGAGAGGAGTGATCATGCCTTATTGTGCCAATCTCTAAAATAAACTGGCATACGACTCTCCAATTGGTGTAAAACTATCATTCAATTTCTGCCTCATTTCATTGTTTAACTTGGATCGAACATAGGGCCTATAAGGGCTTTGGTATGTTTGTGGAATTGGAGGATGACTTTGAGGAGTTGGTGCGTGTCATTGTGGGTAAGGAAGGAGTTGAACATATGGTTGTGAGCAATATACTAGATATGGAGGTGGGGAAATAGAGTATAATGGATTTAGGAGTGATTATGGAGAGCTTGGGTATAAACTTGGGCTTGAGACTGACGGCAACGACGACGTCTTCTTGGATGTGCCCGTTCTCCAACTACAATAGCAGTGTCATCTTTCTCATTCTTCTTCCCTCCAGGTTCCCTCAACTGATTGCAATATTATCCCAAATGTTTCACGGATTCCTCATGCCCATCTTGCTCTTCAAATTTTGACATCTCAAATATTAGAGGAAGGTTAGCACTTGGAGGCATGCCCCAGTCTTTGTATGAAACATCTTCTTTACCCGCAGGTCCTAGAGAATTTTTCATAGCATTTTCTGCACTCTTCATTTTTCCAACCATTTTCTCCGACTCTTTTGGCGTACTGGACTTCTTGTTAAGAAATTTTGGTGGTCCAGTTAACTTAAAAGCAGGCTCAGGCGTATAATAATGATCACCAAGAGTATTAAATATAGGTTCACTAGCAACATGGGGACGCACAACCGTTGGGCGAGCCAGTATGGAAGTCCCAGTAGAGGATTGAGCAACAAGATCACAGACGACATATGGTGTTGTGAATGTAGTAGGCTTATGCTGAGGAGCTAGAGGAAAAGAGGTGGAAGTATTGAGATGCTTTTGGCTCGAAATGAATTCTGAGTCATGTTACGGTGCATCAACAATAGAAAACTGACTTTGGGATTTTGGTGGAAAACTCAAGGTACTTGTAGGATCAATAAAGGAAAATGGAGGAGGAGGCACCCCACTGGCCTAAGCTCGATGCATTTCTCTTATTTGTTGTCTTAGCCTCCTATTCTCTTGCTTCAAATACTCATTTTCCTGATTCTTTGTTTGATCCATGATGTCTCTCTCTATATCTTTGTTGGACACAATTAACCCTTTGGATTTGGTGTGATGTGAAGGACCAGCCAGAATGCCACAAACCAACTACCTTAAACTGACTCAACAAAAAAAACAGCAAATGTGTTAGCGTTCAACACTTTTTAAAAACTATTTTTTTCTTTTTTTTAAAAAGATCACCAAACCCAAAAAGGGCTCCTACGTATATCACTCCTGAGAGAGGAGAATCAAGTGTGCGTATTTCGTGAAGTCTTGCTAAAATGGCCAATTAAACTCTTTTTCCATTATTTTTCTTGAAACTTCAAAGAGAAAAGAAAATAACAAATTGTCAAAAGAATTGACAAAAATCTTTTTTTTATTTTTTATGTTTAAATCCTTATACAAAATAAAATCTATAATTACCAAAGAAAATCTTTTTGGCTTTCAATTTTGAGTTTCATACTAAATGAAATTTAAACCTATTAAAGGAAAATCTTTTTGGATTTTTCAAATAAAATCCACCAAAAATAAAACCCACGATTATTAAGGAAAATCTTTTTATATTTTTTTTCTTTTCAAGGAATATATGAAACACCTACTCTAAATAAGGAGAAGAAAATCTTTTTTGATTGTTTAAATAAGATCCCCGAACCAACAATAGGCTGCCTATGTATCTCGCACCCGAGAGAAGAGAATCAGGGGTGCGTAGTTCATCCAAATTGGACAATTAAGGATTAAAATGAACTAAGACTTAACTTGAGAGACGCGATTACAGACGGACAATGAGAAATAAAATCTTTTGGGGTTTTCAATTAGACACTTACACAAAACTGACACCAACAACTATGAAAGAGAAAAAAAATCTTTTTGGGATTTTCGCTATATGAAATGTGTAGACACGAAATTTTGTCTCGTCAAAAATATTTCTTATTCCGATATCACACAATTTAACCCCATTTTTATAATTTTTCCCAAGAAAATAAATAACCACCTCATCTTTTACTTATTTATGTATTTATTTTTGTTTTTGTTTTTGTATTGTTTTATCCAAAAAACAAGTCATAACAAACTTTGTCTCAGTCTAATATTCCAACAACCCACCCAAACAAAAATGGACACCTAACATCTACCTTTCCAATTAAAAGATAACACCTTACCTCTCACCTAACCATCCCATACCCCTACCCTCACCCCTACCCCACGTGACCCCTCTATTTTTCTTGGCCACAAAGAAATACACAATATACATATACACTGACGGGGACCCAAATTGGAAAAGAATTTCCATAGATAAAGAATATACACACAGATCCTGGGGTAGAGATCCAGAACACATCTCACAGCCACCATTTTCTCACACACACCACACAATCGGGGAGAGAGAGGGAACCAAATGGAAAGAGAGAATTGAGCGAGGGATACGAGAGAAAGAAAGATGGCAAGAGAGGGAGAGATCCGCGATTAAAATTGAAGGAGAAGAGAGTGACGGTTACTGTTTCGAAGACAATCACACCGAAAACGCGTCAAAGCCATTACAAATCTGCTCAAAGCCATCGGAAAACATCATTAGCCATGGTTTCTGACAAAAACAGCATCGGTTTGACCCCATAATCTGACCAACTCGACCAACTTTGATCCATTTCAGTCCGATTTCGGTGAAGTTCATCGGAAAACGATTGAAACTGTGATGGGTATATGAATTCGGGTATGGTTTTCTCGTTGCTTCGCAATTTGATTCGGGTTTGTGCTGTTACAATTTCTATCTTGGGTTCATCGGTAGTCGTTGTTGGCTCGGGGATTTAGGCTTTGGTTTTTCTTAACCCATTCGTTAAATTCAGTTTTGGGTCTCAGTTTTTCGATATCGAGCTTTGATTTCAAAGCTGTTGAGGTTTTCCTATTCGGGCTCTCAAATTCGGGTTTCTTTAATTCTATATTATCTACGAAATCGATTCTTTAAAGGTCCATATCTTAACTTTGCTCTTTTATTTTCTCAAATTTTGGCTAATGTTGTGATTTTATGGTGTGGTTTTGAATACTTTGAGCAAAAATGTTGATTGTTGTTGTGGATGACTCGTGTGCTTCGTTTGAATCTTCGTTGGGTGTATCTGTTGATGTTGGTTTTGGATTTTGAAAAGTGATTTGGAAAGTGTTGGATGTTGTGTTAATCATTGGTTTAGAATGAATCGGGATGGGGATCGAAAATTGGTAAAAAGTGAATATTATGGTATTTTGATTCATTATTGATGTTGAATGTGATATGTCGTTGAGCGGACAGACAAACATTAGGCCAGGTAGTCAATTTAGAATTGGAGGATTATTGGAATGTTTGAAATATTTGTTGAATGTCTTGTTTACTGCATTAGAAAAGTGTATTCATTTGGCCGGGGAATGCCTCGAGGTATTTGTATTTATTCACCGAAAAATGCCCGACGTACTATGTTGGTGGAAGATGATCGAGATGAAGGCCCGAGGCATCGGGTAAAGCATGGGAGCGTCGTTCAGGATTAGGATAGGTTAGAATAGAATTTATTTTTTGCATTTTTATTTTTGGACTGTATAATTGGACTGAACACTATATTTTGAATTTGTTTTATTTCGTGTGTTTGATTGATTGTTTTATGTGTTTTTGTGTGGTTTATACATTTGTAATGTCAAATTAGCCCGATATGCTTCACCAAGTGACCGTGGTCGAACCACGGGATCGAGGGGTGCCTAACACCTTCCCCTCGATAAACAGAATTCCTTAATCGAAATCTCTATTCGTGGATCAGTTTAAAAGAGTCAAAATCATTTTCGAAAAAAGGATTTTCAATGGTGACTTGGCACACTGGATTATGCCAAGTGGCGACTCTGAGTTTGGAAAATGTAAATAATCCTTTTTCGAAACAAATTTATAATCTTTTGTCACTTTAATAATTAAAAACCCTTTTGAAAGATAAAATATAATCTTTTTGGAGTTGAAAAGGGGTGTGATAGCTCTGGCGACTGTTGGGAAATTTTCAGAATTCGAGCTTATTTTGGAGTTGTATCGGGTCAGTTTGGCACTATAGGTGTATAGACATTTTGTTTGTGTTGTTTTGTGTTATTATTTATCATTGTTGAGTGCCTACGTGCTCTTTGTTTACTGTTTTTACTTTATGTGTTACCATTTTATATCTGGCATCATGTGCATAACCCGAGTCTTTCTTTCTGCAACAAGTATGTAGTACACGTGTGTACACAACCTATAGTTGAGTCACCCTTATTTTAGGAGGGGGAGCCATTGGATTGTATGGAGTAGGTGGACAGTTAAAGCAATCCACTATCGACCATACGCTCCCCCGAACAACCTTGTTAGTGGACCCCAGCGTAGGTCGTCCTTTAGGTTATGCTTATCTGCATCATATTGAGACCTAGAGAGACCCGCATGACCCTTTTTAGGAGACTCACCTCTAAAGCATCCACAACAACAACAAACCCAGTGTATTCCCACCTAGTGGGGTCTGGGGGGGTAAGATGTACGCAGTCCATACCTCTACCTCTGATGAAGTAGAAAGGCTGTTTCCGATAGACCCCCGGCTCAAGGCACGAGATACCACACAAACACATAGTAAAGCACAGAAGCAGATTACATAACATAAATACGGCCACCTCTAAAGCATCCCTACGTGCTAAATGTTGCATCTTTGACGGTAACGTTGCCATTTGATGAACTTATTTGGGGAAAGCATATGTTACAAGTAAAGGGCGTAGGCAAGAATTGTTGAAAAAAATAGAAAAACAAATGAGTCGAAAAAAAAAAAAAGAGTTTCGTAGTTTTTAGAGTTTTTTATGGCTTTTGTTTTTTGACAATTCAAAAAGATTTTTTCTACCTTTCGCACTCATTTTCTCAAAAACATCAAAAAGATTTTCCTTTGTCTCGTTTAGCATGCATTCACAATTCGAAAACTTCAAAAAAAAAAAATCATTCATAGGAGTTTTTATAAAAGAAAAATGCAAAAAAAGATGTTAGAAATTTTTTACATTTCGTATAACGAAAATACCAAAAAGATTTTTCTTTCATAGTTGTTGATGTCATTTTTGTATGAAGTGTCAAATTAAAAACCCAAAAAGATTTTATTTTCATCGTGCAATCGTGTCTCTCAAGTCAAGGTTTTGTTTGTTCTATAATCCTTAATTGTCCAATCTGGATGAACTACGCACCCCTGATTCTCCTCTCTCGGGAGTGAGATACGTAGGCAGCCTATTGTTGGTTCGGAGATCTTATTCAAAAATTTCAAAAAAAAAATTATTTACTCTTTATTTAGAGTAGGTGTTTCACATATGCCTCGAAAAGAACACTACAAAAAAATTTTCCTTAATAGTCGTAGGTTTCATTTGTGGTTGATCTTATTAAAAAATACAAAAAGATTTTCCTCAGCCGTTATTAGAGTAGGTATTTCATATACATTTTTAAAAGAAAACTATAAAAAGATTTTCCTTTAAGAGCTTCAAGTTTAATTTTCATATAAAATTCAAAATTGAAAAAATCCAAAAAGATTTTTCTTTGTTAATCGTAGGTTTCATTTTTGTATAGGGAGTTTAAACCTAAAAATGCAAAAAAGATTTTCGTCAATTATTTTGATAATTGGTTATTTTCTTTTTCTTCTTAAATTTTCAAGAAAAAAAGAAAAAAAAAGGAAAAAGAGTTTGGTTGGCCATTTTGGCAAAACTTCATGAACTACGCACACCTGATTTTCCTCTTTCGGGGGTGAGATACATAGTCGCCCTTCTTGGGTTCGGTGATCTTTCCTAAAAGAAAAAAAGGTTTTGAAGAAAAAATGTTGAACTCTAACATATTTGTGGCCTCTTGTTCAGTTAGTTTAAGGTGGTTAGTTTGTGGTTTCCTGGCTGGTTCTCCATATCACACAAAATTCAAGGAAGGGTTAGTTGTGTCCAACAAGGATATAGAGAGTGGCATCATGGATGAAACAAAGAGTCAGGAAATTGAGAGTTTAAAGGAAGAGAATTTGAGACTGAGACAACAAATAATAGAAATGTACCGAGCTTGGGCCAAGGGCTGCCTCCACCTCAGTTCCCCACTTTTGACCCTGCAAATACCTTGAGTCTTCCACCAAAATTACAAAGTTAGTTTCCTACTATGGTTGATGCACCATAGCATGCCTCAGAATCTATTCTATATCAAATGCACCTCAATACTTCCACCACTCTTTCTTTAGCTCCTCAGTATAAGTCTACCACATTCACATCACCACATACCATTTGTGCTTTTGTTGCTCAACCTTCTACTAATGCTTCCACTTTGGCTATCAATCCAACGATTGTGCTTCCCCATTCGACTAGTGAATCCACGTTCAATACTCGTGATGATTATTGTTATACACTTGAGCCTACAGTTAAGTTAAGTGGACCGCCAAAATTTTTTACTAAGAAGCCTAGCATGCTAGAAGACCCAGAGAAAATGGTTGGGAAAGTTAAGAGTGTAGAAAATGATATAAAAAGTTCCTTGGGACTTGTAGGCTATGAAGATGTTTCATATAAAAACTGGGGCATGTTTTCAAGTGTTAACCTTCCTCCAAGCTTTGAGACATCAAAATTTGAGGAGCTTGGTGGACAGAATGATTCTGTAAAACATTTGGGATGATATTGGAGTCATTCAAGAAAAACTGAAAGAAAGAAGAAGGAAAACACATTTGTTGTTGTGCCTGGGCCAAAGCAGAGCTTGAGAGGTCCAACTCACTAATACTGTTAACCTCAATCCCGAGCTTACATATCAAATCCACTTATTCATCTACAATAAGGTTCCTCTTTTTAAAATCCAAGGAGTTCCATTCCTCTTCCTCAATGTCCTTTGAACAATGCACAATTGTGTACCCATCCGTCTTCTTATCCACAATGGCATGCACCTGTCCCTCAACATCGTCATTGACCCCCACAAATTTACCAAGGAACCGCTAAATTAAAGTTTCATCCGAGGCCAGAGTTCGCAAAGAGGAGAAAGGAAAAAGATAATTTCACTCCTATTGGGGAGTCCTATGATAGTTTGTTCGAGAGATTGAGACATAGAAGCATGATTACTCCTCTCCTTGGGTATATACCTGACCCACATTCAAGAAATTTTGATCCTAATGTATGGTGTGCATATCATTCTAATGTTCAGGGTCATAGTACTGAAGATTGTCGTACTTTGAAAAGAGAAATAGAAAAGATGATTCAAGATAAATTGATTGTGGTGCAAAACATTGGCCCCCCGACCATCCCACAGAGTTCTTCACCGGCACGCAGTACTGCACAATATGTGGGAGGAAATGAGTTAAACATGGGGATCTCGAACTTATCTGTTGAAGGAAATGTGTCTAACAGTGGTGGAAGCTCTAGTCATGTTGATATGCAAATCAGTGGCTAATATGTCAGGTTGAGTAATTGAGAAGTCACCCCTCTCCCTACTAGGAAGAGGTCTGGTAGTTTGTTTTGTTTTCCTTTCTGTTATTTGAATCATTTTAGGGTGGTAGTTTGGGATCTATCTTGTTTTGTCCCTTTTGTTATTTATGGTCAAACCTTTTCTATCTTTTATTTCAACTAAATAGAGTGTCCCTTTTTCCTTTGTGTTTAAATATATGTTATTTGTTTGTTTTCTTTACATAGTACATTTTATGTTGGTTTTAGTGATATGACATGCTGGCGGAGTTCTTCGCTAGATCTTAAAATCCAATTTGAGTATGAACTTTGAATCAAAGGGCTAAAGTTAGAAAAAGCATGTGAGAAATAGGTAGTGTGTTAAGACATTTGGTAACATGTTGAAACCTTCTTTCAAAATTAAGGCAATTGTTTTGAGAATCACCAGAATAACTTGGTCATCAATTGTAAGGCATGCCTCAATTAGGTCAAACAGTGGATGCGTGATCCTATATCAAGAGGAACAGAAATAAAATCAGCTTCACGAAATCATGAGTCATTCAATGTAAGAAATGTACAATAACAGTGGAGTTGTATGCTAGAAAAGAGCAGAAAAAGTAGTGACGCACAGACTTAGTCAAATTTAATGTTGTAAAAGATGTCGCACATGATCTTCATCTCCAACTTTCAAATTGCATGTTATGTATTTGCATTTTCAAAGATTGTTATGACGAAGACATTTCATTCTGTTATCCAAACATTGTGTCATGCTTTGTTTATCCCATTTGATCCTTAGTTTTATTTTCTTTCATACACCTATTTTGGAATCAATATAGAGTCAATAAAGCTCAAAAGAAAAGGTGTCGAGCAAAATAGTAGAGTCAAAAAAGTTTTAAAAAAAAAGAGAAGAAGAAGAGCGTCGAGAAAAAAAAAGTCAGAAAAGTCCCAAAGAGAAAAAGAGTCAACAAAAGAAAAAAAAATTAGAATCAAGCAAAAGAACAAGCTGCCAAAACTACACATGACCTAATTCTCCTCTCTCAGGGGTGAGATACATAGGCTACTCTACTCCGGGCTCGGTCCAACCAAATAAACAATTTCGAGTCACCCAGTCAAAAGAAATTGGGGCATAGTTAATCCTCATTGTTTGAGTCGATTCCAAAAGTTGTAAGTCCTACCCCACTTCAAGTGTCATTTGGGCCCCATGCCATCCTTTCTTTCTAACTCTATCCAAAAGCCAAATTACAACCAAAGAAAGACCTTCAGATCAACCTTTGAGGATGTTAAGGCTAAGCATGCAAGGGATATGATGATGCATTTGGGAACTACTTGTTTTCCTCAACATAAGAAATCAGGAGAGAAATAAAAATGAGAGAGTCTTATTGGTGAAAACCCTCACGGGCACCGTAAGACGATGGTAAGTTGAGAGAGATAAAATTGAGAGAGTCTTATCAGTGAAAACTCTCACGGGCACCATAAAATGAATGTGAGTTAAGGGAAATAAAGATAAGAGAGTCTCATTAGTAGAAAACCCTTACAGACACTATAAGGCAATGGTGAGCTGAGGAAAAGAAAATGAGAGCAATACACCCCTAGCCGAATGCGGTCTTAAATACAGTTGATCTAAGGAAGCAACTCAATTTCAAGGCCATTAACTCAACAACAATGGGTAGAAAGTTTGGATGAAAAGATCAAGCTGCTTAATCCAAAATGCATGGCATAATCATTAGTGTTGAATGTCATTTTTAGATGAATTTTTCGTTTCTTTGTTTCAAAATAGGACATTCATTGTCTTTTCTTTCTTTTCTTTATTTTTATTTCATCTTTCTTGAGTCAGTTATCTAAACAAAAATTATCATTCTTTTTTTTTCGTTTCTTGTCTTTGAGTCAAGTCCGTGTCAAAGCAAGTGAGAAAAGATTTCAAAACTAGCTACCAACTTCTTCAATTGCAAAAAGCGAGACAAAAGGCCAACATATGAAAGAGATATGATTGTGAGCCGAAATAAGGCATACAGAAAGTTCTGTCAACAGACAAGGCTGACACCTCATGGAAATACTAAAGTTCAAAGGGTTTATCTGAGGAGCATGTCAAAGCAAAGATACTGTATTTGTTTCAAAGTCACTCTTAATAATCTGAGTTTGGGTCAATAATGCATCAAGTCAATGATATATGTAATGGTTGGAAGCAAGGTTAAATGTGATTGCGGCGAGAGCGTTTGCCACGAAATCCAAAGCCACAAACCTGCCTCCATGTTTTTAAACTCACAACTTTTATTTGCGTGAAACAGGAACACATGTCACCTTTAAATCAAGGATTTCAAAGCCTAAACATCAAGGCCCCTAATTTCTCGCTTTTACAAATGCAGGAAGCAATGTTGCCGCACAGGTTTGATAATTAAATCATGGTAAAAATTCATTATCTTATATCCCTCGGAGACACACTTTCCTGTCCAGGGATTTTAGTTTTCATTTGTTGGGTGATACAATTCTTAAATTGAACCTGCACTCCTAGAAGACGTACCTTCTAGTCGAGTCATTCCCTTTGACTCTTATAAGATGTACCTTTTAGTCGAGTCATCCCCTTTGATTCGTATAAGACGTATCTTTTAGTCGAGTCATCTCCCTGGATTCTTATAAGACGTACCTTTTAGTCGAGTCATCTCCCTTTGATTCCTATAAGACGTATCTTTTAGTCGAGTCATCCCCTTTGATTCCTATAAGACGTACCTTTTAGTCGAGTCATCCCCT